>NC_090324.1:104560133-104874402 GCF_040869045.1 Eurosta solidaginis
AGTCACCCAAGGGTATGAAAATTACCCTCTACTAAAGCACTCATCAACAGCTTTCATTTGTTATCCATACTGTATAAACACATTTTAGGGGTACCCAGGCCCACGTTTTGGCCTATATCTCGAGATCCTAGTCACACAGGGGTACGAAAAATACTCCGTATCAAAGTACTCATAAACAGCTTCCATCTGATACCCATATTGTACAAACACATCCCAGGATTACCCAGGTCAATATTTTGATCTCAAGACCCTAACCAGAACGGGATAAAAAGTATCCTATGTTCATTTCCTATTTCTATGCTACCTCTCCACCAATTTTTAGCCAAATCGGTTCATCCGTTCTTGAGTTATAAATAGTGTAACTAACAACGCTTTCTTTTATATATATAGATTATCCAACTTACGAGAGATTTTGAGAAATGTACAGTTCTCAAATGAATATTCAACACATTTCTCGAGTTGATATCCTACACTGGACATCGAGTTGAGGTGGAGTTGAAAAAAATCTCCAATATGGTACCACCAAAACCAACAGCTGTTCATTGTGAGAAATAAACACTTGGTTGTTAGCAGTCATGAAGCGTAATTAGTTAAAAATTAGTTACACAAATTTTATTTTATTTTCGTGAAAATACTGAAGTATAGAATCTTACATTTGAGTCTAGTTAGAGAGCCACAATTTGGGAATTAAATTTTTTTAACTTAAGTTATATCATTTTTTGCTTTATAAAAAATTCCCTCTTTTGTGAATATGCTATGATTCTCTAGTTCGGCCCCTGTTTCGACACAACTTTTGAGATTTTAGAAGTATGCCTAGTTATGTGCATGAGTTCTAATGGTACTCAAGCCTAAACGCTTGCTGGGTATATTCGACGCCATTTCGAACGAACCATGGTTCAACTATATACAGGTTGGCTCATCTGTAAAGCAACAAAATATGTCTGTTCAAATTGTCAAAATCTGGGTATTGGTGTTGGTGCGAATGGTAAGGAATGGAAACATAAAACTTAGCAGTTTTTGTATGTGTAAGTAAAATGTTGCCAATGTGTTGGTTTCATTTCGAGATTGCCATCTCCTTTTGACAATCCCTTCGACCATGCAATGACATAAATAAAATCAGCTGATGAGATGAGCCAACCTGTACATAATTGAACCATGGAACGAACGCAAATAACTGATAGGTTAACTAGAGTTTAACCCTGCCAGATCGGTCGCTTAAGCTAAGCTTAGACTTCAGTTAAAGTATACTAGAAAACTGCAGAATAAGTTTAAACGTAGTTTAACTGACAAACTGAGTTGAACTTGTACTGAAAAAGCGGGCGTAAAAGTAGTACACTTTTAATATCAAAGTTGTACAGTTTTAATGTGACGCTGCCGTAGGTTCATCAAAAGCAAAATTTAACTTACAGGGTAGATGAGAAAATTTAAATCGTTAAAGGTAACTTTAAAGTGAGGAATTAAGTGAATTATTGGATTGATGAGAAAATGGCCCTTCAAGTAGCAAATAACAAACTGTATATTTGAGCACTACAGTCATCACAAAATAAAAGTAGTAATCCTAACAACAAAATTTATGTATATATAAACTCTCGGCAGTGTTGGCAAGCGCTCCGAGTATATTTCGGCCATGAAAAGCTCTCAGTGAAAACTCATCTGCCTTGCAGATGCCGTTCGGAGTCAGCATAAAACGTGTAGGTCCCGGCCGGCTAATTTGTAGGGAAAATCAAGAGGAGCACAACGCAAATTGGAAGATAAGCTCGGCCTAAAATCTCTTCGGAGGTTATCGCGCCTAACATTTATTTTATTTATATAAACTCTTACTGTTCGTCTTCCACTTTCTCTTCCTCTCCGCCTTCGCCTTTCTCTTTCTCTTCGTCTCTTCATGACGCTGACGTAAGTTCATCAAAAGCAAAATTTAATTTACAGGGCAGATGAGAAAACGACAATCGTTAAAGTTAACTTTAAAGTGAGGAATAATTTCTCTGCCCGGTAAATTAAGTGAACTTTATTGTATTGATGAGAAAACGGCTCTTAAAGTAGCAAATAACAAACTGTAGATTTGCACACTGCAGTCATCACAAAATAAATCAAGTTAAAATACTTATTTGTGAAAACCTTAGCAAAAAAAATTAAGTTTATATATAACCTCTTACCGTTCGTCTTCCTCTTCGTCTTCCTTTTGCTCTATCTCTTCAATTTCCCTGTAATACTTTCCGTAGAACAAATTTCTTGAAATAGGTAGGTTCCTGGTCTACATCCCGGAAAAAAAATTCCTGGTTGTATGTAGTTTTGTATGCTGTATGATAAAAAAATTTAAAAAAATGTTGCCAAACAAATTTAAAAATAATTGGTGGACTACCCTTAACATTTATGGGACCGTACCCAGATATATTTTGACCGGACTTACCGGACAGCTAAACTATTCCTCACTTTAAAGTCAACTTCAACGATTTACGTTTTTCATGTGCCCTGTAAAATAAAGCTTGCATTTGATTTAGATTTGGCAACGTCACATTAAAACTGTAATACGTTTACATTTAAAGTGTACTACCTTTTTGCTGCATACTTTTAAGCTTGACATGATATGTTTCTATTTAAACCCAAGTAAAGACTATATTGCTGTAGCTGAACCTGATAACTAGCCGCCACTTTTTGCTGCTATGAACACGCAAAGTGCGGCGGTTCGAATAAATCTGGCACATGTTTTTTATTACGTTTTTTTATTTACGTTTAAACCTAAGAATAAATTTCAAAGGGCAGATGAGCGGCCGAAAAATTTTCCGGCCGGTAATTTAAAAAAAGAACTTGAGCAAACGAAAATTCACTTATAGGCAAGATAAAATTAGCGCTAAAATGAAAGGCTAGATGAGAAAACTGCACTTAAGCTAACATCAACAGCTTCCATTTGATACCCATATTTTACAAACACAGCCAAGGGTTGCCTGGGTCCATGTTTTGGTCTATATCTCGAGACTCTAGTCACCTAGCGGTATAAAAAATACTCTGTACTTAAGCACACATAAACAGCTTTTGATACCCATAATGTAGAAACACATCCTATTGTTACCGTGATCCACGTTTTGGCATATATCTCGAGACCCTAGTCACCAATTGGTATCAAAATTTCCCTACTAAAGCACTCATCAACAGCTTTAATTTGATGTCCATATTGTATAAACATGTTTCAGGTGTAACCAGGTCCACGTTTTGGCCTATATCTCGAGATCCCAATCAGCCAGGTGTATGAAAATTACCCTCTACTAAAGCACTCATCAACAGCTTTCATTTGTTATCCATATTGTATAAACACATTCTTGGGGTCCCCGGGTCCACGTTTTGGCCTATATCTCGAGACCCTAGTCACAAATAAATATGAAAACTACCCTGTACTAAAGCACTCATCAACAACTTTCATTTGATATCCATATCGTATAAACACTGTCTAGGGGTACACTGACCCACGTTTGGCCTATATCTGGAGAGCCTAGACACCCACGGGTATGAAAATTACCCTCTACTTAAGCGCTCATAGACAGCTTTCATTTGTTATCCATATTGTATAAACACATTCTTGGGGTACCCGGGTCCACGTTTTGGCCTATATCTCAAGACCCAGGGTAACGAAGAATACCCCGTATGAAAGTACTCATAAGCAGCTTCCATATGATACCCATATTATTCAAACACATCCCAGGATTACCCAGGTCCATATTTTGATCTCAAGACCCTAGCCACTAACCGCTTAGCGAAAAAAAGGTAGACGTTGGCCGATTTTCAGACCTACCCAATATGCTCACAAAATTTCATGAGAATCGGTTTAGTCGTTTCGGAGGAGTTATGCCTTTAACGCCGTGATACAAGAATTTTATATATTAGATAGGGTTGTAGTTAAAAATAACATTTGATTTGCATTCACTTCAATCTACCTTGAATAATAAAGAAATTTTATTGCATTTAGTTTCGACCTAACCTTAGGTAACATTTATACCCTTATTCATTAATATTAATTTAAGTCAAAAAGAGCCCTATCATTGTTAATGTTAAAAATTAATTTATATACTCCAATTAAAGAAGTAAGATGATCAAGCAAAAGCTGCTAACTTTTATCTTTTAATGGTTTAATTCCATTTATACTTCTATAATTTATATAGTTTAATAAAA
Source organism: Eurosta solidaginis (assembly GCF_040869045.1). Lineage (NCBI taxonomy): Eukaryota > Metazoa > Arthropoda > Insecta > Diptera > Tephritidae > Eurosta > Eurosta solidaginis. Next base: position 104,564,295 of record NC_090324.1, read on the forward strand.
ACATTACATTTTCATTGTAAAATTAAAAAAAAAAAATTTATATATTTACTATTATTACTATAATTTATTCACTATATATATATATATAAATAGAGTGAGGCTCCTATTATGAGACAAATTCGATCTTCGACTGGGGTCGAAAGAGCTGATCGAACGAATTTTCATTCGGTATAATGATGCGCGAGTTACGATCGTAAGAAAGGTTAACCACTGTTTTAGATGTTTTTATTTTAAAGCCAATCTTCAGACTAAATTACATGTACTGACTCATATTGTTAGAAAGCTTAAAAAGTAAAGTATATTTAAAAAGAGAATCATATAGGGAGTTCACAATATGTACTATTCATTGTATTCCTTTAATCATGCTATTGCATTAGCACAGTTGTAAAACTGTTGTTTTTGTTTCACATGCACAAATATTCCTATTTCAATACAACCTTGGAAGGTATGTTTAGTGTGCTATTTGTGTATGCTGTACGATCAGCTGATTTTGTTTACCATCATTTTTACAATTTGTGCAAGACCGAAATCAAAAGTTACTACTAGTATTAATTAATAAAACAGAAGAATGGAATTAGAGCAAAATAATAAAGTAAGTAATATTTTTTTAAATGCAAACTCATTTGGCTTTTTAAAAACTTTTTTGATTCCAGGTCAAAAGCAAGCGCATTCGCTGCAACCCAACTCGGAGATATACGGTGGCAGATGAGAAGTATCTGATTGAGTTTTTACTGGAAAATCGGCTACTTGAGGTTTGTTTTTGTTTGCACAGAAGTAAAATAAAATTATGTGGAAATATACATATATACATACGTGCATACGTTTATTTTGCAGAAGCCGTCCGCTCAAGTTTACTATAAGCGGTTTTGCGAGGAGAAGAATGTCACAATGGAGTGGAAGCTGGTGCGTGCAAAAGTGCGAAACATGAGGTCGGGCTACAATAAAGCCAAAGCATGGGAGGGATCGACGGGAGCAGGGAGCATGACCGGCGATACCATTAAAGGTATATAGGTTCTTAAAATATTTCTTTACCGATGAATTTCAATAGCCAACATTTTTTCCAAGGAACTTTGCTAAAAATGTGCACATTTTTTTACGAGCTGGATGACATTTTTGGAAGCCGGATTTGCGAGTCTTCCGTAATCGATGACACAATGGCAAATTTAAATGAAGAGGGCCAAATAATCGAAGTGACTGAAGAGTGCCAAATAATTGGAACCGAATCGCAAAGGCCGGTACAGATTACGGAAAGCTATCATATTCCGGTATGCTCTTCTAAGATGACACCAACCACGAGCTCCCAGAGTCCAGAGCAGGCATGAGCTGTAAAGGTATATACAGCCGGACAGCAGCTTCCGACATTATGAAGGTGCAAGCTGAAGCAATGGCATTCAAGAAGCAGAAATTGGAGGCAGAAACTATAGTAAGAGAGAAGGAGTTGGTCGTAAGGGAAAATGAATTTACCCTTAAGCAAAAGGAGTTTGAGCTAAAGGAAAGGCAGGCACGAAATGAAGAAAATTTTAAAGAAAAGCAACTCCAAAGCCAAGAAAAATTGAAAATTCTTGAACTTGAAATGCAAGAGCGTTTGGCTATGGAGGAATTGAAACTAAAGTTTAAATGAAAAACTTCATTAAATAATGTCCTCATATACGTATGAAAATATTTTTTAACTCTTTTTATTAATAAAAACACACAACTGATTGAAAATTATAAGTTATTCAAAACCTTTTTTCAGTGCTACACAATTTTTTTTAAAACTTTTTGATGTCAATTTGTTAGTGTACATTTTAATATCATAACGAAGTGCCTTGGCTTCATATGGAAGTGATTTTTCTTTGCACTTTTAGAAATTCAGGCACTTTTATATGAATGTGAGGGCATATGGGAGTGCTATGAAATTTTTTTTAAATTCAGGGTGTGAATTTGTATCTGTGCCTATTCTTCAGGGTAAAAAAAAAACAAAAATGCTACAAGTGGATATGGGTTGAAAGCTCTGCTATAAATAAAAATATTTGGAGTAACCATATTTTATTGACATGATGGAGGAGTTTGATAGTAGCATTAATTACTGGGTTGAATATGAATAAAGTTTAATAAACTATCCCTGAGGTTCGTTAACGGTAATAAGTTGGCAGTTGGCTCTAAACTACTTGCTTCATCCTCATTGTTGAAGCTTATGAAAATGTTGTTCAAAATACAGCATACCATTATCCAATCATTGCAATCTCATTTGTTTTGTATTGTATGCAATCTGAACTTGAGTTCTTTCAGGCTAGGAAATTTTTCTTTCAAATCCCCGAAGCAATTTTCAATTCGCACGCGATATTTTGAGAAGTACTTGTTAAATTTTTCTCGCTCCTCTCTAGTGTATTCTGTACTATTTTGGCGGAATGGGGTCAGTAGATATGATTTCAGTGGACATGCACTATCACCAGCAATCCATTGCGATGTCGACAAAAACCTATGTGGGTGTTTTGAGAGCAAGGAGTCCGAAAACATTTTTGCATCGTGGACACTACCCGGGTAACCGGGTAAAGTGTAGCTTGCCTTATGCGTAAGCGATAATCACAAGTTACTTGAATTTTGATGGAGTACTGGCGTTTACGGGAAAAGAAGATCCCATGATGCCTTACGGGTGCTTCGGCCAATTTAATTTCGGAGCCGTCAATATATCCAACACATCCAGGCATTTCTTTTCTGTGGCTGCAATCAAGTGTAAACGCTCCCTTTCATTTGACCAAAATAAAAATCTACCCTTTAAATTGAGTATGGCTTGAAAAACTCGCCTAGTTACGATTTGAATAATACCGCCATCTCCAACACCAAACAAAGATGCCATTTTCCGGATCGAAAGTCCTTCACCTGAAGATCCCAACCTATTAAGTACGATTTTAAGCTGAAGTTCAATCGGAAGTTGTACTGTGTTGTTATCACTACGAAACGCATCATCGTCTTTTACTAAGTTAAAAAGGTGGTCAAACTCCGTTTGGTTTACGCGCAGCATTTGGCAAAATCTATTTTCATCTAAATGCTCCAATACATTCAGCTCCCATTGGTTGGACTTAGGAATTCCTAAATGGACACCTCGGCGATTAGTACACCTTGTGAACTCCCTAATAGTGTCGTTGCAATGTAGTGTAATTGAATATTGAATATACTGAGAATTTACATAATGTAATGGGAGAGAGAGGCAACTTTGTTGTTGTTACAGATGTATGTAATTTCCCCTCGTTAAACTGAAGCGTAGCGAGTGCTACGAAAACAAAAAAGAATAAAAATAAAGTTATTTGCTCAAATAAAATCGTAAATAGAAATATTTAAATTTTATATGTATGTAAGAGAGCGAGTACAGTTCAGTTCGCCTTAAGTTGTCGGTGAGTTAAGTTGCCTAATTCAGTTTTGCGTACAGCTCCTAATCGAAAGTCGTGCTTTTGAGTTGTCGAACCGCCGCGCCATATTCAACCTTTTTTACTTGGACTTTTTAATTACATATACGATAAGTGTAAATATAAATACTAAATTTCTTATATTATATTATTTTATTAACCGGGAGTAAGATTCAAATACATTCTCCTTTACATCTGGGGTCTCAACCATTGCGAATTAAGTTGGACAAAATTGTTGTTCTAGTTGTAGAGACACATTTTGGGAAAGTTGACAATTCCGCGCCGTCTTGTTGCCGTCACGGACAAAGTTGACCAAAATTGTTGTTTAAGTAAGTCGCAGAAACACATTTTGGAAAAGGGAAGTTGGATTTGCACAATATTCCGAAAGCTGTAAAAAGTCACATATTTGGTGCATAATCCAAAACGTCAAACAGTAACTTTACGTCCACGCAGAAAATCGCAGTGAATTTGCAAGTAACAGCAGCAAAAGCCCGTGAAGAGCGAGCAAAAGCAAGGGCAAAAAGGTCAGCAACAGAAGAGATCGATTTACTTGAAGGAAATACAGTAGAGAAGCTGGAGGGAGACGACGCAAAGAACGAACAAACAGAAGATAATAAAATAAGAGCCAAGATGAGCGAAATCAGCGAGTTAATCAAACTCTTGACGTTAAGATTCTAGAAGGAAGAGGAGCAGCAAAAATCCACTCAAGCAAAAATGTCCACAGAAACGTCGACATCGTAATTGGAGACTTCGACGGACAATCACCTATTCGTGTAGAGAGCTGGTTTGCAAATTTTGAGAAATGCGCAGAGGCGCAGAGAGAGAGGGATCAAAAATACGTTTTCGCGCGTAGGAAGATGACAAAGACAGCTAAATTGTTCGTCGAATCAATTTGTGTATTCGAATTGGAATTTCGTCGAGACTTTGTTAGTGCGGACATACACAAACAATTGCAAGACAGAAGTGAAAAGAGCACCGAAAGCATGCACGAGTATATACTACATATGCGCCGGTTGAGAGCATACGGCAAAGTTGATGATACATCCATAATCAGGTACATTGTAGATGGAATAAACGAAAAAGCAGAGAACAAATTTTTTTTATATGCTGCTAAAAATGTTGACGATTTGAAAGTCGTGCTCGAAGCATACGAAAAGCAAATAGAAGCAAAGGTGAACAATAGTCGAAAGTCTGGTGCAACGGATAACAACAAAAAGAAGAGAGCAAAACGGGATCATTGCTTCAATTGCTAGTCGGTTGATCACAAAAGAAACGAGGGTAAAGAACAAACTAAATGCTTTGGGTGTAATAAAACAGGGCATATTGCAAAAAATTGCCCATCAAATACACAAAAGAATGGTGAATTCAAAACAGTGAATACAGCTGAACAACTTAAAAACATGCAAAAAACAAGTAAGGAAGGCTAAGTTCGGGTGTAACCGAACATTACATACTCAGTTGAGAGCTATGGTGACAAAATAAGGGAAAATAACCATGTAGGAAAATGAACCTAGGGTAACTCTGGAATGTGTTTGTATGACATGTGCATCGAATGGAAGGTAACAAAGAATATTTTAAGAGGGAGTGGGCCATAGTTCTATAGGTGGACGCCATTTAGGGATATCGCCATAAAGGTGGACCAGGGCTGACTCTATAATCTGTTTGTACGATATGGGTATCAAATGAAAGGTGTTAATGATTATTTTAAAAGGGCGTGGGCTCAGTTCTATAGGTGGAAGCCTTTTCCAAATATCGCCATAAAGGTGGATCAAGGGTGACTCTAGAATTTGTGTGTACTATACGGGAATCAAATGAAAAGTGTTAATGAGTATTTTAAAAGGGAGTGGGCCTTAGTTCTATAGGTGGACGCCTTTTCGGGATATCCCCATAAAGGTGGACCAGGGGTGTCTCTAGAATTTGTGTGTACGATATAAGTATCAAACGAAAGATGCTGGAGAGTATTTTAAAAGGGCGTGGGCTTTGTTCTATAGGTGGACGCTTTTTCCAGATATCGCCATAAAGGTGGACCAAGGGTGACTGTAGAATTTGTTTCTACGATATGGGTATCAAATGAAAGGTGTTAATGTGTATTTTAAAAGGGAGTGGGCCTTGGTTCTCTAGGTGGACGCCTTTTAGAGATAACTCCATAAAGGTGGACCAGGGGTTACTCTAGAATTTGTTTGTACGATATGGGTAACAAATGAAAGGTGTTAATGAGTATTTTAAAAGAGCATGGGCTTAGTTCTATAGGTGGACGCCTTTTCGATATATCTCCATAAAGGTGGACCAGGGGTGACTCTAGAATTTGTTTGTACGATATGGGTATCAAACGAAAGGTGTTAATAAGTATTTTAAACGGGCGTGGGCCTTAGTTCTATAGGTGGACGCCTTTTCGAGATATCTCCATAAAGGTGGACCCGGGTTGACTCTAGAATTTGTTTGTACGATATGGGTACCAAATGAAAGGTGTTAATGAATATTTTAAAAAGGAGTGGCCCTTAGTGCTATAGGTGGACGCCTTTTCGAGATACCGCCATAAAGGTGGACCAGGGGTGACTCTAGAATATGTTTGTACGATATGGGTATCAAATTAAAGGTATTAATGAGGGTTTTAAAAGGGAGTGGCCCTTAGTTGTATATGTGAAGGTGTTTTCGAGATATCGACCAAAATATGGGCCAGGGTGAACCAGAACATCATCTGTCGGATACCGCTAATTTATTTATATATGTAATACCACGAAGAGTATTCCTGCCAAGATTCCAAGGGCTTTTGATTTCGCCCCACAGAACTTTTTCATTTTCTTCTACTTAATATGGTAGGTGTCACAGCCATTTTACAAAGTTTTTTTCTAAAGTTATATTTTGCATCAATAAACCAATCCAATTACCATGTTTCCTTTCGTATTTGTTATTGAATTATGCCATTTTTTCGGTCAATTTTTATACCAATACAAAGTGAGTTCAGATAAGTACGTGAACTGAGTTTATTAAAGATATACGGATTTTTCCTCAAGTTATCGGGTTAACGGCCGAGCGGAAGGACAGACGGTCGACTGTGTATAAAAACTGGGCGTGGATTCAACCGATTTCGCCCTTTTTCACAGAAAACAGTTGTCGTCCTAGAATCTAAGCCCCTACCAAATTTCACAAGGATTGGTAAATTTTTGTTCGACTTAGGACATTAATAGTGTCCTAGACAAATTAAATGAAAAAGGGCGGAGCCAGAGCCATTTTGAAATTTTCTTTTATTTTTGCATTTTGTTGCACCATATCATTATTGGAGTTAAATGTTGACATAATTTATTTATATACTGTAATCATATTAAATTTTTTGTTAAAATTTGACTTAAAAAAATTTTTTTTTTAAAGTGGGCGTGGTCGTTGTCCGATTTTGATAATTTTTATTAAGCATACATATAGTAATAGGAGTAACGTTCCTACCAAATTTCATCATGATATCTTCAACGACTGCCAAATTACAGCTTGCAAAACTGCCCATTGTCCAAAGTTTTACTAATTTTCTATTTTGCGTCATAAGTTCAACTCACGTGCCAAGTTTTATCGCTTTGACCGTCTTTGGTAATGAATTATCGCACTTTTTCTTTTTTTCGAAATTTTCGATATCGAAAAAGTTGGAGTGGTTGTAGTCCGATACCGTTCATTTTAAATAGCGATCTGAGATGAGTGCCCAGGAACCTAAATACCGAATTTCATCAAGATACCTCAAAATTTGCTCAAGTTATCGTGTTAACGGACGGACGGACGGACATGGCTCAATCAAATTTTTTTCGATACTGATGATTTTGGTAAATGGAAGTCTATATCTATCTCGATTCCTTTATACCTGTACAACCAACCGTTATCCAATCAAAGTTATTATACTCTGTGAGCTCTGCTCAACTGAGTATAACAATACAAATTAACAAAATAAGCGTTCAGTGCTTAGTTGACTGCGGGGCGGAAATCTCAATTATTGAGCAAACGTTCGCAAAAAAATTGAATTGTATTCTAATCAAGTATAGCGACCGTTTATCGGGTTATGGTAATAAAAAATTAATGCTATCGGCAGAGTTGAAGCAGATATCAATGTCGATAATCTTGTATGCAAACGCAATTTTTTAGTTGTACCAGACAATTTATCTAAATATGAAGTGATTCTAGGTTTTGATTTTGTTGGCAAAAGCGAATACATCCATGATAGAGACGGCTATAAGTTTGTAAGATTTATTACGGAAAGTGAATTTGAGATAAACAACATTTCGGTTGAAAATAACGAAATAGGAGCGCCAATAAAATACAAAGAGCAAATTGAAAATATCATAAAGGAATATTCACCTAAAATTGATGTGACAAGCCCGATAAATATGAAAATTGCATTGTGTGAAGATAAAGTCATACGAAATTTATCAAGAAGGCTACCATTGCCAGAACAAAAAGCTGTAAGTGAGCAAGTTGAAGAATGGCTACAAAAGAAAATAATACGTCCGTGGAGTTCAGAATATTGCAGCCGGGTTGTTGTGGTCGACAAAAAAGATGGTAAAAAATGTTTATGTGTAGATTTCCGTGATCTTAATAATATCGTTCAAAAAGACCGTTTTCCAGTTGCTCTGATGGAGGAAGTAATTGAAGAGCTAGAAGGCGCATGTATATTTACAACTTTGGACCTTGAAAACACTTTTTTTCATGTACCAATAGAAGAAAGTTCCAAAAAGTACACAGCGTTTGTGACACGAGATGGCGTTTATGAATTCAACAGAGCTCCGTTTGGGTTCTGTAACTCACCGGCTATATTTTACGTTTTGTCAGCCACATTTTTCATAATTTGATTAGGCAAAATGTCATGCAGTTATACATGGACGACGTTATTATACCTTCAAAGGATGGAGAAGAGGGCATGGAAAAGTTGAAAAAAGTATTAAGCTTGGCTGAACAGTACGGCCTTAACATTAAGTGGCAAAAATTTAAATTTCTAAAGCCAGATGTCGTTTATTTGGGGTTGTAAATAAAAAACGGATGCGTTTCACCCGATGCTGAGAAGTGTGTTGCCATACGAAAGTTCCCAGTACCTCAAAATGTGCAGCTACAACGAATGTTAGGTCTGTTTGGGCATTTTCGCAAATTCGTTCCGAATTACGCTATGGTCACGAATTCACTTACAGACCTTTTAAAAAAGGAAGATAAATTCATCATTGTACCACAGAGATGTCAGCAATAGAGAAAGTTAAATGTATATTTACCAATCAACCAGTTTTACGTATTTTTTGTCCTTCTGCACCAACAGAACTACACACGGATGCCTCGAAAGATGGGCTTGGAGGTATTCTGTTCCAAATATTCGATGGAAAACTACACCCGATATACTACTGGAGCAGAAAAAAATACAACAGAAGAGAGCAGACTACATAGTTTCTACCTTGAAACAAAAGCCGCGTACTACGCTGTCCAGAAATTTCACCATTATCTACTTGGACGAGAGTTTAAATTGGTTACAGATTGCCAAGCATTTAAAAGCACTACAACGAAAAAATAGTTGCCACCGGCTGTAACACGTTGGATACTTTATCTTGTAGACTACAAATACGTTATAGAGCATCGCAAAGGCACCTCGATGAAACACGTGGACGCATTAAGTAGAGCACCAGCAAGTTTTTTGGTACTTAATAAAGAAATTAGTGCTAGACTACAGCAAGCTCAAATAAATGATGAACATTTTAAAGCAATAAAGCAAATTCTGCAGACACAGGAGGTATTTTGTTTAAGAACCAAGATGTTCATCAAATCATCAAAGATGAACACGAAGAAGGGCACTTTGCGGTAGAAAAAACAGTTAATGTGGTTAAACAGCGTAATTTTATACCAAATTTACGACAAAAAGTAGAAAAGTGCATTAATAATTGTACAAAGTGCATTTTATTCAACAAAAAGCTAGGCAAAAAAGAAGGAAAAATGTATATCATCGACAAGGGAGACGCGCCACTGCTAACTATCCACGTAGATCACCTTGGGCCATTATATGTGACAACAAAACTGTATAAACACATTTTCATTATTGTTGACGGCTTCAGTAAGTTTACGTGGTTCTACCCCACCAAATCAACATCGGCAGAGGAAGTAACCAGAAAAATGTGCGAATGGGTTAACATATTTAGAGCACCACATCGAATAATTAGTGATAGAGGACCAGCTTTTACATCGACGGCATTTCAAGGCTGGTGCCAGACGGAAAGAGTGGAACACGTTCTGACTATAACTGGCGTACCAAGAGGCAATGGACAAGTCGAACGCTTGAACCGAGTTGTCATAAATGTCATATCGAAATTGTCAGCAGATCGCACAGAGGCCTGGTACAAATATGTTGGAAAAGTGCAGAAATTAATCAGCAGCACCATCAATAGTTCAATAAAGTACACACCCTTTGAAATTATGTTCGGCGTAAAAATGAAAACGCCAATAGATGTGAATCTCAACGAAATGATAGAAGCGGAAACCGTTGACATCGCTATGGCAGAGCGTGGAAATATAAGAGAAAAAGCAAAAGAAGAAATCGTAGCCGCTCAGAAAGAATACAAAAAAAACTTTGACAAGCGCCGTAAATGTGCAAAAACTTACGAGGTGGGAGACTTAGTGGCTATCAAACGGTCGCAACTCGTCACAGGGAAGAAGTTGGCCAGAGAGTATTTGGGACCTTATGAAGTAACCAAGATTAAACGAAACGATCGATACGAAGTTAAAAAGGCAGAAGGCCCTAACGTTACATCAACGATCATTGACTTTATGAAGCCGTGGAAACGAGAAGAAAGGGATATATCCGGGACGGAAGACGATGTCGAATGGCCGGATGTAAGAGAGCGAGTACAGTACAGTTCGCCTTAAGTTGTCGGTGAGATAAGTTACCTAATTCAGTTTTGCGTACAGCTGCTAATCGAAAGTCGTTCTGCTGCGCCATATTCAACGGTTATTACTTGGACTTTTTAATTACATATACGCTAAGTGTAAACTTAAATACTAAATTTCTTATATTATACTAGAAGACCCGGCAGACGTTGTCCTGCCCTAAATTTGGCCTATCTGCATACATTTTAATAAGCTTTTTCCGTCTGACTCTGTCCTCCCCCCCTCTTCTTTTTTTCCTAATCCTTTTGTTCACTCCTCCCTCCGTCTTTTTCGCTTCATCTATCTCCATCTTCATCTCACTCTATTTCTTTCTCAATCTCCTTCTCTTTTTTCTCTTATCTCAATTTCTTCTCATTCTTCTGCATCCCTTATTGTCTGTCCCAGAGGGTGGTATGCATTTTATTCCAGTCTCAGTCCCAGTCCCAGTCTCAGTCCTAGTCCTAGTCCTAATCCCAGTCCCAGCCCGTCTCTGGATAATATATTACTCTGTCCTAAAGCACACATCACCAGCTTTCATTTGATATCCATATTGTATAAACACTGTCTAGGCATTCAGTGGCCCACGTTTTGGCCTATATCTCGAGACCCTAGTCACCCAGGGGTATAAAATTACCCTCTAATAAAGCACTCATCAACAGCTTTCATATGTTATCCATATTCTATTAACACATTCTAGGGGTACTCGGGTCCACGTTTCGGCCTATATATCGCGACCCTGTACGTCGATCGCCAAACCTATGTAGTAACTACCGCGTGAGATTTACGCAACTTGTGTGAAAGCTTTTTAGCCTTTCTTTTTATATATATCGATTTTTGTTTTTCACACTTCAATATAATATTAAAACGAAATGCAGATTTTCGTTGCTTTTGAAATTCGGCTTAAAAATTGCACATGGAACAACTAAGGACTCTCCTGAATTAAAAAAATGTCTTAGTACCTCAAATCGAGGGCCCGCTCAGAAACCCCGATCCCCCTCTCGCCGGCCCTGGTGATGTGCTATACTTGATATCATTCGCTTTAATATTTTTTATTGATAAGCACGCTGTTTAATTAAACACCAACCAATTACAAGGAAGTATATCCGCACAACCTGAAAATGTGAGTGCCGGTGCGTACACGTAACATTTTATTATTACGTATAAACTAATAAAAAAATTTACAATGAAATAATATTGCGTCTATAAACTGAGATGTAACCTATCCTATATTTCAAGTTAGATCAAACAAAACACGGGGTGCAAAACAAATTAAAAATCGGTTCATTAGTTTAGGAGTTCATTGGCATCAAACATGGTGACACGTGTTTTTTATATATTAAGATTATTTTATTAACCGGGAATAAAGATTCAAATACATTCCCCTTTACATGTATATACGTATATATATGTATGAACGTTAAAATTCATTATATGCTATTTATATAAGTACTAATCTGAATTTAAATATAGAAGTATGCATGCATATGCAATTATTTGTACATATATGTATGTTTTTAATATTATTTGATGTTTTCAATATTTAAGTTGCCTACATACTTGTTTTTCTTTTAATGTTTGTAATATGCGCATTATCTAATTCACATTTTACAAATTTTGGTTGTTCCCTATGACCAGTGCTGCTCAAAATTTTTTATATGGAAGTGCGAATCACAATACATTTAAAAATTGTATGTGCACTGAAAATTTTTTGTATTTAAAAAATTTTAATTGTTTGAGGTCGAAAAAAGTTGAATATTTGGTTTCAAGTTACAAAATATTTGCTTGAAATATTACGTCAATAGTTATATCACCAACATACAAGAGCCAATAAATTTAATTCTGAAAGTAGCGAAAAATTACACTGACCTCTAGCCTCAAGTTCTGTGGGAACATATTCTATATAGGTACATATATCGTCGGAATTTGGGTTTCAATAAGCATACTAAAAGTGAATGTAGAGATTTCCCCGAATGTTGCATTGGAAATTGAATTTTAAAACTTTTGAAATGCTTAATTAGAGGGCTCCGCGTGGTTTGTTTTAATTTTGTGTTCAAATTTACATACATATATTAGAGTACTGAGGTGCTGAAATACCATTTGAATTTAATAAAATGTTTAGCAAGTAAATGATAGGTATGGTTACTTTACGGTTCCTCCCACTTCTAGTCAAAAAATAACCAAGAAAAATAATATACGGAATTGAAATAAAAAGTCACAGAAACTACCCCATAAGGAGAATCTCTAGTTCAAAATAACTGCTTTTCTACTGCATTCTGAACCAATAATACTGCCCTACAAAATTAAACTTTTGCATTACCCTGGATCACCACTATTTTTTTATTTGCTATATTCCCCTAATTATAAAAATGGTCGAAATTTAAAATTCTATGGATACCTTTTTTTTGTTTTTTGTTTTCTAAAATTTGCCTTTGTTGAAAAGGGAGATCCATTGATTTTATCATATCTCTGGAACGGGTTGTCCGCTTTTGTTGGAGAAAACAGCATATAATAGCAAATAAAATTAACTTAAATTTGTTTAAATATCGTTTTTTATATACTTATTGGTTTCAGAGTTATTTGCATCGCATTATAAAAAATCGATTTTTTGTATTAAAAATTTCCATTTTTTTTATACTAGGTTGAGCAGAGCTCACAGAGTATATTAAGTTTGATTGGATAACGGTTGGTTGTACATATATAAAGGAATCGAGATAGATATAGACTTCCATATATCAAAATAATCAGGATCCAAAAAAAATTTGATTGAGCCATGTCCGTCCGTCCGTCCGTCCGTCCGTCCGTTAACACGATAACTTGAGTAAATTTTGAGGTATCTTGATGAAATTTGGTATGTAGGTTCCTGAGTGCTCATCTCAGATCGCTATTTAAAATGAACGATATCGGACTATAACCACGCCCACTTTTTCGATATCGAAAATTTCGAAAAACCGAAAAAATGCGATAATTCATTGCCAAAGGCGGTTAAAGCGATGAAACTTGGTAAATTGGTTGAAGTTATGACGCAGAATAGAAAATTAGTAAGATTTTGGACAATGGGCGTGGCACCGCCCACTTTTACAAGAAGGTAATTTAAAAGTTTTGCAAGCTGTAATTTGGCAGTCGTTGAAGATATCATGATGAAATTTGGCAGGAACGTTACTACTATTACTATATATGTGCTAAATAAAAATTAGCAAAATTGGATGAAGAACACGCCCACTTTTTAAAAAAAAAAATTTTTTAATTCAAATTATAACAAAAAAATTAATATCTTTACTGTATATAAGTAAATTAAGTCAAACTTCAACTCCAGTAATGATAAGATGCAACAAAATACAAAAATAAAAGAAAATTTCAAAATGGGCGTGGCTCCGCCCATTTTCATTTAGTTTGTCTAGAATACTTTTAATGCCATAAGTCGAACAAAAATTTACGAATCCTTTTGAAATTTGGTAGGAGCATAGATTCTATGACGGTAACTGTTCTCTGTGAAAATGGGCGAAATCGGTGTAAGCCACGCCCAGTTTTTATACACAGTCCACCGTCTGTCCTTCCGCTCGGTCGTTAAGACAATAACTTGAGCAAAAACCGATATATCTTTACTAAACTTAGCCCACGTATTTATCTGAACTCACTTTATCTTGGTATAAAAAAACGGCCGAAATCCGACCATAACCACGCCCACTTTATCGATATCGAAAATTACGAAAACTGAAAAAAATGCCATAATTCTATACCAAATACGAAAAAAGGGATGAAACATGGTAACTGGATTGGTTTATTGACGCAAAATATACCTTTGGAAAAAACTTTGTAAAATGGGTGTGACATCTACCATATTAAGTAGAAGAAAATGAAAAAGTTCTACAAGGCGAAATCAACAGCCCTTGGAATCTTGGCAGGAATACTGTTAGTGGTATTGAATATATAAATAAATTAGCAGTACCCGACAGATGATTTTCTAGATCACCTGATCCACATTTGGTCGATATCGCGAGAACGCCTTCACATATATATCTAAGGGCCACTCGCTTTTAAAACCCTCATTAATACCTTTAATTTGATATCCATATCGTACAAACACATTCTAGAGTCACCCCTGGCCCACCCTAATGGCGATATCTCGAAAAGGCGTGCACCTATAGACCTAATGCACACTCCCTCTTAAAATGCTCAGTAACACCTTTCGTTTGATACCCATATCGTAAAAACATTCTAGAGTCACCCCTGGCTCACCCTAATGGCGATATCTCGAAAAGGCGTCTACCTATAGACCTAATGTCCACTCCCTCTTAAAATGCTCAGTAACAGCTTTCGCTTGATACCCATATCGTACAAACATTCTAGAGTCACCCCTGGCCCACCCTAATGGCGATATCTCGAAAAGGATTCCACCTATAGACTTAATGCCCACTCCCTCTTAAAATGCTCAGTAACACCTTTCGTTAGATACCCATATCGTACATACATTCTAGAGTCACCCCTGGCCCACCCTAATGGCGATATCTCGAAAAGGCGTCCACCTATAGACCAAATGCCCACTCCCTCTTAAAATGCTCAGTAACCCCTTTCGTTTGATACCCATATCGTACAAACATTCTAGAGTCACCCCTGGCCCACCCTAATGGCGATATCTCGAAAAGGCTTCCACCTATAGACCTAATGCCCACTCCCTCTTAAAATGCTCAGTAACATCTTTCGTTTGATACCCATATCGTACAAACATTCTAGAGTCACCCTTGGTCCACCTTTATGGCGATATCTCGAAAAGGCGTCCACCTATAGAACTAAGGATTACTCCCTTTTAAAATACTCACTACCACCTTTCATTTGATACCCATATCGTACAAACACATTCTAGAGTCACCCCTGGCCCACCCTAATGGCGATATCTCGAAAAGGCGTCCACCTATGGACCTAATGCCCACTCCCTCTTAAAATGCTCAGTAACACCTTTCGTTTGATACCCATATCGTACAAACATTCTAGAGTCACCCCTGGCCCACCCTAATGGCGATATCTCGAAAAGGCGTCCACCTATAGACCTAATGCCCACTCCCTCTTAAAATGCTCAGTAACACCTTTCGTTTGATACACATATCGTACAAACACATTCTAGAGTCACCCCTGGCCCACCCTAATGACGATATCTCGAAAAGGCGTCCACCTATAGACCTAATGCCCACTCCATCTTAAAATGATCAGTAACACCTTTCGTTTGATACCCATATCGTACAACCATTCTAGAGTCACCCTTGGTCCACCTTTATGGCGATATCTCGAAAAGGCATCCGTCCACCTATAGAACTAAGGATTACTCCCTTTTAAAATACTCATTACCATCTTTCATTTGATACCCATATCATACAAACACATTCTAGAGTCACCCCTGGCCCACCCTAATGGCGACATTTCGAAAAGGCGTCCACCTATAGACCTAATGCCCACTCCCTCTTAAAATGCTCAGTAACACCTTTCATTTGATTCCCATATCGTACAACTAGAGACACCCCTGGTCCACCTTTATGGCGATATCTCGAAACGGCGTCCACCTAGGGAACTAAGGATCACTCCTTTTCGAAATACTCATTAACAGCTTTCATTTGATACCCATATCGTACAAACATATTCTAGAGTCACCCCTGGTCCACCTTTATGGGGATTTCTCGAAAAGGCGTATAGTGTTGAACTATATATTTAAATAAATTTATTCTATTTATTATTTATTATATTCACCTTTTTAAAAATTTTAAAGATAACTGATTAGAAAATTTTCATTTTGAAATAAGATTAAAAGTAAATAGAAATAATTTACAAAATTAAAGTATATTTTACAAAGTTGATAACCCTACATATACTCCCCCTCCAGTGAAACGAAAAATTAATTTTTTGTTTAATGTTAGTTTACAGTGTATATTGATTACTGTAAGAATTTTGTGTTGTAGTTTAAAAAATGTTTGAATTTTGTGTTGTAGATATATTGTATTTTTTTTAATGTCAGAATTTTGAGAAATGTAATTTTATGTTAATTGCGTTTAAAGTTTATGTTGGTATTGATGTAAGTATTCAATCTTTTGATGATTCGATGTACTTGATACCTTATTTTTACGTGTTGCTATTGTTTACTTATTGTATATTAATATTTGGTTATGTTATTGCTATGTTGTTCAGGTTAAAAATAATTTAAAAGCTTTTTTTTAAATATTGTCAATTATAATGACGTGTCTGAAGAATCTAGAATGAGGTTGAATGATAGTAGATGGCAACTTTGTGTGCCCAATTACTCAAAAATTAAAAACTTGTATTATGCAGAATATATGTTCAATATATAATTGTACTCTGCATAATGTATGTCCAAGTTGTTGATAAGGAATGAAAAGTTGATTCCTTAATTCGTTTGAGGGTGATATGAAATTGTCAATGATTCGTGTCATGTTAATGAGTTTCATATTGAGTTTTTATATGATTTGAATTTCAATATGAAATAATTGTTATTTGCAAAATATGTCGATAAAAGTTATTTTAAGAAATCTTTAGAGATTTTTTAAAATTGTAAAAATTTGTTTGATTTTATTTTAAAAATCAAAGTTATTGTTTTGTTTTTTAGTGTTTTGTGTTATTTTCGAATTGAAAATGAGGTTATTATTTAAATATGAATCTACTTGTATTGTGGAGTTTGTGTGACGTTGTTGTAAAATGATAATGATTGTGTATAAATATTTTTGAAAATAAACTGGAGAAGGAGTGTACATAATTAAAATGTACTTAACGAAACTATAATTTAGAAAAATTAATTACATTTTTGTATATGTTTAATAATTTTATCAATAATTTGTATTAAAATATATATTGAATATTTTGTTTATAAATTGGTTCAACGAAAGATTTAGACAGCGAACAAATGTTGAGAGCAGGTAGATGTTGGAGTTAAAATTATAAATTGATATTGAGATTGAATTTAAAATCCAAATATAACCGGAAAATGTCGTTGCCCATACATTAGGAGATAAAATTGTAACTGCTAATATAATTAATACGAAATAAAGGATACGATCTTCTTTAGCAATTTCAGTAGTTGTGAACAATAAAGCACAATAAGCACACGTGAAACAAATAAGTATTCCAAAAAAGTTGATTAATTGATTTGAATACAAGCGAGTAATATACATCTATCTTATAATTTTCTTCGACATCAAATTCTTTACATTGTTTTCTTAGTCCAGAAATGTCTCAGTTTCTTCTATACAGACGTGTTACATCAACGAATATTGCATAGGCGGTAGATCCTGCTGTTCCTTAATTGACTGGCAAAGACAGGTTTGCGGCACAACCAAGAGCTCCGTATCGACTCGACTCGATGGCCACACATTCCAATTCAAGCGCGCATCATCGCGATCTTCATTTTGTTGAATGAATTTCTCGTATGTTGTCGTCACGGATGGATGGGTTTTAAGGAAAATTTGTTAATAAATAACACGAAAAATAGTTTTTATACAATTCCTTTGGTTCGATGGAAGGATCGCCATAAATATATAGTGTTGAACTATATATTTAAATAAATTTATTCTATTTATTATTTATTATATTCACCTTTTTAAAAATTTTAAAGATAACTGATTAGAAAATTTTCGTTTTGAAATAAGATTAAAAGTAAATAGAAATAATTTACAAAATTAAAGTATATTTTACAAAGTTGATAACCCTACAAGGCGTTCACCTATAGAACGAAAGCCCATTCCCTTTTAAAATACTCATTATATCCATTCATTTGATACCCATATCGTACAAACACATTCTAGAGTCAGCCCTGGTCCACCTTTATGGCGATATCCCTAAATGGCGTCCATCCATAGAACTATGGCCTACTCTCTCTTAAAATACTCTTTAATACCTTCCATTTGATACACATGTCATACAACCACATTCCAGGGTTACCCTAGTTTCATTTTCCTACATGGTGATTTTCCTTATTTTGTCTCCATAGCTCTCAACTGAGTATGTAATGTTCGGTTACACCCGAACTTAGCCTTCCTTACTTGTTTTCTTTAATTCGTAAAAAATCGAAAGAGACAAAAACTTACAACTTTTATTAGATACGATCATCTAACTAAACTGTGAACATTCCAAATCAGGAAAGCTTTATTTCATGAAAATCCATGGATAAACGGTAATATTGTTAACAATTAAGTGAATGAAGGGAAAATACGTATTTTTAATATTTGTGTTTATTTAGCTATTTAAGATACCTTTATTAAAGAAATTCTACAAAATTTAGTAATTGAAATATTTTAAAAAAATTTCTGTTTTTGCTTGTCTACTGTAATTTTCTGAATTTGATTCTCGTATAAGAAACCAATTATCCCCCATCATATTTTCGTTCCAGAATCCTTGATAACGCTCCTCCATTGACTTAAGTTGTTGGTGAAATCGTTCTCCATGCTCGTCACTGACATCACCAAGATTTGAAGGGAAAAAATCCAAATGGGAGTGTAAGAAATGCATTTTTGAAGACATGTTTGCACCTGAAATTATATGTATATGTAATTTAGAGGTTACAATTATGATGAATATACAAAAATCATATCATATTCCTACTTACCGATTGTCGAATAGTTGGTTAGTAAATCAGAAATGATTTCCTTATAATTTGGACCCCGATTATTTCCTAAAAAATTTGAAACAATCAGCCTAAATGAGTTCCAAGCAGCCTTTTCATCGGGTGATAGTAACGTCTCGAATGTTGAGCTCTGCAGTAGTTTTCGGATTTGTGGACCATCAAAAACACCTTCAGAAATTTTTGAAGCGGATAATTTTGTAAATATTGTTTGGATATAATCGAATGCTTTTTCATTTTTGTTTAGCGCCTTAACAAAATTCTTGACTAATCCAAGCTTGATGTGTAATGGCGGAAAAATCACATTCTCCTTTTTTTTAGAGCAGCATATTTTATATTGTGTGTGCCTACTTCGTGATTGGTTCTTGCTGGCCAGTCCTTCCTTACATAATGTGCGCTTCGATCACGGCTATCCCAAAGGCAAAGAAAACAACAATGTTTTGTGTAACCACCTTATAGTCCAGTTAGTAAAGCTACCACTTTCAAGTCGCAACATATTTTCCAATCGTGTTTTTCATAATGAATATATTTTAAAAGTTTGGACATGGTTTCATAAGTCTCCTTCATATTTACGGCGTGTGCGATGGGTATTGATGGCTTCTGATTGCCATTGTGTAATAAAACTGCTTTAAGGCTTTCTTTGTTACTATCAATAAATAATCTCCATTCACTTGCGTCATATGTTTGGCCAAGCTTTCCAAAAAGTCCAGTTATATCATAGCAAAAACATATATTGTTTTTATTTCTATAAAAACAAGAATATGGCTTATGTCGCTCACGATAGGTAGTTATCGTAACCTGTTTTTCTAATAAATGTTTTTCTTTTCGACGGGATGCAAGTAGCTCTGACTTATCTTTTGGAAGCTCTAGTTCTCTTATAAGATCGTTTAACAAGGACTGTGTCAGAGGCTTTGGGCAAAATCCATCTGATACGCTGGAGATTTTTGAAGACGAAGAAATAGGCAATGGGGGAACTTCAGTATACGTACCATGTTGATTTTCAGGACGTGGAACTTCATCTGAATCTAGCACGGGAAGAGTAAAACCACCAGCTGAAATCGTGGGATAAGACCAAATCATATCTTTTCCAAATCCTTTTTTTTTACTTAAACAAAAGTAACAGTTAGCATCATGATCACATGTTTCTCTCCACATCATAGGTTTTTCCATTTGCATGTTTTCTCTGTGAAAAATGAGTATCATAAATATTTTTAATTAATAAATGTAATTGTTACTTACTGAGGGTAGGATCTCCACTTATTTAAAATATATATACAGCTATCACAAATTGAATTTGGCGTCCAATATTGGCTCATTCTCAACATCTATTTTAAAATAACCCTTATATAAATTTTGTAGTGAAATAGTGAAATTTCTCCGCCCTTTTGCTGTAGTGTAAAGACCACATACATAACAAAATATATTCGGGTAATTTTTGCAGACAAATTTTCTACGGTTATTATTCATTTTTTTTAAATTCACTAACCAATTAATAGTTTTTTACTGTTGTTGACAACTTGACTTTTCGCGTACAGGAATACTAGTTAAATAACATTGAATGAACTAAATGAATTACTTTAAATAGACGCAGGTCAATTCGATTTTCAAAAGTATGTATCTTTCTTTTTCGTTAAGTTTGTCACAATCGACGACAATATACCATACAGGGCAGGCATCTAATGAGTCTGTAAATTTTTTAACCACTACCTGCGAAAGGGTTTGAAAAAAGGGGTTTTCAAAAAAACTTCATATGCTATGGGAAATGGCTTGTGCAGGCTGGGATGTTCAGTAGGTAGGTATAACAGTTTCTATGACGGAGTGATAATTAGATTTTTTTGTTTTTATGATTTAAGCATTCTAAGAACATCGCAAGAAATGCCTCAAGGAAAAAGTTGTATTTATTTGATAACTGATTCAAGGTTCGATTCGAGCTCAAGGCCAGAACAATAATTTCTTTCTAATGATAATTATTGTTATTTTTTAATTTTTCTAAATTTGAAAAATTGTATTTTGTTTTTGGAATAGTAAGTAGAAAAATTTTCAGACAACCTGCCATAGCTGCGCATATAGATCCATTTCGAAGGGTGCTAAGCCTTCACCATCAGACTTGAAGAAAATGTTTCGGTGAATCCACTGGTGTTTCTCTCAATGAATTTAGATAAGTAATTTCCAAGATATGATAAAGTAAATGGAAAGACCTCTGTGAAAATTCGTGATTTTAGAAAAAGAAAAAAAAAATCGTATCCATAGAATTTTAAATTTTGGGTGTTTTTGAAATTAAATTGTTGGACTCAAAGTAATTTCTCTTGTTGACTATTATAATAGTTCGCCATCTATCTCTTTTACATGTTCAACTGGCGAATTTAACATGGCGATGTCCTAGGCGGTGGAAATTGTCCCAGCTGCTTTAACTTTTCACTAGTTCTTAACTATATATAAATTTCTTTTTGGTACTTTTTCGATATTTACGTACTGGTGGAATAGTGTTGAGAAAGAGGCATACTCTCATATGTAGCCGCAGCTCGTTGCTGGTAGCAGTTTTTTTGTCGATTTTATAACTGAAAATCTAGCTATTACCGACTAATACTTATTTGGCATTCTAGGTCAAGTTCTGAACCAGAATTTTGTATCACTTGTTACTGACTTCCCTTGAGAGTAATTAACTAATATCATATGAAGTTAGAATAGGCTCCTCTTGTTTTGGTACAGGTTTGCTTACATTCTTTGGATATATGCCACACATATTTCAACTCCGCGGAAAATTATCGATTTTACTTTTATTTATAAATCAAGCTTGATTAAAAATCTTTTTCAGTGATGAGTGTGCTTGAGTGTGTAGTTGTCAAATTGTTAGTGTAAATTTTTTTTATCATACACAATTGCCTGAGCATCATACGGGAGTGCCTTTTCTTGGCCCTTTCATAAGAAATTCAAGCATTTTCATATGATTCGAAATTATATGTGAGGGCATATGGGAGTGGTATGAACAATTTTTTGTTTAATATGAATTTGGAGCTTTTAGGCCGATTTAATTAAATAAAACAAGTTTATTTTTTTATTCCCGACGAGTTTCGACACATTTTCGTGTCTTCCTCAGGGAATCTATTTATTAAATACGAAAAACATATATGTTACATATACAATAATTGGTATTAATGTTCAATATTAAATCACTTACATTGTTTAAACCAGTGGTTTTGTCACATTTCTTTAAAAATATAAGTACACATATTAATAACAAACAAATAAGAACAATAATTAAAAATCACACCGACATTTGCTACATTAAAATACCGTCTATTAACATTAAAAACAATATTGCACTTGTCACCTCCAGACATTCTTTGTTATTGACGTCGCATAGGCACAATTAATATTATCAACGTCCTCTTTGAAGTTAATCGTTGTTGGTAGTTTTTGTTGTATGCGCAGTCCCTCTAGTGTCATCCTTCTACGCGTTCTGTTTTCCACATCCAGTATTGTTGCGTTGTCGAAATCAGCTGCGTGTTTCTTTTCCGTAAGGTGTTGGGCCAGTGCTGTGTTGCTTGTGTTGTTTTTTGCATCTAGTTTATGTTCCTTTATTCTCGTTCCTAGTGATCTTTTTGTTGTGCCGATATAAACTTTGTTACATTTCTCTCCTTCTTTACCATGACATCGAATTTCGTAAACTACGTTATGTAGTTGTTCCTTTTCAATTTTGTCCTTTGTTTTTGTATATATGCTTTTTAATGTATGATTTGGTTTGTGCGCATAGCTTGTGTTACTGCTTGGTATGATTTTGTGTAATGTTTTGTTGTCTGTTAGGTGTGGTATCTATGTAACGCTAATGTATGTTTTTTTGGTATTTTTGCTATTTGCTGTATTCAGATTCTTGTGTTTGTTTTTGTTTATTGCTGTTTGTATTAAATTTTCTATTGTATTGACTGGATAACAATTTTTGCGTAATATGTTTATCACTTTCTCTCTGTTATGATTTATGAACTCCTGGTCGCTCAAGGTGTAAATTTTCGATATAAAATTGATAATGGTGTTCTTCTTTTGCGTCCATGGGTGATTTGAATGATAGTTAATTAGTCTTGATGATGCTATGGATTTTGTGTACCAGTTAGTTGTTAGTTTGTTATTGGATTTGTATATTTCTATGTCCAGGAATGCCAGTTTTCTGCCCATTTCTTTTTCTATTGTGAATTGTATCTTTGTGTGTTGTCTATTGAATGTTCTTAGAATTTCGTCCACGTCTTTGACCTTAACTACGGCGAATATATCATCTACATATTTCGTTATGTATTTGATATATATGTCGGAAGATTTTAGCTCAGCGATGCTGTCGTCAATAATTTTGTCAAGGACAATGTCTGCAATGGTTGGGGATAAAGGATTTCCCATTGGCATTCCGTAAGTTTGCTGATAATAGGTTTCATTGTAAAGGAAGTAGTTATTCTCTCTCAGACAAAATTCAAGTAGTGTTAAAAAGTTTATTTTGTTGATGTTTGTAAAAGTCTTCAAGCTTGACCACTGCTTCATTATTGTGCTTATGGCGAATTGGATCGGTATGTTCGTGAAGAGGGAGACGACGTCCAAAGATATGAGAATTTCATCCTCTTCAATATTTAAATTTTTTATTTTTTCTTTTAGGCTTACGGAATTTTTAATATTCAGCGTTTCAGACACTACGTTTTTTAGAACTTTCCCAACAAATTTGGATAGTTAGAATCAAGGTACATTGATTGATGACGAGATAGGTCTAAGTGGTGTGTTAATTTTGTGAACTTTTGGCAAGCCATAAAGTCTGGGAGCCGTAGCTGCTGTGCACATCAGATAGTTTTTTTCTTTCTGCATTTGTGATAATTATGTTATATTTATGTTGACTAATAAATTTTCGTGTATTCTCGTAGATTTGGAGTATGAATTTATCTTTTGCGTTGTTCTGAATTTTGTTCCTAAAGGTATTAACTTTCTTCGCGAAATTGCATCTAGCCATATCTTTCTCCCTATTGTCTGTTATTGTCTGTATATTTTTCTCAATATCAGCAATGAGATGTAGTGGTGAAAAAGTTTTCCTGGAAACTGGTAGCGCGAATTTGTTACCTAATGATAGTATCCATTTACACTCCGGGGGAATGGTGATTTTAGTATTATTTGAAATCCAATCCTCATTATATCTCAAATCAAATTTTTCAAAATTTCTCTTAATTGAGTTATTTAGTTTTGTCCTGAGGGTTCTTTCTGACTTTATTTTTGTATTTTCTAAAAATTGTTGTTGTGTTTCTACAATTGCTTTGTAATCCTTTTCTTCTACTTTTTGGCGCAGTTTTTTCTCTATTTCTCTTTTAGTGTCTTTTATTAGTTTTATTTGTATGTTCGTTTCTTTTACCTCTAAGCTTAAGACTTTTTCCAAGAATTTCCTTTCTATCTTCCCTATTTCCTTCTTCGTTTTTTCTAATGTGAAGCCTTTTGTAAATTTACCAGCCTTACCGTTTAAGTGTGATGGTGTGATTCCAAAATCTTTGCATTTTAGCAGAAATTTCAGCCTTTGTTGTTGTTTTGCCAATGATTTTTGGTTTTTGCCGTATTGTTTAATAATGTAACAGGTGTCCATGTCATACTTGTACTTGATGTGTCGGAAGAAGTGTTTCATTTTGAAGTCTTTATGTTTTTCGTACTTTGTTGTTGCGGGTTAAGCTCTCCGCTCTACTTATTATATGATTGAATTGGGCCAAATATTTGCTTAGCTATTTAATATGAATTTGGAGCTTTTAGGCCGATTTAATTAAATAAAACAAGTTTATTTTTTTATTTCCGACGCGTTTCGACACATTTTCGTGTCCTCCTCAGGGAATCTATTTATTAAATACGAAAAACATATATGTTACATATACAATAATTGGTATTAATGTTCAATATTAAATCACTTACATTGTTTAAACCAGTGGTTTTGTCACATTTCTTTAAAAATATAAGTACACATATTAATAACAAACAAATAAGAACAATAATTAAAAATCACACCGACATTTGCTACATTAAAATACCGTCTATTAACATTAAAAACAATATTGCACTTGTCACCTCCAGACATTCTTTGTTATTGACGTCGCATAGGCACAATTAATATTATCAACGTCCTCTTTGAAGTTAATCGTTGTTGGTAGTTTTTGTTGTATGCGCAGTCCCTCTAGTGTCATCCTTCTACGCGTTCTGTTTTCCACATCCAGTATTGTTGCGTTGTCGAAATCAGTTGTGTGTTTCTTTTCCGTAAGGTGTTGGGCCAGTGCTGTGTTGCTTTTGTTGTTTTTTGCATCTAGTTTATGTTCCTTTATTCTCGTTCCTAGTGATCTTTTTGTTGTGCCGATATAAACTTTGTTACATTTCTCTCCTTCTTTACCATGACATCGAATTTCGTAAACTACGTTATGTAGTTGTTCCTTTTCAATTTTGTCCTTTGTTTTTGTATATATGCTTTTTAATGTATGATTTGGTTTGTGCGCATAGCTTGTGTTACTGCTTGGTATGATTTTGTGTAATGTTTTGTTGTCTGTTAGGTGTGGTATCTATGTAACGCTAATGTATGTTTTTTTGGTATTTTTGCTATTTGCTGTATTCAGATTCTTGTGTTTGTTTTTGTTTATTGCTGTTTGTATTAAATTTTCTATTGTATTGACTGGATAACAATTTTTGCGTAATATGTTTATCACTTTCTCTCTGTTATGATTTATGAACTCCTGGTCGCTCAAGGTGTAAATTTTCGATATAAAATTGATAATGGTGTTCTTCTTTTGCGTCCATGGGTGATTTGAATGATAGTTAATTAGTCTTGATGATGCTATGGATTTTGTGTACCAGTTAGTTGTTAGTTTGTTATTGGATTTGTATATTTCTATGTCCAGGAATGCCAGTTTTCTGCCCATTTCTTTTTCTATTGTGAATTGTATCTTTGTGTGTTGTCTATTGAATGTTCTTAGAATTTCGTCCACGTCTTTGACCTTAACTACGGCGAATATATCATCTACATATTTCGTTATGTATTTGATATATATGTCGGAAGATTTTAGCTCAGCGATGCTGTCGTCAATAATTTTGTCAAGGACAATGTCTGCAATGGTTGGGGATAAAGGATTTCCCATTGGCATTCCGTAAGTTTGCTGATAATAGGTTTCATTGTAAAGGAAGTAGTTATTCTCTCTCAGACAAAATTCAAGTAGTGTTAAAAAGTTTATTTTGTTGATGTTTGTAAAAGTCTTCAAGCTTGACCACTGCTTCATTATTGTGCTTATGGCGAATTGGATCGGTATGTTCGTGAAGAGGGAGACGACGTCCAAAGATATGAGAATTTCATCCTCTTCAATATTTAAATTTTTTATTTTTTCTTTTAGGCTTACGGAATTTTTAATATTCAGCGTTTCAGACACTACGTTTTTTAGAACTTTCCCAACAAATTTGGATAGTTAGAATCAAGGTACATTGATTGATGACGAGATAGGTCTAAGTGGTGTGTTAATTTTGTGAACTTTTGGCAAGCCATAAAGTCTGGGAGCCGTAGCTGCTGTGCACATCAGATAGTTTTTTTCTTTCTGCATTTGTGATAATTATGTTATATTTATGTTGACTAATAAATTTTCGTGTATTCTCGTAGATTTGGAGTATGAATTTATCTTTTGCGTTGTTCTGAATTTTGTTCCTAAAGGTATTAACTTTCTTCGCGAAATTGCATCTAGCCATATCTTTCTCCCTATTGTCTGTTATTGTCTGTATATTTTTCTCAATATCAGCAATTAGATGTAGTGGTGAAAAAGTTTTCCTGGAAACTGGTAGCGCGAATTTGTTACCTAATGATAGTATCCATTTACACTCCGGGGGAATGGTGATTTTAGTATTATTTGAAATCCAATCCTCATTATATCTCAAATCAAATTTTTCAAAATTTCTCTTAATTGAGTTATTTAGTTTTGTCCTGAGGGTTCTTTCTGACTTTATTTTTGTATTTTCTAAAAATTGTTGTTGTGTTTCTACAATTGCTTTGTAATCCTTTTCTTCTACTTTTTGGCGCAGTTTTTTCTCTATTTCTCTTTTAGTGTCTTTTATTAGTTTTATTTGTATGTTCGTTTCTTTTACCTCTAAGCTTAAGACTTTTTCCAAGAATTTCCTTTCTATCTTCCCTATTTCCTTCTTCGTTTTTTCTAATGTGAAGCCTTTTGTAAATTTACCAGCCTTACCGTTTAAGTGTGATGGTGTGATTCCAAAATCTTTGCATTTTAGCAGAAATTTCAGCCTTTGTTGTTGTTTTGCCAATGATTTTTGGTTTTTGCCGTATTGTTTAATAATGTAACAGGTGTCCATGTCATACTTGTACTTGATGTGTCGGAAGAAGTGTTTCATTTTGAAGTCTTTATGTTTTTCGTACTTTGTTGTTGCGGGTTAAGCTCTCCGCTCTACTTATTATATGATTGAATTGGGCCAAATATTTGCTTAGCTATTTAATATGAATTTGGAGCTTTTAGGCCGATTTAATTAAATAAAACAAGTTTATTTTTTTATTTCCGACGCGTTTCGACACATTTTCGTGTCCTCCTCAGGGAATCTATTTATTAAATACGAAAAACATATATGTTACATATACAATAATTGGTATTAATGTTCAATATTAAATCACTTACATTGTTTAAACCAGTGGTTTTGTCACATTTCTTTAAAAATATAAGTACACATATTAATAACAAACAAATAAGAACAATAATTAAAAATCACACCGACATTTGCTACATTAAAATACCGTCTATTAACATTAAAAACAATATTGCACTTGTCACCTCCAGACATTCTTTGTTATTGACGTCGCATAGGCACAATTAATATTATCAACGTCCTCTTTGAAGTTAATCGTTGTTGGTAGTTTTTGTTGTATGCGCAGTCCCTCTAGTGTCATCCTTCTACGCGTTCTGTTTTCCACATCCAGTATTGTTGCGTTGTCGAAATCAGTTGTGTGTTTCTTTTCCGTAAGGTGTTGGGCCAGTGCTGTGTTGCTTTTGTTGTTTTTTGCATCTAGTTTATGTTCCTTTATTCTCGTTCCTAGTGATCTTTTTGTTGTGCCGATATAAACTTTGTTACATTTCTCTCCTTCTTTACCATGACATCGAATTTCGTAAACTACGTTATGTAGTTGTTCCTTTTCAATTTTGTCCTTTGTTTTTGTATATATGCTTTTTAATGTATGATTTGGTTTGTGCGCATAGCTTGTGTTACTGCTTGGTATGATTTTGTGTAATGTTTTGTTGTCTGTTAGGTGTGGTATCTATGTAACGCTAATGTATGTTTTTTTGGTATTTTTGCTATTTGCTGTATTCAGATTCTTGTGTTTGTTTTTGTTTATTGCTGTTTGTATTAAATTTTCTATTGTATTGAATGGATAACAATTTTTGCGTAATATGTTTATCACTTTCTCTCTGTTGTGATTTATGAACTCCTGGTCGCTCAAGGTGTAAATTTTCGATATAAAATTGATAATGGTGTTCTTTTTTTGCGTCCATGGGTGATTTGAATGATAGTTAATTAGTCTTGATGATGCTATGGATTTTGTGTACCAGTTAGTTGTTAGTTTGTTATTGGATTTGTATATTTCTATGTCCAGGAATGCCAGTTTGCTGCCCATTTCTTTTTCTATTGTGAATTGTATCTTTGTGTGTTGTCTATTGAATGTTCTTAGAATTTCGTCCACGTCTTTGATCTTAACTACGGCGAATATATCATCTACATATTTCGTTATGTATTTGATATATATGTCGGAAGATTTTAGCTCAGCGATGCTGTCGTCAATAATTTTGTCAAGGACAATGTCTGCAATGGTTGGGGATAAAGGATTTCCCATTGGCATTCCGTAAGTTTGCTGATAATAGGTTTCATTGTAAAGGAAGTAGTTATTCTCTCTCAGACAAAATTCAAGTAGTGTTAAAAAGTTTATTTTGTTGATGTTTGTAAAAGTCTTCAAGCTTGACCACTGCTTCATTATTGTGCTTATGGCGAATTGGATCGGTATGTTCGTGAAGAGGGAGACGACGTCCAAAGATATGAGAATTTCATCCTCTTCAATATTTAAATTTTTTATTTTTTCTTTTAGGCTTACGGAATTTTTAATATTCAGCGTTTCAGACACTACGTTTTTTAGAACTTTCCCAACAAATTTGGATAGTTTGAAGCAAGGTACATTGATTGATGACGAGATAGGTCTAAGTGGTGTGTTAATTTTGTGAACTTTTGGCAAGCCATAAAGTCTGGGAGCCGTAGCTGCTGTGCACATCAGATAGGTTTTTTCTTTCAAGGTTATGCTGTTGTTTTTGTAGAGACAGTTTACAATGTTGTTGTTTTTGCGCACTAGATATTGGGTGGGATTATTTCTAATTGTTTTATATGTGGTTTTATCATTTAACAGGTCTTGCATTTTCTTCTCGTAATCTTCTTTATACATCACCACTGTTTTGTTGCCTTTGTCTGCATTTGTGATAATTATGTTATATTTATGTTGACTAATAAATTTTCGTGTATTCTCGTAGATTTGGAGTATGAGTTTATCTTTTGCGTTGTTCTGAATTTTGTTCCTAAAGGTATTAACTTTCTTCACGAAATTGCATCTAGCCATATCTTTCTCCCTATTGTCTGTTATTGTCTGTATATTTTGCTCAATATCAGCAATTAGATGTAGTGGTGAAAAAGTTTTCCTGGAAACTGGTAGCGCGAATTTGTTACCTAATGATAGTATCCATTTACACTCCGGGGGAATGGTGATTTTAGTATTATTTGAAATCCAATCCTCATTATATCTCAAATCAAATTTTTCAAAATTTCTCTTAATTGAGTTATTAATTTTGTCCTGAGGGTAATTTCTGACTTTATTTTTGTATTTTCTAACAATTGTTGTTGTGTTTCTACAATTGCTTTGTAATCCTTTTCTTCTACTTTTTGGCGCAATTTTTTCTCTATTTCTCTTGTAGTGTCTTTTATGAGTTTTATTTGTATGTTCGTTTCTTTTACCTCTAAGCTTAAGACCTTTTCCAAGAATTTCCTTTCTATCTTCTCTATTTCCTTCTTCGTTTTTTCTAATGTGAAGCCTTTTGTAAATTTACCAGCCTTACCGTTTAAGTGTGATGGTGTGATTCCAAAATATTTACATTTTAGCAGAAATTTCAGCCTTTGTTGTTGTTTTGCCAATGATTTTTCGTTTTTGCCGTATTGTTTAATAATGTAACAGGTGTCCATGTCACACTTGTACTTGATGTGTCGGAAGAAGTGTTTCATTTTGAAGTCTTTATGTTTTTCGTACTTTGTTGTAGCGGGTTAAGCTCTCCGCTCTATTTATTATATGATTGAGTTGGGCCAAATATTTGCTTAGCTATTTAATATGAATTTGGAGCTTTTAGGCTGATTTAATTAAATAAAACAAGTTTATTTTTTTATTTCCGACGCGTTTCGACACATTTTCGTGTCTTCCTCAGGGAATCTATTTATTAAATACGAAAACCATATATGTTACATATACAATAATTGGTATTAATGTTCAATATTAAATCACTTACATTGTTTAAACCAGTGGTTTTGTCACATTTCTTTAAAAATATAAGTTCACATATTAATAACAAACAAATAAGAACAATAATTAAAAATCACACCGACATTTGCTACATTAAAATACCGTCTATTAACATTAAAAACAATATTGCAATTGTCACCCCCAGACATTCTTTGTTATTGACGTCGCATAGGCACAATTAATATTATCAACGTCCTCTTTGAAGTTAATCGTTGTTGGTAGTTTTTGTTGTATGCGCAGTCCCTCTAGTGTCATCCTTCTACGCGTTCTGTTTTCCACATCCAGTATTGTTGCGTTGTCGAAATCAGCTGTGTGTTTCTTTTCCGTAAGGTGTTGGGCCAGTGCTGTGTTGCTTTTGTTGTTTTTTGCATCTAGTTTATGTTCCTTTATTCTCGTTCCTAGTGATCTTTTTGTTGTGCCGATATAAACTTTGTTACATTTCTCTCCTTCTTTACCATGACATCGAATTTCGTAAACTACGTTATGTAGTTGTTCCTTTTCAATTTTGTCCTTTGTTTTTGTATATATGCTTTTTAATGTATGATTTGATTTGTGCGCATAGCTTGTGTTACTGCTTGGTATGATTTTGTGTAATGTTTTGTTGTCTGTTAGGTGTGGTATGTATGTAACGCTAATGTATATTTTTTTGGTATTTTTGCTATTTGCTGTATTCAGATTCTTGTGTTTGTTTTTGTTTATTGCTGTTTGTATTAAATTTTCTATTGTATTGACTGGATAACAATTTTTGCGTAATATGTTTATCACTTTCTCTCTGTTGTGATTTATGAACTCCTGGTCGCTCAAGGTGTAAATTTTCGATATAAAATTGATAATGGTGTTCTTCTTTTGCGTCCATGGGTGATTTGAATGATAGTTAATTAGTCTTGATGATGCTATGGATTTTGTGTACCAGTTAGTTGTTAGTTTGTTATTGGATTTGTATATTTCTATGTCCAGGAATGCCAGTTTGCTGCCCATTTCTTTTTCTATTGTGAATTGTATCTTTGTGTGTTGTCTATTGAATGTTCTTAGAATTTCGTCCACGTCTTTGACCTTAACTACGGCGAATATATCATATACATATTTCGTTATGTATTTGATATATATGTCGGAAGATTTTAGCTCAGCGATGCTGTCGTCAATAATTTTGTCAAGGACAATGTCTGCAATGGTTGGGGATAAAGGATTTCCCATTGGCATTCCGTAAGTTTGCTGATAATAGGTTTCATTGTAAAGGAAGTAGTTATTCTCTCTCAGACAAAATTCAAGTAGTGTTAATAAGTTTATTTTGTTGATGTTTGTAAAAGTCTTCAAGCTTGACCACTGCTTCATTATTGTGCTTATGGCGAATTGGATCGGTATGTTCGTGAAGAGGGAGACGACGTCGAAAGATATGAGAATTTCATCCTCTTCAATGTTTAAATTTTTTATTTTTTCTTTTAGGCTTACGGAATTTTTAATATTCAGCGTTTCAGACACTACGTTTTTTAGAACTTTCCCAACAAATTTGGATAGTTTGAAGCAAGGTACATTGATTGATGACGAGATAGGTCTAAGTGGTGTGTTAATTTTGTGAACTTTTGGCAAGCCATAAATTTCTGCTAAAATGCAAAGATTTTGGAATCACACCATCACACTTAAACGGTAAGGCTGGTAAATTTACAAAAGGCTTCACATTAGAAAAAACGAAGAAGGAAATAGGGAAGATAGAAAGGAAATTCTTGGAAAAAGTCTTAAGCTTAGAGGTAAAAGAAACGAACATACAAATAAAACTAATAAAAGACACTACAAGAGAAATAGAGAAAAAATTGCGCCAAAAGGTAGAAGAAAAGGATTACAAAGCAATTGTAGAAACACAACAACAATTTTTAGAAAATACAAAAATAAAGTCAGAAAGAACCCTCAGGACAAAACTAAATAACTCAATTAAGAGAAATTTTGAAAAATTTGATTTGAGATATAATGAGGATTGGATTTCAAATAATACTAAAATCACCATTCCCCCGGAGTGTAAATGGATACTATCATTAGGTAACAAATTCGCGCTACCAGTTTCCAGGAAAACTTTTTCACCACTACATCTAATTGCTGATATTGAGAAAAATATACAGACAATAACAGACAATAGGGAGAAAGATATGGCTAGATGCAATTTCGCGAAGAAAGTTAATACCTTTAGGAACAAAATTCAGAACAACGCAAAAGATAAATTCATACTCCAAATCTACGAGAATACACGAAAATTTATTAGTCAACATAAATATAACATAATTATCACAAATGCAGACAAAGGCAACAAAACAGTGGTTATGTATAAAGAAGATTACGAGAAGAAAATGCAAGACCTGTTAAATGATAAAACCACATATAAAACAATTAGAAATGATCCCACCCAATATCTAGTGCGCAAAAACAACAACATTGTAAACTGTCTCTACAAAAACAACAGCATAACCTTGAAAGAAAAAAACTATCTGATGTGCACAGCAGGAACGGCTCCCAGACTTTATGGCTTGCCAAAAGTTCACAAAATTAACACACCACTTAGACCTATCTCGTCATCAATCAATGTACCTTGCTTCAAACTATCCAAATTTGTTGGGAAAGTTCTAAAAAACGTAGTGTCTGAAACGCTGAATATTAAAAATTCCGTAAGCCTAAAAGAAAAAATAAAAAATTTAAATATTGAAGAGGATGAAATTCTCATATCTTTGGACGTCGTCTCCCTCGAACATACCGATCCAATTCGCCATAAGCACAATAATGAAGCAGTGGTCAAGCTTGAAGACTTTTACAAACATCAACAAAATAAACTTTTTAACACTACTTGAATTTTGTCTGAGAGAGAATAACTACTTCCTTTACAATGAAACCTATTATCAGCAAACTTACGGAATGCCAATGGGAAATCCTTTATCCCCAACCATTGCAGACATTGTCCTTGACAAAATTATTGACGACAGCATCGCTGAGCTAAAATCTTCCGACATATATATCAAATACATAACGAAATATGTATATGATATATTCGCCGTAGTTAAGGTCAAAGACGTGGACGAAATTCTAAGAACATTCAATAGACAACACACAAAGATACAATTCACAATAGAAAAAGAAATGGGCAGCAAACTGGCATTCCTGGACATAGAAATATACAAATCCAATAACAAACTAACAACTAACTGTTACACTAAATCCATAGCATCATCAAGACTAATTAACTATCATTCAAATCACCCATGGACGCAAAGAAGAAACACCAATTATCAATTTTATATCGAAAATTTACACCTTGAGCGACCATGGAGTTCATAAATCACTACAGAGAGAAAGTGATAAACATATACGCAAAAATTGTTATCCAGTCTATTACTATAGAAAAATTTAATACAAACAGCAATAAACAAAAACAAACACAAGAATCTGATTACAGCAAATAGCAAAAATACCAAAAAAAATATACATTTAGCGCTACATACATACCACACCTAACAGACAACAAAACATTACACAAAATCATACCAAGCTAGTAACAATAGCTATGAGCAAATTCAAATTATACATTAAAAAGCATATATACACAAAACAAAGGACAAATTGAATAGGAACAACTACATTAACGTAGGTTTACGTAATTCGATGTCATGGTAAAGTATGGAGGAGAAATGTAACAATGTTTATGATCGAGCAATCAACAAAAAGATCACTAGGATCGAGAATAAAGGAACATAAACTAGATGCATAAATACAACAATAAAGCAACACAGCACAGGTCCCAAACATCCGTTACGGTAAAGAATAACACACAGCTGATATTCGTAAGCAACATTACTGGATGTGGAAAACAGAACACGTTAGAAGGATGACACTAGTAGGACTGCGCATACAACAACTAAATACTACCAACTAACGATTAACTTCAAAGTGGGACGTATGATAATATTGGATTGTGCCTATGGACGTCATTAACAAAGAATGTCTCGGAGGTGTGACAAGTGCAATATTATTTTTAATTGTTAATAGACGGTATTTTTAATGTAGCATTGTACGGTTGTGATTTGTTATTATTTGTCTTTATTTGTTTGTTATTATATGTGTACATTATATTTTTAAAGAAATGTGACAAAACCACTGGTTTAAACAATGTAAAGTGATTTAATATTGAACATTAATACTACAATTATTGTATATTGTAACATATATGGTTTTCGTATTTAATTCAATAGATTCCTGAGGAAGTACGACAAATGTGTCTACGACCAGACGTATCGGAAATCAACAATATTAAAATTACTTTATTATTAATTAAATCAGCCTAAAAGCTCCACTATTCATATTAAAATAGCTAAGCAATATTGTAATGCCCACTCATCATATATAAATAGAGCGGAGAGCTTAACCGCTACAACAAAGTACGAAAAACATACAAGACTCTCAAAAGTGAAACACTTCTTCCGAACATCACAGTACAAGAATTATGACATGGACACCTGTTACATTATTAAACAATACGGCAAAAACCAAAAATCATTGGCAAAACAACAACAAAGGCTGAAATTTCTGCTAAAATGTAAAGATTTTGGAATCACACCATCACACTTAAACGGTAAGGCTGGTAAATTTACAAAAGGCTTCACATTAGAAAAAACGAAGAAGGAAATAGAGAAGATAGAAAGGAAATTCTTGGAAAAGTCTTAAGCTTAGAGGTAAAAGAAACGAACATACAAATAAAACTAATAAAAGACACTACAAGAGAAATAGAGAAAAAATTGCGCCAAAAGTAGAAGAAAAGGATTACAAAGCAATTGTAGAAACACAACAACAATTTTTAGAAAATACAAAAATAAAGTCAGAAAGTACCCTCAGGACAAAACTAAATAACTCAATTAAGAGAAATTTTGAAAAATTTGATTTGAGATATAATGAGGATTGGATTTCAAATAATACTAAAATCACCATTCCCCCGGAGTGTAAATGGATACTATCATTAGGTAACAAATTCGCGCTACCAGTTTCCAGGAAAACTTTTTCACCACTACATCTAATTGCTGATATTGAGCAAAATATACAGACAATAACAGACAATAGGGAGAAAGATATGGCTAGATGCAATTTCGCGAAGAAAGTTAATACCTTTAGGAACAAAATTCAGAACAACGCAAAAGATAAATTCATACTCGAAATCTACGAGAATACACGAAAATTTATTAGTCAACATAAATATAACATAAATATCACAAATGCAGACAAAGGCAACAAAACAGTGGTGATGTATAAAGAAGATTACGAGAAGAAAATGCAAGACCTGTTAAATGATAAAACCACATATAAAACAATTAGAAATGATCCCACCCAATATCTATGGCGCAAAAACAACAACAATGTAAACTGTCTCTACAAAAACAACAGCATAACCTTGAAAGAAAAAAACTATCTGATGTGCACAGCAGCTACGGCTCCCAGACTTTATGGCTTGCCAAAAGTTCACAAAATTAACACACCACTTAGACCTATCTCGTCATCAATCAATGTACCTTGCTTCAAACTATCCAAATT
This sequence comes from Eurosta solidaginis, assembly GCF_040869045.1. Lineage (NCBI taxonomy): Eukaryota > Metazoa > Arthropoda > Insecta > Diptera > Tephritidae > Eurosta > Eurosta solidaginis. Next base: position 104,600,302 of record NC_090324.1, read on the forward strand.
TGTTGGGAAAGTTCTAAAAAACGTAGTGTCTGAAACGCTGAATATTAAAAATGCCGTAAGCCTAAAAGAAAAAATAAAAAATTTAAATATTGAAGAAGATGAAATTCACATATCTTTGGACGTCGTCTCCCTCTTCACGAACATAGCGATCCAATTCGCCATAAGCACAATAATGAAGCAGTGGTCAAGCTTGAAGACTTTTACAAACATCAACAAAATAAACTTTTTAACACTACTTGAATTTTGTCTGAGAGAGAATAACTACTTCCTTTACAATGAAACCTATTATCAGCAAACTTACGGAATGCCAATGGGAAATCCTTTATCCCCAACCATTGCAGACATTGTCCTTGACAAAATTATTGACGACAGCATCGCTGAGCTAAAATCTTCCGACATATATATCAAATACATAACGAAATATGTAGATGATATATTCGCCGTAGTTAAGGTCAAAGACGTGGACGAAATTCTAAGAACATTCAATAGACAACACACAAAGATACAATTCACAATAGAAAAAGAAATGGGCAGCAAACTGGCATTCCTGGACATAGAAATATACAAATCCAATAACAAACTAACAACTAACTGGTACACAAAATCCATAGCATCATCAAGACTAATTAACTATTATTCAAATCACCCATGGACGCAAAAGAAGAACACCATTATCAATTTTATATCGAAAATTTACACCTTGAGCGACCAGGAGTTCATAAATCACAACAGAGAGAAAGTGATAAACATATTACGCAAAAATTGTTATCCAGTCAATACAATAGAAAATTTAATACAAACAGCAATAAACAAAAACAAACACAAGAATCTGAATACAGCAAATAGCAAAAATACCAAAAAAACATACATTAGCGTTACATACATACCACACCCAACAGACAACAAAACATTACACAAAATCATACCAAGCAGTAACACAAGCTATGCGCACAAACCAAATCATACATTAAAAAGCATATATACAAAAACAAAGGACAAAATTGAAAAGGAACAACTACATAACGTAGTTTACGAAATTCGATGTCATGGCAAAGAAGGAGAGAAGTAACAAAGTTTATATCGGCACAACAAAAAGATCACTAGGAACGAGAATAAAGGAACATAAACTAGATGCAAAAAACAACAAAAGCAACACAGCACTGGCCCAACACCTTACGGAAAAGAAACACACAGCTGATTTCGACAACGCAACAATACTGGATGTGGAAAACAGAACGCGTAGAAGGATGACACTAGAGGGACTGCGCATACAACAAAAACTACCAACAACGATTAACTTCAAAGAGGACGTTGATAATATTAATTGTGCCTATGCGACGTCAATAACAAAGAATGTCTGGAGGTGACAAGTGCAATATTGTTTTTAATGTTAATAGACGGTAATTTAATGTAGCAAATGTCGGTGTGATTTTTAATTATTGTTCTTATTTGTTTGTTATTAATATGTGTACTTATATTTTTAAAGAAATGTGACAAAACCACTGGTTTAAACAATGTAAGTGATTTAATATTGAACATTAATACCAATTATTGTATATGTAACATATATGTTTTTCGTATTTAATAAATAGATTCCCTGAGGAAGACACGAAAATGTGTCGAAACGCGTCGGAAATAAAAAAATAAACTTGTTTTATTTAATTAAATCGGCCTAAAAGCTCCAAATTCATATTAAATAGCTAAGCAAATATTTGGCCCAACTCAATCATATAATAAATAGAGCGGAGAGCTTAACCCGCAACAACAAAGTACGAAAAACATAAAGACTTCAAAATGAAACACTTCTTCCGACACATCAAGCACAAGTATGACATGGACACCTGTTACATTATTAAACAATACGGCAAAAACCAAAAATCATTGGCAAAACAACAACAAAGGCTGAAATTTCTGCTAAAATGCAAAGATTTTGGAATCACACCATCACACTTAAACGGTAAGGCTGGTAAATTTACAAAAGGCTTCACATTAGAAAAAACGAAGAAGGAAACAGAGAAGATAGAAAGGAAATTCTTGGAAAAAGTCTTAAGCTTAGAGGTAAAATAAACGAACATACAAATAAAACTAATAAAAGACACTACAAGAGAAATAGAGAAAAAATTGCGCCAAAAAGTAGAAGAAAAGATTACAAAGCAATTGTAGAAACACAACAACAATTTTTAGAAAATACAAAAATAAAGTCAGAAAGTACCCTCAGGACAAAACTAAATAACTCAATTAAGAGAAATTTTGAAAAATTTGATTTGAGATATAATGAGGATTGGATTTCAAATAATACTAAAATCACCATTCCCCCGGAGTGTAAATGGATACTATCATTAGGTAACAAATTCGCGCTACCAGTTTCCAGGAAAACTTTTTCACCACTACATCTAATTGCTGATATTGAGCAAAATATACGGACAATAACAGACAATAGGGAGAAAGATATGGCTAGATGCAATTTCGCGAAGAAAGTTAATACCTTTAGGAACAAAATTCAGAACAACGCAAAAGATAAATTCATACTCCAAATCTACGAGAATACACGAAAATTTATTAGTCAACATAAATATAACATAATTATCACAAATGCAGACAAAGGCAACAAAACAGTGGTGATGTATAAAGAAGATTACGAGAAGAAAATGCAAGACCTGTTAAATGATAAAACCACATATAAAACAATTAGAAATGATCCCACCCAATATCTAGTGCGCAAAAACAACAACATTGTAAACTGTCTCTACAAAAACAACAGCATAACCTTGAAAGAAAAAAACTATCTGATGTGCACAGCAGCTACGGCTCCCAGACTTTATGGCTTGCCAAAAGTTCACAAAATTAACACACCACTTAGACCTATCTCGTCATCAATCAATGTACCTTGCTTCAAACTATCCAAATTTGTTGGGAAAGTTCTAAAAAACGTAGTGTCTGAAACGCTGAATATTAAAAATTCCGTAAGCCTAAAAGAAAAAATAAAAAATTTAAATATTGAAGAGGATGAAATTCTCATATCTTTGGACGTCGTCTCCCTCTTCACGAACATACCTATCCAATTCGCCATAAGCACAATAATGAAGCAGTGGTCAAGCTTGAAGACTTTTACAAACACCAACAAAATAAACTTTTTAACACTACTTGAATTTTGTCTGAGAGAGAATAACTACTTCCTTTACAATGAAACCTATTATCAGCAAACTTACGGAACGCCAATGGGAAATCCTTTATCCCCAACCATGGCAGACATTGTCCTTGACAAAATTATTGACGACAGCATCGCTGAGCTAAAATCTTCCGACATATATATCAAATATATAACGAAATATGTAGATGATATATTCGCCGTAGTTAAGGTCAAAGACGTGGACGAAATTCTAAGAACATTCAATAGACAACACACAAAGATACAATTCACAATAGAAAAAGAAATGGGCAGCAAACTGGCATTCCTGGACATAGAAATATACAAATCCAATAACAAACTAACAACTAACTGGTACGCAAAATCCATAGCATCATCAAGACTAATTAACTATCATTAAAATCACCCATGGACGCAAAAGAAGAACACCATTATCAATTTTATATCGAAAATTTTCACCTTGAGCGACCAGGAGTTCATAAATCACAACAGAGAGAAAGTGATAAACATATTACGCAAAAATTGTTATCCAGTCAATACAATAGAAAATTTAATACAAACAGCAATAAACAAAAACAAACACAAGAATCTGAATACAGCAAATAGCAAAAATACCAAAAAAACATACATTAGCGTTACATACATACCACACCTAACAGACAACAAAACATTACACAAAATCATACCAAGCAGTAACACAAGCTATGCGCACAAACCAAATCATACATTAAAAAGCATATATACAAAAACAAAGGAAAAAATTGAAAAGGAACAACTACATAACGTAGTTTACGAAATTCGATGTCATGGTAAAGAAGGAGAGAAATGTAACAAAGTTTATATCGGCACAACAAAAAGATCACTAGGAACGAGAATAAAGGAACATAAACTAGATGCAAAAAACAACAAAAGCAACACAGCACTGGCCCAACACCTTACGGAAAAGAAACACACAGCTGATTTCGACAACGCAACAATACTGGATGTGGAAAACAGAACGCGTAGAAGGATGACACTAGAGGGACTGCGCATACAACAAAAACTACCAACAACGATTAACTTCAAAGAGGACGTTGATAATATTAATTGTGCCTATGCGACGTCAATAACAAAGAATGTCTGGAGGTGACAAGTGCAATATTGTTTTTAATGTTAATAGACGGTATTTTAATGTAGCAAATGTCGGTGTGATTTTTAATTATTTTTCTTATTTGTTTGTTATTAATATGTGTACTTATATTTTTAAAGAAATGTGACAAAACCACTGGTTTAAACAATGTAAGTGATTTAATATTGAACATTAATACCAATTATTGTATATGTAACATATATGTTTTTCGTATTTAATAAATATATTCCCTGAGGAAGACACGAAAATGTGTCGAAACGCGTCGGAAATAAAAAAATAAACTTGTTTTATTTAATTAAATCGGCCTAAAAGCTCCAAATTCATATTAAATAGCTAAGCAAATATTTGGCCCAACTCAATCATATAATAAATAGAGCGGAGAGCTTAACCCGCAACAACAAAGTACGAAAAACATAAAGACTTCAAAATGAAACACTTCTTCCGACACATCAAGTACATGTATGACATGGACACCTGTTACATTATTAAACAATACTGCAAAAACCAAAAATCATTGGCAAAACAACAACAAAGGCTGAAATTTCTGCTAAAATGCAAAGATTTTGGAATCACACCATCACACTTAAACGGTAAGGCTGGTAAATTTACAAAAGGCTTCACATTAGAAAAAACGAAGAAGGAAATAGAGAAGATAGAAAGGAAATTCTTGGAAAAAGTCTTAAGCTTAAAGGTAAAAGAAACGAACATACAAATAAAACTAATAAAAGACACTACAAGAGAAATAGAGAAAAAATTGCGCCAAAAAGTAGAAGAAAAGGATTACAAAGCAATTGTAGAAACACAACAACAATTTTTAGAAAATACAAAAATAAAGTCAGAAAGTACCCTCAGGACAAAACTAAATAACTCAATTAAGAGAAATTTTGAAAAATTTGATTTGAGATATAATGAGGATTGGATTTCAAATAATACTAAAATCACCATTCCCCCGGAGTGTAAATGGATACTATCATTAGGTAACAAATTCGCGCTACCAGTTTCCAGGAAAACTTTTTCACCACTACATCTAATTGCTGATATTGAGCAAAATATACAGACAATAACAGACAATAGGGAGAAAGATATGGCTAGATGCAATTTCGCGAAGAAAGTTAATACCTTTAGGAACAAAATTCAGAACAACGCAAAAGATAAATTCATACTCCAAATCTACGAGAATACACGAAAATTTATTAGTCAACATAAATATAACATAATTATCACAAATGCAGACAAAGGCAACAAAACAGTGGTGATGTATAAAGAAGATTACGAGAAGAAAATGCAAGACCTGTTAAATGATAAAACCACATATAAAATAATTAGAAATGATCCCACCCAATATCTAGTGCGCAAAAACAAAAACATTGTAAACTGTCTCTACAAAAACAACAGCATAACCTTGAAAGAAAAAAACTATCTGATGTGCACAGCAGCTACGGCTTCCAGACTTTATGGCTTGCCAAAAGTTCACAAAATTAACACACCACTTAGACCTATCTCGTCATCAATCAATGTACCTTGCTTCAAACTATCCAAATTTGTTGGGAAAGTTCTAAAAAACGTAGTGTCTGAAACGCTGAATATTAAAAATTCCGTAAGCCTAAAAGAAAAAATAAAAAATTTAAATATTGAAGAGGATGAAATTCTCATATCTTTGGACGTCGTCTCCCTCTTCACGAACATACCGATCCAATTCGCCATAAGCACAATAATGAAGCAGTGGTCAAGCTTGAAGACTTTTACAAACATCAACAAAATAAACTTTTTAACACTACTTGAATTTTGTCTGAGAGAGAATAACTACTTCCTTTACAATGAAACCTATTATCAGCAAACTTACGGAATGCCAATGGGAAATCCTTTATCCCCAACCATTGCAGACATTGTCCTGGACAAAATTATTGACGACAGCATCGCTGAGCTAAAATCTTCCGACATATATATCAAATACATAACGAAATATATAGATGATATATTCGCCGTAGTTAAGGCCAAAGACGTGGACGAAATTCTAAGAACATTCAATAGACAACACACAAAGATACAATTCACAATAGAAAAAGAAATGGGCAGCAAACTGGCATTCCTGGACATAGAAATATACAAATCCAATAACAAACTAACAACTAACTGGTACACAAAATCCATAGCATCATCAAGACTAATTAACTATCATTCAAATCACCCATGGACGCAAAATAAGAACACCATTATCAATTTTATATCGAAAATTTACACCTTGAGCGACCAGGAGTTCATAAATCACAACAGAGAGAAAGTGATAAACATATTACGCAAAAATTGTTATCCAGTCAATACAATAGAAAATTTAATACAAACAGCAATAAACAAAAACAAACACAAGAATCTGAAAACAGCAAATAGCAAAAATACCAAAAAAAACATACATTAGCCTTACATACATACCACACCTAACAGACAACAAAACATTACACAAAATCATACCAAGCAGTAACACAAGCTATGCGCACAAACCAAATCATACATTAAAAAGCATATATACAAAAACAAATGACAAAATTGAAAAGGAACAACTACATAACGTAGTTTACGAAATTCGATGTCATGGTAAAGAAGGAGAGAAATGTAACAAAGTTTATATCGGCACAACAAAAAGATCACTAGGAACGAGAATAAAGGAACATAAACTAGATGCAAAAAACAACAAAAGCAACACAGCACTGGCCCAACACCTTACGGAAAAGAAACACACAGCTGATTTCGACAACGCAACAATACTGGATGTGGAAAGCAGAACGCGTAGAAGGATGACACTAGAGGGACTGCGCATACAACAAAAACTACCAACAACGATTAACTTCAAAGAGGACGTTGATAATATTAATTGTGCCTATGCGACGTCAATAACAAAGAATGTCTGGAGGTGACAAGTGAAATATTGTTTTTAATGTTAATAGACGGTATTTTAATGTAGCAAATGTCGGTGTGATTTTTAATTATTGTTCTTATTTGTTTGTTATTAATATGTGTACTTATAATTTTAAAGAAATGTGACAAAACCACTGGTTTAAACAATGTAAGTGATTTAATATTGAACATTAATACCAATTATTGTATATGTAACATATATGTTTTTCGTATTTAATAAATAGATTCCCTGAGGAAGACACGAAAATGTGTCGAAACGCGTCGGAAATAAAAAAATAAACTTGTTTTATTTAATTAAATCGGCCTAAAAGCTCCAAATTCATATTAAATAGCTAAGCAAATATTTGGCCCAACTCAATCATATAATTTTGATTCAGGGCAAAACAAAAACAAAAGTGCTACAAGTGTATAGGGGTAGAACAGCTCTGCTTAGGAATGGTATGAATTATTGTAATATTCAATAGGTTTACTTATTTTTTCTTTGATATTGATTTATTTTCGATATTCATCATTCTAATTTTTTCTAATTTTTTATGTAACCTCTCGACATCGGCATTACCCGTATGATTATTCGGCTTTGTTAAATGTAGGACAATGTTTTCTTCCCTAAGATAGTCTCTAATATTCACACTTCTAAAATCGTTATCTGTAATTAATAATCTAAAATTTCCTTTCGCTTTATAAGAGCATCTGAAAAATTTTACTCCTGGCTCATGCTCAAATATTTTTATTATTTTATTCTGTAAAATTGCATAATTTCGATCATCAAGATCACTGTAAATTCCTACCCTTCCACTTATTATATGCCGCCGAAATATTCCTTCTACATTAGGCGTAAGGTCATCTGCATTAATATATACATATTTTTCCCCTATTGATTACTTCGAACTCTTTTATTTCTTTATTTGTCAATATAATTTGTAATGGAAACCTATTTACTACTGTATCCAAAATTGCTATATGGCTGATCAAATTTTCGTCTTGGGAATGCACTGTCGCTGTATCATCATTCACGTTATTATATAAAGAATTCGAGTCAGCATAACTGCCTACATTTTTTTCATTAGTATCAGAATTGATTCGGCTCAAAAAATCTGCTACATGATTATCACTGCCTCGAATGTACTCGATATTGATATTATAGTCACTTTATTTGATCAACCACCGGTAAAGTCTTGGATTTGCGTCTTTCCCTTGGTCTTTGAAATACGAGGAAATACGAAACATAACTCCATACAAGTATGGACGAAAATACCCAACAGCCCAAACTATGGCTAGAAGCTCTTTTTCTGTAACTGAGTAGTTACGCTCGTGATCACTCAGAGTCCGGCTGGCAAAGCATTCAAAGTGCTTGTCTTGCTGCAGAACTGCACTAATTGCAAATTAACTAGCATAAGTGGCCAACTCAAAACGTTTATTGAAATCGGGGTACTTAAGTACTAGGACTTTTGTAATTGTTGGCTTAAGTTTCTCGAATGAAATTATGAAATTTGGGTCGTTTGCATCAATTTTAGCATCTTTTTTAAGAAACTTTACCATTGGATATGCCACATTCGCAAATTCTTTGATAAATTTTCTATAATAACCGCATATACTCAAAAACAACTTAATCTGTTTAACAGTTTTGGGAATCTTAATATCCAATATATGCCTAACTTTTTCGGGGTTTGGTTTTTCACCTTCGGGTGTCAAAACATGGACTAAGTATAAGGTTTCTTTAGAACAAAATTTACACTTATTAATTTGGATTTTCAGTTTAGCTTGCTTTAGCTTCGACATAACTTGTTTAATGCTCTCAACATGTTCGTCAAAGCTTGTAGAGAAAATGAGTATATCATCCAAGTATACTACACATATTTTGTTGACTAGGTCCTTTAAAACAGTATTAATTACCCTTTAGAATGTTGCTGGAGCCTTTCTTAAGCCAAAAGGCATCCGAACATATTCATAGTGTCCATGTAGTGTGGACAAGGCTGTTTTCATACGGTCTTCTTCTTTAACAAGAATTTGGTGAAAACCCTTTGCCAAATCCACCGTAGAAAAGTATTGCGCTCGTCCAAGTTTGTCTAATAAGCTGTCAATGTTCGGAATGGGGAATTTGTCATCCATTGTGATCTCGTTCAGTTTCCGGTAATCTATAACGATTGTCCGCTTTTTTCACCTGTAATATCTACCTTCTTCATTACAACCCACAAAGGGCTATTATATGAAGAGTTGCTTTCTTTAAAAATGCCTTGCTTCAGCATATCAGAAATTGGTTTACTAACTTCCCTTTCGTGTATATGAGGATATCTATATAATTTCGTATAAATTCGTCGACCTGACATCGTTTTAATTTCGTGTTGTATAACGTTTGTATTAGTTAGTTGTTGGCCCTCAGTGTAAATCAAATCTCGATATTTGTGTAATATACTTTTTAACGCATTTTTATACCCAGCGTGCTTTGCACACAGAGTATATTAATTTTGATTGGATAACGGTTGGTTGTACAGGTTTAAAGGAATCGAGGTAGATATAGACTTCCATATATCAAAATCATTAAAATAGAAAAATACTTGATTGAGCCATGTCCGTCTGTCCGTTAACACGATAACTTGAGTAAATTTTGAGGTATCTTGATGAAATTTGGTACGTAGGTTCCTGGGCACTCATTTCAGATAGCTATTTAAAACGAACGATATCGGACTATAACCAACAGAAAAAATGCGATAATTCATTACCAAAGACGGATAAAGCGATGAAACTTGGTAGGTGGGTTGACCTTATGGTGCAGAATAGAAAATTTGTCAAATTTTGGACAATGGGCGTGGCACCGCCCACTTTTAAAAGAAGGTAATTTAAAAGTTTTGCAAGCTGTAATTTGGCAGTCGTTGAAGATGTCATGATGCATTTGGCAGGAACGTTACTACTATTACTATATATGTGCTAAATGAAAATTAGCAAAATCGGATGAAAAACACACCCACTTTTAAAAAACAAAATTTTTAAAAGTCAAATTTTAACAAAAAATTTAATATCTTTACAGTATATAAGTAAATTATGTCAAGATTCAACTCCTGTAATGATATGGTGCAATAAAATACAAATATAAAAGAAAATTTCAAAATGGGCGTGGCTCCGCCCTTTTCCATTTAAATTGTCTAGGATACTTTTAATGCCATAAGTCGAACAAAAATTTACCAATCCTCGTGAAATTTAGTAGGGGCATAGATTCTATGACGATAACTATTTTCTGTGAAAATGGGCGAAATCGGTTAAAGCCACGCCCAGTTTTTATATACAGTCGACCGTCTGTCCTTCCCCTCGGCCGTTAACACGATAACTTGAGCAAAAATCGATATATCTTTACTAAACTTAGTTCACGTACTTATCTGAACTGGCTTTATCTTGGTGTAAAAAATGGCCGAAATCTGACTATGACCAAACGCCCACTTTTTCGACATCGTAAATTACGAAAAATGTAAAAAATGCCATAATGTGACACCTACCATATTAAGTAGAAGAAAACGAAAAAGTTCTTCAGGGCGAAAACAAAACCCCTTGGAATCTTGGCAGGAATACTGTTCGTGGTATTAAATATATAAATAAATTAGCGGTACCCGACAGATGATGTTCTGGGTCACCCTGGTCCACATTTTGGTCGATATCTCCAAAACGCCTTCACATATACAACTAAGGGCCACTTCCTTTCAAAACTCCCAATAATACCTTTAATTTGATACTCATATCGTACAAACACATTATAGAGTCACCCCTGGTCCACTTTTATGTCGATATCTCGAAAAGGCGTCCACCTGTAGAACTAAGGCCCACTCCCTTTTAAAATACTCACTAACACCTTCATTTGATACCCATACCGTACAAACACATTCTATAGTCACCCCTGGTCCACCTTTATCGCGATATCTCGAAAAGGAGTCCACCTATAGAACTAAGGCCCACTCCTTTTGAAATAATCATTAAAGCCTTTCATTTGATACCCATATTGTTCAAACACATTCTGGAGTCACCCCTGGTCCACCTTTATGTCGATATCCCAAAAAGGCGTCCACCTATAGAACTAAGGCCCACTCCGTTTTAAAAACTCTCTTAATGCTTTTAATTTGATACCCATATATTACAAACACATTCTAGAGTCACTCCTGGTCCACCTATATGTCGATATCTCGAAAAGGCGTCCACCTGTAGAACTAACGCCCACTCCCTTTTAAAATACTCACTAACATCATTCATTAGATACCCATTCCGTACAAACACATTCTAGAGTCACCCCTGGTCCACCTTTATGGCGATATCTCGAAAAGGCGTCCACCTATAGAACTAAGGCCCACTCGCTTTTAAATGATCATTAACGCCTTTCATTTGATACCCATATCGTACAAACACATTTTAGAGTCACCCCTGGTCCACCTTTATGTCGATATCTGGAAAAGGCGTCCACCTATAGAACTAAAGCCCACTCCCTTTTAATATATTCACTAACACCTTTTATTTGATACCCATATCGTACAAACACATTCTAGAGTCACCCCTGGTCCACCTTTATGGCGAAATCTCGAAAAGGCGTCCACCTATAGAACTAAGGCCCACTCCCTTTTAAATAATCATTAACACCTTTAATTTGATACCAATATCATACAAACGCATTCTAGAGTCACCCCTGGTCCAACTTTATGGCGATATCTCGAAAAGGCATCCACCTATAGAACTAAGGCCCACTCCCCTTTAAATAATCATTAACGCGTTTCTTTTGATACCTATATCGTACAAGCACATTCTAGAGTCACACCTGGACCACCTTTATGACGATATCTCGAAAAGGCGTCCACCTATAGAACTAAGGCCCACTCCCTTTTAAAATACTCATTAACACCATTCATTTCATACCCATATCGTACAAACACATTCTAGAGTCACCCCGGGTCCACCTTTATGTCGATATCTCGAAAAGGCGTCCACCTATAGAACTAAGGCCCAGTCCCTTTTAAAATACTCACTAACACCTTTCATTTGATACCCATATCGTACAAACACATTCTAGAGTCACCCTTGGTCCACCTTTATGGCGATATCTCCAAAAGGCGTCCACCTATAGAACTAAGGCCCACTCCTTTTTAAATAATCATTAACACCTTTCATTTGAATCCATATCGTACAAACGCATTCTAGAGTCACCCCTGGCCCACCTTTATTGCGATATCCCGAAATGGCATCCACCTATAAGAACTATGGCCCACTCCCTTTAAAATACTATTATATACTTTAGTACCTTCCATTTGATACCCGTGTCATACATATACATTCCAGGGTTACCCTAGGTTCATTTTCCTACATTGTGATTTTCCCTTATTTTGTCTTCAAAGCTCTCAGCTGAGTATGTAATGTTCCGTTACACCCGAACTTTGCCTTCCTTACTCGTTTTCTTCAAAATTTAAATTTCCATAAAAATGTCTAGTAATATTTTCGTGATAGTTGATTGCGTCTAATTGATAAATTTTATTTAATTTGTATTATAAGGAAAAATTAAGCCTCAGGCAAATTTATTATAATGTAGTCTATGTGCGTGGGGCCAACTGCCCGTGCCTGTCAAATACAACTGCGGCCCACGTCAGATAAATGAAAAAGGGATACATAGCTAATTTTTTCGGCAACTTGATAGCGCGCTCGTGTTTCTAATCACGACTGAAATAAAAAGTAATTCTTTCTTTAAAAAGTAAAACTAAATCAAATTTTTAAATAAATGGGAGTCCGGCGGAGGATATAATAAAAAGAACAATCATGGCGACTATATGGAGGCGGCGCCCTCTAAGACATCAGCGGCGGTGAAGGTAACGCCTCATGGCGTACCAAGAAAGTTGAAAGCAGCTTCGTAGAAGGTAACAAGAAACGAATGTAACATGGCGAACGTGAGGCTTGTCGGAGGAGTAAAGGTAAGGTGGCATTTTGTTCGGTGAATTCAATTGTGATCAAGCGGTCGACCGGACAAGTGCAAAAATCTAAACTTAAATTTCGATACTTAAAACCAAAATTAATATTTATGGAGATAACAATAAAATAACTAAATACAATATTTTCTACTTAAATTAAATACGGAAATAATAAAAAAAATTAATTACCAAGTTTTGAATTTTTAACACATACGGAGATAAAAAAAATTTAAAACGACAATTTCTACATCAAATACGTATAGAAATAATACTAAAATGCTAAATACAGAATTTTCTAAACCTAATAATACATGCGGACATAACAAAACTAAATACAAATTTATACACACGGATTAATTACAAATTAAATACAAACCGAAATAAAAATGGAAACCAAATATGAAATTTCCTTAATTTAAATATAAACGGAAATAATACAATAAACTAAAAATCCAAATTTTCCCCAGTATATATATACGGAAATAATATCAAATTCAATACTCTAAATACTACGGAAATAATAATAAAAACTAAATACAAAATTTTCAACATTAAATACATCAGAAATAATACTAGAAAACTAGTTACCAAACCTAGAATCTATTTACATACAAAAATAATACAAACAAAAAAAAACTAAAATCGAAATCTACTAATACATACGAAAATAAAAATACGGTAAAATTTGCACGCATTTGTCCTAACGGTCAACCCACGCCACCAGTAACGGCATCAACCACCACTCAACCAGGCAACGAACACTAAAACAAAACAGCAACAACACCAGCAGCGACTTAAGACTGGCAGCGCAGTAGCAGCATCGCAGCAGAAGAAGCAGCAGCGGTTACGGTGGTACCTTGGAAGAAGCAGCATTTAAGTATAATACATACATATGTATATGTAGTCTTTTTGTAAATTTTTCTACCGCATTTACGTATATACATAAATTTTTGGGGTTTTTTTTTGAAGAAAAACGGCGGTTCCGTTCATAACAACTAAATATATCTATATATATTTTTTTTTTACGCCTCCCAAGGCAGTCGGTTCTATGTACCGGAGCGGAGGGATTTTTCCCGACCCAGGACTGTAATTTCAGTGTAACCCCATTTAATTTGTTGCGTCTCTCCCACAAACTGTCATCCTCCCAGCAGCTCCTTGCAGCGCGACTGCTCCATATTCTCTTGCTCCGGGAAGGTATTGAACCCAAACCGGGTCCGTCTCTTGACATCGGTCCTGAGAAATGGTTTCGCTGCATCTGCCGGAAAAGAATCTTTTTAGGACGGTCATACTCTTGTCAGTGTGTCTCGTGTAAGGGATGGTTGCATCGGACAGGTTGTTCTGGGCTAGATCCCAAAACCAGACGTCCACGTGACTTCCATAAATCTTTTGTGGCTCCTTGCTGTTCACGCCCTAGGACGTCCCGTAGTCTGCGCCTTAGCGCCCCCCCCCCCCCCCTCCCACTACCTTCCAGCAGCTCCGCTGCTCAGCAAGCCACAACAAGTACCCGCTGCTGCTCGCGCCCCACCGCGCCACCAACTCATACGGCTGCTCCCACTCATAACTACAATCTCCTTAATAGAGTCGGGAGCAACGCCGAGCATCAGCCCCTGCCCGTCTTCTCTCTCCCCCCCCTCCCCCCCCCCTCTTTTCTGACAGCAATTGTGTAGGTCAGGGAAACAGACTCTTAGTCCCTACCTCCCTTTGCACCGTTTTCCAGCACAGAATATATATGTTTGCGACATCCGCACAATGCAGCTCCTGCCATGGACGGTGCCACTTTCCTAGATATTCTGGTCTCCGCGACGGCAACCCCCCGAGGGGTTTCATTGCGCCATGTTACCAGACCGCATACCCAATTACACCGGGTACCCCAATGCTTAACCAAGGACGTCCAGTCCCAGGGCCACAACAGCAGTTGCGCCCTAGACTTCCACAACCCAGGCGCAGTCACCCGTCATTTACTCCCAGAGTGACGACGTCTCCCCCTATGCACTTCAGAATTCTGTAGTTAAACTGTAATGGATTAACTGGGAAGATCACGGAGATAGTCGATTTCATGAAGCGGCATAACATCCGCATTGGTGCGATTCAAGAGACTAAACTCACAGCAAGATCTGCTCTGCAGACCTGTTCTGGGTATAATGTCCACAGAAAAGATCGCGAGAGCGGAAATGGGGGCGGCCTCGCGTTTATCATACACCACTCTTTGCAATATCATATATTTGATCCCGACCTCGGCCGCAGGGACAGTGTCTTAGAACGTCAAGACTTATCTATCCGATCAGGCGATGCAAACCTAGAAATTATCGACATCTACATCCCTCCTGCCACCTGTTGCCCCAGTGGATACTGCCCTATTTTCAGCGCCTTACTCACTGGCAACAATCGCATTATTTTAGGCGATTTCAATGCCCATCACGATCTATGGTATTCAAACTTGCGGGCGGACAGAAGGGGTGAGATGTTAGCGGATAATATAGAAGAAACGACGTTCTGCAAATTTACGGAGACGCCCCCACACGTATGGTAGGAAGCTGTCACAGTTCGCCGGATATTTCAGTCGTGAGCGCAGAACTCGTAAACTGCGTCAACTGGCAGCTGATGGTAACATTGGCATCCGACCACTTGCCTATACTTATTTCGCTCGAGCGTACCGCCGACTTCATCGTCACCGAAAAACGTACTTTCATAAACTTTAAAAAATGAAAGTGGGACGAATGCAAATCCTTTACAAACAACCGCTTTGCTGCCATTCCTATCCCGACTTATGCTCGCCAATGGGTACGTGCTTTCCGCAAGGTCATTGAATCCGCCTCGGCTCGTTTTATTCCCGCCGGAAGAATTCCCGAAATCCGGCCTCATTTTCCGCCGGAGGCCGCAAATTTAGCGGGAGAAGATGACCTTATAAGACAGCTCGAACCCGGCGACCCCCCAATTAGGGATATAAACCAACGCATCAGATTGCTTGTGGATGAACACAAGCGGGCGAAATGGGAGGAGCACCTAAGCGGTTGTAACCTCTCTGCCGGTGTGGGTAAACTTTGGTCCACCGTAAAGTCCCTATCGAATCCGTTTAGGCACAACGACAAAGTTTCCATCGCCTATCGCGATAAAGTGCTGTCGGATGCGAAAATATGCGCGAGCGCTTTCTGCCGACAATATATAATGCATTCTACGGTCGACAAAGACAGACGGAGGGCCAACAGACACGCACATAAACATAAATTCAGCGCGTCACCAATTATCATCACCGCCAAAGAGGTTGAAGATGCCATCGGCCATGCTAAACCATCCAAAGCAGTAAGCCCAGACGGCATCGCCATGCCGATGTTTAAATGCCTAGGGAAAGAGGGTTTCAAATATTTAGCACATGTCTTCAACCTGTCTGTTTCTACCTTTGTCATACCCGAAAAATGGAAAATGGCCAAGGTGGTCCCACTAGTAAAGCCTGGGAAACCAGCTAACATAGGATAGTCATATCACCCAATATCTCTTCTATCGCCAGTAGCCAAGACGCCTGTCATCAGCATGGCTTCAGAAAACTCCATAGCACCACCACCGCGCTAAATGCCATCAGCACACAGATAAATTGCTGTTTAAATCAAAACCCCCATCATAGAACAGTACTCGTTTCGCTAGACCTATCGAAAGCTTTTGTTATGGTGAACCATGGCACGTTACTGCAAGACCTGGAAGGGTCTACCCTTACCCCATGTCTTAAAAGGTCGTCCGCAAATTATCTGGGTGGTCGACATGCATCGGTGCAATTTAGAAATGAAACATCAAAACCAAAAACAATTATACAAGGAGTGCCACAGGGTGGTGTCCTGTCCCCATTTTTGTTTAATTTCAACATATCTAAGCTACCTTCGCCACCAGAAGAAGTTACTATCGTTTCCTACGCCGATAACTGCACAATAATGGCCACAGGCTCGGGCCCTAAGATCGATGAGCTTTGCAACAGAATAAACGGCTAACTCCCTGATTTTTCCAGTCGCGAAACCTGGCATTATCACCGACTAAATCCTCCGCAACCTTATTTACAACATGGATGACCCAAATGTCGACCATTTTGAACATCCACGTCGATGGCACTACGCTACCGACTGTCCTACACCCCAAAATCTTGGGTGTGGCGTTTGATCAGGATCTACATTTCGGTGAGCATGCAGCCGCAATTGTACCGAAAATCCGGAGCCCCCAATAAAATCCTCAAATCTCTTGCTGGCAGTACTTGGGGAAAAGACAAAGAAAGGCTCATTACCACATACAAAGCAATTGTCCAGCCGATTGCATGCTAAGCGTTCCCTATATGGTCGCCAAGCCTAAAGACTACCCACTGGAAGAAGCTACAGGCCTGCCGAAACACTGTTCTCAGAACCGCCACGGGCTGTCTTCTTATGTCCCCAGAACACCATCTACATAATGAGGCGAGAATACTCCCCATCAGGGAGAAAAATGAGGTGCTAACCAAACAGTTCCTGTTGAATACCCAGAATCCTGGGCAACCCAACAGACATCTGATTGATAAGCCAACACCGCCTAGGGGCTTAGGGAGTCATCTACGTAAGCATTTTGAGGAAATACGGCACCTGAGAACTCAGCCGTATGAAGCAAAAAAAACACAAGCAGGTCCTTGGTGAACTCCACAAACAGGCGTCGGACCTTTTAGCCAGGAATTGCCCGGTGAATCCAGTACTCAAAGAACAGTACCAAAAACTTGCGGAAGAGGAACGCATACTCCCCAGGGAAACACGAGTCACACTAGCTCAACTTAGTTCTGGATACTGTAACAGGTTAAACTCTTACCTGTCCAGAATCAACCCGACATACAAAATGTATGCCCCGCTTGCAATGTGTCCCCACATGACACCAACCATCTCTTTAATTGTAATGTGGAACCAACGCCTCTAACATCCCTTTAATTATGGTCCACCCCTGTTGAAACAGTAAGTTTCCTTGGACTCCCGTTAGAGGATATTGATGACAATTTGTGATCGGTCGCAGCTACTAGGTGGGGCGAAGCACTGCTATAACAACAACATAGATTTTTTTTATTAAAACGGTGGTACTGTAGAACAACCAAATAGATTTTTTTTTTTTATTACAACGATGCGTTCGTTTATATAAAACACTTGGATTTTTTTACTAAAACGGTGAGTCCGTCTAAATTTAACCACTAATACTACATCCGTTTTAACAATTTAAAAAGTTTCGAACCATTCTATAAATTTCAACATCTTCAGATCTCAAATTTTTTCTCAAGTTTTAATTCATTTTACAAATTTACAATTTCTTCATATTTTTCATATTTTCAAATTTCTAACTTAAAAATTTCTCAATTCATTTTACAAATTCTCATATTTCAAACTTCCATTTCTCCAATTTTCAATTAATTTCACAAATCTTCTGTTTAAAATTTCACATTTCTGAATTTCCATTTTTCAGATTTTCATTTTATTTCTTAATACGTCCATTTTCCAACAAAATATTAATTTTCAGTCTTATAGGGTGAACTAGATAAGCAGGTTGCATGTAACCTGTAAATTTTGGATTTTTTTGAAAACACGTGAAAAACCAATTGAGATTTTTTTGAATAAAACGGTGCGTCCGTGATTACCACATTTCTGAGATTTTTGCCAATTCATACTTATATATTTTTGAGCCCATTTTAAATTCAATTAAATTTTCCAGAAAATTTTAAATATATCGTTAGGTACAATTCACTCTAAATCAGTTCCCTTTTCCAAATCTTTTTTTTCTCAACATTTCAGCTTCATCTATAAATTCTGACATTCAAATAAGTGCTTAATTAATTTCATAGTAGTTTAAACTAAATTCTTTTGCTCTTCTTATTACTACATATGTACAACTTTAGAAATAAGAAGCAATTGCACAAAACTTCAGACTCAGAACCACATTCCGATAAATTAGCTTCCAGCTCCGAAGTCATCTTCGACCGAAACAGTCACAAGCCAGAAAAATAGATTATCTTTGTCGACAGATTTCCCAGGATTCAAAATTCTTGTAGCAAAAATTTTACTTCTTCTAACCTAAATTCAAATCTATTAAGTTCAAATAGTGCAAAATTAAATTCAACCTCTTCTAATTTAAATCCAAATCTTAACGATCCAAATATTGCAAACTTTGCTTCACCTTCTTCTAATTTAAATTCAGATCTTAACGATCAAATCATGGCAACACTAGAAGAAAAGAAAGCTTTCATAAGCCTTTGTGCATCGACAATTAGGGAAAATTATAGTGGAGATCCGTTAGCTCTTGAGTCGTTTTTCAACAAAATTAGATTGGTTGAAGAATTCGCAGAAGAGAATTTAACCAGTAAATTAATAGCGTTTATAAAGTCAAAATTAGAGGGAAAAGCCCGTGAAGGAATACAGACGCAAGTAAATTCAGTTGATGAAATTAAAGTAGCTCTACGTAGTAGGATTAAACCAGACTACTCGAAAGTTGTAGCAGAGAAAATAGCAGCGTTGCACGTTAACAATATTAATTATACAGATTTTGCCAAAAATGTTGAAGATTTAGCTGACTCACTTGGGCGGTCTCTTATTATTGAAGGGATCACGCAAGCGAAAGCTCATCAAATACGTACAGAAATAATACTAAAACGCTAAACACAGAATTTTCTAAACCAAATACTACATGCGGACATAACAAAAACCAAATACAAATTTATACACAGGGATTAATTTCAAATTAAATACAAACCGAAATAAAAATAGAAACTAAATACGAAATTTCCTTAATTTAAAAATAAACGGAAATAATACAATGAACTAAAAATCCAAATTTTCCCCACTAAATATATACGGAAATAATATCAAATTCAATACTTTAAATACTACGGAAATAATAATAAAAACTAAATACAAAATTTTCAACATTAAATACATGAGAAATAGTACTAGAAAACTAATTACCAAACCTAGAATCTAAAATACATACAGAAATAATACAAACAAAAAAACTAAAATCCAAATCTACTAATACATACGAAAATAATAATACGGTAAACTTTGCACGCATTTGTCTTAACGGTCAACCCACGCCAACAGTAACGGCATCAACCACCACTCCACCGGGCAACGAACACTAACAGCAAAAACCACGCCATATATGTACATGTATGCAGTATACAGCAACAACACCAGCAGCGACTTAAGACCGGCAGCGAAGAAGCAGCATCGCAGCAGCTGCGCAGCAGAAGAAGCAGCAGCGGTTACGGTGGTACCTTGGAAGAAGCAGCGTTTAAGTATAATACATACATATGTATATGTAGTTTTTTTTGTAAATTTTTCTACCGCATTTACGTTTATACATACATTTTTGGATTTTTTTTTTTGAAGAAAAACGGCGGTTCCGTTCAACTAAATACAGATTTTTTTTACGCATCCCAAGGCAGTCGGTTCTATGTACCGGAGCGACTCGACATTTTTCCCGACCAAGGACTGTCATTTCAGTGTAACCCCATTTAATTTGTTGCGTCCCTCCCATAAACTGTCATCAACCCAGCACCTCCTTGCAGCAGGACTGCTCCATATTCTCTTGCTCCGGGAAGGTATCGAACCAAATCCGGGTACGTCTCCTGACCGCGGTCCTGAGAAATGGTTTTGCTGCATCTGCCGGAAAAGAATCTTTTTAAGACGGTCATACTCTTGTCAGTGTGTCTCGTGTAAGGGATGGTTGCATCGGACAGGTTGTTCTGGGCTAGATCCCAAAACCAGACGTCCACGTGACTTCCATCAATCTTGTGTGGCTCCTTGCTGTTCACGCCCTAGGACATCCCATAGTCCGCGCCTTAGCGCCCCCCACTACCTTCCAGCAGCCCCGCAGCTGCTCGCGCCCCACGGCGCCACCAACCCATACGGCTGCTCATACCTACAATCTCCGTAGTAGAGTCGGGAGCACAGCCGAGCAGCCCCCGTCTTCTCCCCCCCCCTTTCCCGGCAGCAATTGTGTAGGTCAGGGAAACAGACTCTTAGTCCCTACCTCCCTTTGCACCGTTTGCCAGCGCAGAATATATATGTTTGCGACATCCGCCCAATGCAGCTCCTGCCATGGACGGTGCCACTTTCCTAGATGTTCTGGTCTCTGCGACGGCAACCCCCCGACGGGTTTCATTGCGCCTACCCAATTACACCGGGTACCCCAATGCTTACCCAAGGACGTCCAGTTCCAGGGCCACAACAGCAGTAAAAAAAAACTTATTACTTAACCAGGCTGTACAAATGCCGGCAATTTAGGACTTGTAAAAGAAAAAGAGAGTTGTCCCTTAGTAGACAAATTGATCAATAATAATGAATACTGCAGTAAGCAAATTTAAGAAAATAGGTACCACGTTCCCAAAAATATGATAATTGCATCAACCACAGAAGTTATAAAAAAAAAAAATGTAAGGCGCGATAACCTCCGAAGAGATCTAAGGCCGAGCTGCTCTTCCAATTTGCGTCGTTCTCCTCTTGATTTTCCCTACAAATTGGCCGGACGGGACCTACATGTTTTATGCCGACTCCGAACGGAATCTGCAAGGCAGATGAGTTTTCACTGAGAGCTTTTCATGGCAGAAATATACCCGGAGCGCTTGCCAAACACTGCCGAGGGGAGACCCCGCTTAGAAAAATGTTCTTCTGAGTGAAAAACCTTATTTCTAAAATTTTGATGTTGCTTTGCACGGGGTGTGAACACAGGGCATACGGTGTGGCAGGCGCAGCACGCTACCATCACACCACGGTGGCCACAGAAGTTATGCATGTGTCAAAATTCGACAAAATAAAACAGAGAAATTCTTCATAAATATCATGACGATTCGGTTTGGCCGCCCAGAAATCGCATGACACATAAGATCAAATAAAATATTTCTGGAAAATATTAAAAATTATATTTAAAAACAAGTAAGGAACGCTGAGTTCGGGTGTAACCGAACATTACATACTCAGCTGAGAGCTATGGAGACAAAATAAGGGGAAACCACCATGTAGGAAATTGAACCTAGGGTAACCCTGGAATGTGTTTGTATGACATGTGTATCAAATGGAAGGCATTAAAGAGTATTTTAAGAGGGAGTGGGCCACAGTTCTATAGGTGGAAGCCATTTAGGGATATCGCCATAAAGGTGGACCAGGGCTGACTCTAGAATTTGTTTGAACGATATGTGTATCAAATGAAAGATGTTAATGAGAATTTTAAAAGGCGTGAACTTAGTTCTATAGGTGGACGCCGCTTCGAGATATCGCCATAAAGGTGGACCAGGGGTGACTCTAGAATTTGTTTGTACGATATGGGTATCAAATGAAAGGTGTTAATGAGTATTTTGAAAGGGAGCGAGCCTTAGTTCTATAGGTGGACGCCTTTTCGAGATATCGCCATAAAGGTGGACCAGGGGTGACACTAGAATGCGTTTGTACAATATTGGTATCAAACGAAAGGTGTTAATGAGTATTTTAAAAGGGAGTGGGCCTTAGTTCTATGGCGGGACGCCTTTTCGAGATATCGCCATAAAGGTGGACCAGGGGTGACTCTAGAATTTGTTTGTACGATATGGGTATCAAATGAAAGGTGTTAATGAGTATTTTAAAAGAGTGTGGGCCTTAGTTCTATAGGTGGACACCTTTTCGGGATATCTCCATAAAGGTGGACCAGGGGTGACTCTAGAATGCGTTTGTACAATACTGGTATCAAACGAAAGGTGTTAATGAGTATTTTAAAAGGGAGTGGGCCTTAATTCTATGGGTGGACGCCTTTTCGAGATATCGCCATAAAGGTGAATCAGGGGTGACTCTAGAATTAGTTTGTACGATATGGGTATCAAATGAAAGGTGCTACTGAGTATTTTAAATGGGAGTGGACCTTAGTTCTATAGGTGGACGCCTTTTCGAGATATCGTTATAAAGGTGGACCAGGGTTGACTCTAGATTGCGTTTGTACAATATCGGTATCAAACGAAAGGCGATAATGAGTATTTTAAAAGGGAGTGGGCCTTAGTTCTATAGGTGGACGCCTTTTCCATATATCGCCATAAAGGTGGACCAAGGGTGCCTCTATAATGTGTTTGTACGATATGGGTATCAAATTAAAATTATTAATGAGGGATTTAAAAGGGAGTGGTCGTAGTTGTATATGTGAAGGCGTATTTGAGATATCAACCAAAATGTGGACCAGGGTGACCCAGAACGTCAGCTGTCGGGTACCGCTAACTAAATGAGCTGATAACCTGATAGGATCCCAAATGATCCCGAAATTATCCAGAAAAAGCTAAGAAATGACCCCCACGTTATCGCGGGCGGATCCCGAAAACCATCCAGAAATGCCCCGGAAGGGTCTCCAAAATTTCCCGGAATAGTCCCAAAAAACCCCAAAATGACAACGACACGATTCTAGACGTATCCAGAGAACCACACAGAAATGATCCCTGAAGGTGTTCCAAAATGATACCGAAATAGTCCCGAAAAATTTCCGAAATGACTCTGACGGACTCCCGGACGGATCTCGAAACCCATCAAGAAAATATCCAGGAAGGGTTCCCAAATTATTCCGACATAGTCCTGAAGAAGTTCCGAAATGACCCCGAGGGGATCCACGACGGATCGCGAAAACCATACAGAAATGATTCCGGAAGGGTCCCAAAATGAGCCCGAAACAGTCCGGAAATGACTCCGATGGGATCCCGCACGGATCCAGAAATGAACCTGGAAGGGTCACATAACTATCCCGAAAAAGTAACAAAAAAATCTGGAACTGACTTCTACGGCATCCCGGAAGGATTCAGAAATGGCCTCGGAAGGGTCCACAAATGATCCCGAAATAATACAGAAAAAGTCATGAAATGACCCTTAAAGGGTCCCCAAATTATCCCGAAATAGTCCCGAAATTACCCTGATGGGTTCCCGTACAGATCCCGAAATACATCCAGAAGTGATGCCGGAAGGGTCCCCAAATGATCCCGTATTAACGGATCCCTAAATGACCCTGACGGGATCCCGGACAGATCCCGAAATCCATCCAGGAATGATCTTGGAAGGGTGCCAAAATGATCCCGAAATTGTATCGGAAAAGTCCAGAAATTACTCTCTGACAGGATCCCGGTCGAATCCTGAAAACCATCCTTAAATAATCGCGAAAAAGTCCCGAAATTACTCTGACGGGACCCCGTACGGATCCCAGAAACCATCCAGAAAAGATGCCGAAAGGCTCCCCAAATGATCCCGTATTAGCCCCAAAAAGTCCCGAAATGACCCCGAAGAGGTCCCGAGCGGATACCGAAAACCATCTAGAAATGATGCCGGATGGTACCCCAAATGATCTCGAAATAGTCCCGAGATGACCCCGACGGGATCCCGAAAACTATCCAGAAATGATGCCGAAAATGTCCCCAAATAATGCCAATATAGTCCAGAAATGACCCCGACGGGATCCCGAGCGGATCCCAAAAACCAACCAGAAATAATGCCGAAAGGGTCCCCAAATGATCCCGTATTAATCGAAAAAGTCCTGAAGTGACCCGGACGGGATCCCGGACGGATCCCGAAAACCATCCAAAAATGATGTCGGAAGGGTCCCCAAATGATCCCGCATTAGTCGCGAAAAAGTCCCAAAATGACCCCGAAGGGATCCCGGACTGCTCCCCAAAACCAGCCAGAAATGATGCCGGAAGGTACCCTAAATGATCCCAAAAAAGCCCTGAAATAACCCCGACGGGATCCCAGACGGATCCCGAAAGCCATCCAGAAATGATGCCGGATGGGACCCCGAATTATCCCGAAAAAGTCGAGAGATCCCGGACGGATACCGAAAACCATGCAGATATGATGCCAAAAAGGCCCTCAAATGATCCCCTTATAGTCCCAAAATCACCCTAACGGGGTCCCGGACGGATCCCGAAAACCATCCAGAAATTATGCCAATATGGCCCAAATGATCCCGTGTTAGTTGAGAAAAGGTCCAGAATTGACCCCGACGGGTTACCGGACGGATCCCGAAAACCATCCAGAAATGATCCCGGTTGGCACCCCAAAATGATCCCGATATAGTCCCGAAATGACCCCGTCAGGATCCAGGGCGAATTCCGAAAACTATCCAGAAATGATGCCGGATGGGACACCAAAAACTCCCGAAAGTGCCCCGACGGGATCCCCGACGGATCCCGAAAACCATCCAGAAATGATGGCGAAAGGGTCCAAAAGATCCCGTATTAGTAGCGAAAAAGTCCCGAAATAACCCCGACGGCATCCCGGACGGATGCCGAAAACCATCTAGAAACGATGCTGGGAGGAACCCGAAAAAGTCCCGAAATGACCCCGACGGGATCCCGGACGAATCCCGAAAACCATCCAGAAATGATGCCGAAAGGGACCCCAAATGCTTCCGAAAATGTCCCGAACTGACCCCGACGGCATGCCGGACGGATACCGAAAACCATACAGAAATGATGCCGGTAGGTACCCCAAGTCATCCCCCAATAGTCCCAAAATGACGCTAACGGGATCCCTGACGGATCCCGAAAACCATCCAGAAATGATGCCGGTAGGTACCCCAAATGATCCCGAAATAGTACCGAAATGACCCCCTCGGGATGCCGGACGGATCCCGAAAACTATCCAGAAATGATACCGGAGAGGTCCTCCAATGATCCCTTAATAGTCTCGAAATGACGCTGACGGGATCCCGGATGGATCCCGAAAACCATCCAGAAATGATGCCGAAAGGGTCCCCAAATGATCCCGTATTAGTCGAGAAGAATTCCCGAAATTACCCCGAAGGGATCCCAGACGGATCTCGAAAACCATCCAGAAATGATACTGGAAGATACCCCAAATGATCCCAAAATAGCCCCGAAATGGCCCCGACGGCATCCCGGACGGATGACAAAAACCATCTAGAAATGATGCCGGAAGGGACCCAAAATGACCCCGAAAAAGTCCCATAATGATCCCGGAAACCCTCAAGAATTTATCTCTCAAAGGTACGCAAATGATCCCGAAAATACCACGACGGGATGGCGGACGGTTAACGAAACCCATCTAGAAATGATGCCGCAAGGGTCCCCAAATGATCGCGAAATAGTCCCGAAATGATCCCGGAATAGTCCCGAAAATGTTCCAAAATAACCCCGATGGGATCCCGGACGGATACAGAAAACCATTCAGAAATTATGCCGGTAGGTACACCAAATGATCCCGAAATAGTCCCGAAATTACCACGTCCGGATCCCGGACGAATCCCGAAAACTATCCAGAAATGACGCCGGTAGATACCCCAGATGATCCCGAAATAGTCCCAAAATGACCCCGACGGAATCCCATACGAATCCCGAAAACCATCCAGAAATGGTGCCGGAAGGGACCCCAAATGATCCCGAAAAAGTCCCGAAATGACCCCGACGGGATCCCGGACGGATCCCGAAAACTATCCAGAAATGATGCCGGAGAGGTCCTTCAATGATCTCCTAATAGTCCCGAAATGACGCTGACGGGATCCAGGACGGATCCCGAAAACCATCAAGAAATGATGGCGAAAGGGTCCCCAAATGATCCCGTATTAGTAGAGAAAAAGTCCTGAAATTACCCCGACGGGATCCTAGACGGATCTCAAAAACCATCCAGAAATGATGCGGGAAGATACCCCAAATGATCCCAAAATAGCCCCGAAATGGCCCCGACGGGATCCCGGACGGATGCCGAAAACCATCCAGAAATGATGCCGCAAGAGACCCAAAATGACCCCGAAAAAGTCCCATAATGATCTCGGAAACCATCAAGAATTTATCTCTTAAAGATACGCAAATGATCCCCAAAATACCTCGACGGGATGCCGGACGGATCCCGAAACCCATCCAGATATGATACCGGAAGGGTCCCCAAATGAGCGCGAAATTGTCCCGAAATGATCGCGGTATAGTCCCGAAAATGTCCCAAAACAACCCCGACGGGATCCTGAACGGATCCCGAAAACTATACAGAAATGATCCGGTAATGGTCGCAAAATGATCCCGAAATAGTCCCGAAAACGTCCCGAAATTACCCCGGCGGGATGCCGGACGGATCCCGAAAACCATCCAGAAATGATCCCGGAAGGGTCTCGATATGGCCCTAACGGGATTACAAATAAGGTGCAGCTAATTATTAAAACCATGTTAATAAGGCAGCAGGCGCGTTGGAGCGAATGAAAAGTTACAAAGAAACATACAGGTAAAGCTAATAAAAGCGTGCTAATAAAAACAATTGATGGAGGGCGGATGGCGTGAGGAGATGGAGAGCACCACCGATCGTT
The DNA here is from genome assembly GCF_040869045.1 of Eurosta solidaginis. NCBI lineage: Eukaryota > Metazoa > Arthropoda > Insecta > Diptera > Tephritidae > Eurosta > Eurosta solidaginis. The sequence goes on from NC_090324.1 coordinate 104,627,705, forward strand.
TTTCCAAAATTGTTTAGATCTCGATCTCTATGAGCCAGATACCAAAAATTATTGATTTAGGAGAACATTTATATTGAGTTATACCAATTTATAGATTTTACACCAGAGGGTGAGAGAAAGGGGGAGGGGGACGTAGGGTGTCACTGCTCATTTTGTAAGCCCTCGACTTATTTGACCCATTGAGTTTGTAATATTGGTGAACGTCAATATAGGTAAAGTTATAATGTGTAAAAATTATTAAAAAGTATTTGTTCGAAGGGGTCGTGGGTCCCCTACCCCCCTTTCCAGGTTCGAAAACAATTTCGCTAGTAGACTATTGTCTGTGTCCCAAATTTCATCAAAATCCGTGTATCCGTTCTGGCGTGATTCAGTCACAAAGACGAAAAAATACAATAATTAAATTATAACTGTTCCTAGGGCGCGGGGACCTCCCCCCTTTTAAAAAAAAATATAGCTAGTAGATCCTTCTAGACTATTGGCTATATGTGTGCAAAATTTCATCCAAATCGGTCCAGCCGTTCTTGCGTGATTGAGTCACAAAGACAAAGGTCTGGACAAACATACAAACATCCAAACTTTCCCATTTATAATATAATATTAGATTAGATGTAATACCACGAACAGTATTCCTGCCATAATTCCAAGGGCTTTTAATTTCGCCCTGCAAAACTTTTTCATTTTCTTCTACTTAATATGGTAGGTGTCACACCCATTTTAAAAAGTTTTTTTCTAAAGTTATATTTTGCGTCAACAAACCAATCCAATTACGGAATTATGGAATTTTTTTAATTTTTCGTAATTTTCGAAATCGAAAAAGTGAGCGTGGTCATAGTCGGACTTCGGCCATTTTCTACACCAATACAAAGTGATTTCAGATAAGTACGTAAATTGAGTTTAGTAAATATATATCGATTTTTGCTCAAGTTATCGTGTTAACGGCCGAGCGGAAGGACAGACGGCCGACTGTGTATAAAAACTGGGCGTGGCTTCAACCGATTCCGCCCTTTTTCACAGAAAACCGTTATCGTCCTAGAATCTAAGCCTCTACCAAATATCACAAGGATTGGTAAATTTTTGTTCGACTTATGACATTAAAAGTATCCTAGACAAATTAAATGAAAAAGGGCGGAGCCACGCCCATTTTGAAATTTTCTTTTATTTTTGTATTTTGTTGTAGCATATCATTACTGGAGTTGAATGTTGACATGATTTACTTATATACTGTAAAGAAATAAAATTTTTTGTTAAAATTTGAGTTAAAAAAATTTTTTTTAAAGTGGGCGTGGTCGTGCTCCGATTTTACTAATTTTCTATTCTGCGTCATAAGTTGAACTCACCTACCAAGTTTCATCGCTTTATCCGTCTTTGGTAATGAATTATCGCACTTTTTGGGTTTTTCGAAATTTTCGATATCGAAAAAGTGGGCGTGGTTATAGTCCGATTTCGTTGATTTTAAATAGCGATCTGAGATGAGTGCCCTGGAATCTACATACAAAATTTCATCAAGATACCTCAAAATTTACTCAAGTTAACGTGTTAACGGACAGACGGACGGACGGACGGACGGACTTGGCTCAATCAAATTTTTTTTCGATACTGATGATTTTGATATATAAATAAATAAATGTAAGACGCGATAACCTCCGAAGAGATCTAAGGCCGAGCTTCACTTCCAATTTGCGTCGTGCTCCTCTTGATTTTCCCTACAAATTGGCCGGACGGGGCCTACATATTTTATGCCGACTCCGAACGGCATCTGCAAGGCAGATGAGTTTTCACTGAGAGCTTTTCATGGCAGAAATACACCCGGAGCGCTTGCCAAACACTGCCGAAGGGCGACCCCGCTTAGAAAATTTTTCTTCTAATTTAAGAACTTCATTTCTAAAATGTTGATGTTAACCACTTCTAAAACACAACTACCTTGCCTTTGCAACAACTGCAGCTTACTTACTTACTTAATTGGCGCTTAACCGTCTAAACGGTTATGGCCGTCCAACAAGACGCGCCAGTCGCTCCTTTGCCCCACCAACTGGCGCCAATTGGTCACATCAAGGGAGTTTAAATCGTTTTCCACCTGGTCCTTCCAACGGAGTGGGGGCTGCCCTCTACCTCTGCTTCCATAGGCGGGTTCCGATAGAAACACTTTCTTGGCCGGAGCGTCATCTTTCATTCGCATAACATGGCCTAGCCAGTGCAGACGCTGTGTGTTACTTCGCTGGACTATGTTGATGTCTGCGTATAGCTCGTACAGCTCATCGTTAAAGCTTCTTCGGTACTCGCCATCGCCAACGCGTAGAGGTCCATAAATCTTTCAAAGAACTTTTCTCTCGAATACTCCCAAAGCCGCTTCATCTGCTGTTGTCATGGTCCATGCTTCTGCCCCATATAGCAGGATGGGTACGATAAGTAACTTGTAGAGTATGATTTTCGTTCGCCGAGAGAGGACTTTACTTTTCAATTGCCTACCTATTCCAAAGTAGCATTCATTGGCAAGATTGATTCTTCGCTGGATTTCAGTGCTGATGTTGTTGCTAGTGTTGATGCTGGTTCCCAAATAAACGAAATCTTTTACTATTTCAAAATTATGGCTGCCAGCAGTAGCGTGGTTGCACAAGGAGCATATGCGCTGACTCTTTGCTCGATGACAGCAGGTACTTCGTTTTGTCCTCATTCACTATCAAACCCATCTTTACCGCTTCTTTTTCCAGTTTGGAGTAAGCAGAACTAACAGCGCGGGTGTTTACGCCGATGATATCAATGTCATCAGCATATGCCAGTAATTGCACGGTTTTATAGAATATTGTTCCAGTGCGGTTAGGTCTGCAGGTAGTATTATTTTCTCCAGCATCAAATTAAAGAAATCGCACGATAGGGGGACACCCATATATTCCATCATTATCGATTGCGGGATCGGGTTCGTCACATCTGCGCGGTGAATCGCTGCCTCCATTGAGGAGAGCAGGGAAGTGTTTCCTCCGTAATCAAAGCACTTTCTGGACATCAGCTACAAGGTCGCCGTTTTCGTTCGTACAGGAGTTTGCCCCGGTCTTAAAACCTTCCATCTGTCGCCGTAGTTTTTGGTACAATTTTCGGGCGTTATTCCTAGTGGCTAGCAAATCAAGCTCCTCGCACTCACGCCTTTCTGCTTCTGCTTTTTTCTTCCTGAAAAGGCGTCTCGCTTCCCTTTTCAATCTCACGATAGTGTCCACATACTCCTCTTGTTGCGCTCGGTTTTAACGTGGCTCTGTAGGCAGCGTCTTTTCTTTCGGTTGCAACGCGGCATTCTTCATCGTACCAGTTGTTTTTTCGTGGCCGCCGGTAGACAATTTTTTCCTCGACGGCGGTACGAAGTGCTTTGGAGATATGCTCCCACTCCTCCTGTATTCCTTCAGGCTGAGTTGTGATCTCAGAAAGCAGGTGTGAGAGTCGATTTGCGAAATCACTGACGGTATTTTTTGATTGAAGCTTTTCGACGTGTAGATTTCCTTGTGTTTTTTGTTCCTTGGTTTTAGCCGCGCTGAGGCGGGTGCGTATTTTGGCTGCAACGAGATAATGGTCCGAGTCGATGTTAAGTCCTCGGATAGTGCGCACATCTAAAACACTGGAGGCATACCGTCCGTCTATCACAACGTGATCGATCTGATTGCGAGTATTTCAATCAGGAGACAGCCATGTAGCTTGATGTATCTTTTTATGCATGAACCTCGTGCTGGATATGACCATGTTCCGAGCACCGGCAAAGTCAATCGGCCTCAGTCCATTAGGAGAAGTTTCATTGTGTAGGTTGAACTTTACGACTGTAGGGCCAAAAACACCTTCTTTGCCCACCCTGGCGTTAAATTCGCCAAGCACGACTTTTATTTCATGACGGGGACAGCGCTCGTATGTGCGTTCTAATTGTTCATAAAAGTGTCTTTCACCTCATCGTCTTCCTCCTCTGTCGTAACATGGGCGCAGATGAATGATATATTAAAAAATTTTGCTTTTACTCAGATATCGGCGAGACCCCCGTCCACAGGGAGCGGTTGTTCCAGGTGCATGCCCTCAATTCATTGTCCTTCAAATGTTTGCCATGGTCGTCATTAATAGAGAGTGTATTTATCCGAGGCTTGTTGTTATATTTCATTGGCGTATGGTTTTACGTGGCGGGTCCCGAGCCCAGCGCACAACCCGCTCAGCGGGGTGATAATATTACTTGCACGTTTATATAGCGAGCCGCTTGCTCCATGAAAGGCGCCCACTTGCAGCCGCACCTAGAGGTTTACAGACGCTGCCGATGGGATCTCCCCGGCTAGCCCTTAAACCGATTATGTCAGAGTGGCCTAGCCAGTTTGTCGCCTTCTCACATTAGGTCACCGCTAAACGGAAGATGATAGCGTGCGGCAATATAGCCTGCTTGCGCTAGCTGGAGGAAGTGGTTCCAAACCTCCAAAGGAAAGACACAAACGCGCGGTTTGAGTTGGTGGATAAAGCGCAAATCCCCACGGTACCAAAGTTAAGGTATGTATACCATGCGTGATGAAATCGGAGGATACACTGCGACTTCTGCAGAATAAGAATCCAAACATACCGACACAGTATTGGAAGGTACTTAATGTATCTCGGCCTACGGAGGAAGGTCAGTTCTACATCTTAAAAATAAACACGCAAGCGGAGGATATATCGCAGCTTCGCAAAATGTCCTCTGGTACAGGCAAAATTTACATGCGACTCAGAAAAAGAAGTGCCGAGGATAAAAATCCTAACACGCTAGAAGTGGGCGAAAGGACCTCAGAAGCCTAAGAGTAAAAGGGCAGGTGGAGATAGCCGACGTCACTACGAAGATTTTGGAAGAGGACCAACAGCCAAATGGTGCCGCGAGTCGCACAGAGGAACACCCGGCACAAAAGTTACGATAGGCTGAAGGGGGCCTCGAATACCCTAAACTAAAAGTGCAAGGGGAGGACGGCAAAGTAACGACGAAGGTGCTGGAGGGGGACAAACAGCCCAATGGTGCTGCGAGTCTTACAGATAAACCTCCAACACAGTAAAGTGGCGTCGTGCGAACTCCTAACCCTTGAGGAGGGTTCGTTTGACGTGGCGCTGATCCAGGAGCCGTGACTCTCATCGAGAGGAAAGGATTCTGGACTTGGCGCGCGCAGATTTTTCGTTAACTTCGCGCAAACGGAAGGACGGGTGCGAGCTGTAGTAAAGGTAAAGAAACAGCTGCATTCATATATGCTGCCTAATTACACTACTGAAGACCTCGTAGTGGTGACCGTTGAGCAAAAGAATAAGCAGGCATTTATCATGGTATCCTACTACATGGCCCATGCTGCGGAAGTTCCACCGATGGAGTGCAAAAAGCTAGTAAAGGACGAAGGGCGGTTGGTCATAGGCGCGGATGCAATTGCGCACCACAATTTGCAGATAGCCAACAGGGGAAATGTCCCTACATACATTGGTCCAACATCCAGCAATGCTATGGATATTACATTGATTTCCGAAAGTGATATATCAAGGTATAATTGGATGGTGCTTGATAGACCATCCTTCTCCGACCATGCGTATATCAGCTTGAGCATCCCCCTAAAGAGGGTAGAGAAGGGGGTAACCTTTAGAAATCCTAAGTCAACGAACTGTACTGAATTCAAGAAACAGGTAGAAACAAAACTGAGACAACCCAAAGAGGTTGCCAATGTGGAGGAACAGGAGGAGTCTAATGAATTCCTAACAAGAATGCTTATAACTGCGTATAACAAATCTTAAGAAGATTCAGAGGAAATGCAAATCCGCCACGGTGAGCTGAGTCTTCTAAGACAGGTAAAAGAAATGTTAAAGCTACAAATAACCGCGGAAAGCGAAGCGTGTCGGGACGAGTACAGGGGTCTACTGAGGATCTACAAGCGTGAAATTTCCAGGGCGAAGGGACTCTCATTGAAAAGTTTCTGTACGGGCATAGAGTGTGTAACAACCTACCAGGAGGGTGGTGATGATGAACGAGTAGGTAAGCTGGTTCCTAGGTAGTAAAAATAGGAAAGGATATAACCCTACTAAGAGTTGAAGGGTCGCGGCAGTCGGAATCCTTTGGTGCCTTAGCTCCTTCGGCGTGATGTGGGTTTGTGCCATACCTCAACTGCATTACCATACATTTTATTTAATAGGATTCATAATGGAAAATAACAGGTCATACTAACAGAATTACAAGATTTCGAAAGAAAAAAATTTAAAAAGGAAAAAGAGAACACCCTAATGTAAGTCATATTGATTGATCAGCGATATCTATGGTGTTAATTGAAATTCGCTTTCTCTACCCTACCCAACCGAGATCTTCGCAATAAAAAGATTCAAAAAGATGCCCATAGAAAGCAACTTTCCCTACCTCCCTATGTCACGGTATGCCGCCAGGAAAACTCTAAAGACATTTGGTGTATATTCTCGCACGGAGAATATATATATTTAAAGAAAAGAAATAAAAAGGCAAATGGTTTATTAATAATAATGACAATAATTATTTTATTTGTATGCTAAGATGGTACAATATTTTACCTGTGGTATGTGGTGTGACAGCAGCAGCGATTTCTTCCTCCGTGCTTGAAATAGAACAGAAAACAAGAACGGGTTGCAATTCAACGCACTTTATTAGTATAAACATGTCTCCGATCTAGATTTCAACAATTGTAAGACAAAGAGGCCAAGTCTCCGTTCCAGATTTTAACTTTATGAGATTTAAGGTTATATCCAGACGAAGAGGACGGGTCTCCGTGCCAGATTGGATTTATTTTGTTATTTTTGGTTTTAATTTTAATAAAATGTTTTATAAGGTATTTGTTTAGCCGGATTTAGGTCCAATTTTTAGTATTAAAACACCAAAAATTGTTTCTTCTTTAGTTTACTAATATATTTCGGTTACACGCAATAACCGTCTTCAGGGCTTTGAACTATAAACAAATTACAGAAACATAAAATAAAAATACAATTTACATAAAAAATTAAACCAGCATGAACATTTGGATAGGATAGGATAGGTTAGGTGGTAGCTGCCCTGATAAGGATAGCTCACTTAGACAACACGAAGGTCCGTTGTGATACCACATACACCAAAAATAACGGTGACTTAGATCTAGCTACTTAGAGAATCGTTGGGTAGCAACGATAAAGCTCCGAATGATACCGATCTCAACTTTGGATATATCCTCGGGAGATCCAAGTGAGTCGCGACCGAAGTACTTTCGCCTAGTTCTGGCAAAAGCTGGACAATCAAGCATAAAGTGATTTGGTGATTCTACCTCATCATCCTCTATACAGCTGCAGCAGGATGGAGTTTCCAGTATATTGAGACGTACCGCATGGATACCCATGGGACAGTGCCCTGTCAAAACCCCAATGCCTATTGATAGGTGAGCCTTAGTGAACCCAATTATTTCAGCAGACCTCCTACCATCCACTTTTGGCCAGAAAGATCTTGCTACCCTGCAAGACGTGGTATCCGCCCAACGTTTGCTGAGCTGATTCGAGGCCCAGCTATGGAGGAGCAATCCACAGGTGGCCAGCGGGATCCCGAAATCCCTACAGCCATCTTCATGCGGTTCAGTTGTACCGATGCGGGCTAAGAGATCCGCTTGACAGTTACCCGGGATATCACTATGGCCCGGGATCCAGATAATCTTAATTGTAAAATAATTCGATGCAATCGCAAGCGAGGTCAGGCACTCCCAGACCACCCTCGATCGCACTGTAGTTGAGCTCAAGGCCTTGATAGCCGCTTGTCTATCAAAGTAGATGTTAAATTCCCTAACCGTGGTAGCACTGCATAGCATTCCATCCACCGCATCCTTAATCGCAGCAATTTCCGCTTGGAATACACTGCAGTGATCAGCCAACTTAAACTTGCGGCTTAAATTTAGCTCTGCCCTTGCAGTACGCATACTGTGAAGCCGACAGTAACCCCCGAGGTATTCTTTCCCGTAGGTACAGGTCAATCAACCGCTCAAACGTCTTAAGAAGAAACGACGAGAGACTGATTGGCCTGAAATCCTTAGGTGATACATGAGAGCTTCTGCCGGCCTTCGGAATGAAAATAACCCTAACCGTGTGCCAAGACTTCGGGATATAGTTAAGCCTGAGGCAGTTAGTATATATGATGGCCAACCAGCGGCAGGAAATCCCCAAAGACCTTTGAAGCTGCGCAGGAATTATTCCATCCGGGCCCGGAGACTTATAGGGCTTCAACGACCCTATAGCCCAGGTTATTTGACTTTCCCGTATTGGAATGGCAGGCACTTCTGCATGGCCAACGACCGTCGACCATGCAGGCGAAGATCCCTGCGCAACTGGGACATCGGGAAAATGATTGTCCAGTAAAAGCCTTAGGGACTCCTCGCTACTGATCGACCAGTCCCCACCATGATCTCTCAGATACCCCCGAGGGGCGTGGTTCCTAGAGAGTATTTTTCTAAATCTCGCGGATTCATTGCAGCCTTCTACGTTTTCGCAGAAGCTTCGCCATGCATCTCGCTTGGCTATCCTTATTTCATATTTATAAATCCCCAGACTCATCTTATAGAGCTCCCAGTCCGAGGGTAATTTACTCCTCCTGGCTCTGTTGAAGAGCCGCCGACTGGACGCTCTTAGGTCGTCAAGAGAATCCGACCACCAGGGCGGCTTGCCCTTCCCCCTGTAAGTTTTCAATGGGCAGGACAGCTGAAAGGCGCTATTGCTTGTCGAGGTGAAGTTTTCCACCAGAACGTCTATCTCAGATTCGGACAGGCCCGAACTAATTATAGGTACCGCAGGCAGTAGCTCTCCCAGCTTCCTTCAATACAAGTCCCAGTTAGTACTTTTAGGGTTCCTAAACGATATTTTCCCGGGACGTTCTTCGTTCACTGAGAACTGAATATATCGGTGATCAGAGAAGGAGTGCTCGTTGAGAACCCTCCATCCAGATATCCGACCTTGCAGTTATCTACTAACCAGGGCGAGGTCCAGGACCTCCTCCCTTACCGCAGTAATAAAAGTCGGGTCATTCCCCCTATTACATATACAAAGTCCCTCATCTACAATAAAAGTAAATAAATACTCACCTCTAGTGTTGGTATCCGAGCTTCCCCAAATGCTATGATGGGCATTAGCATCGGCACCGATGATCACGCCAACACCTCTCCGCCTTGCTTCAGTGGTGATTTCACCCAGTATCGCAGGTGGTGGTCCCTCTACGTCCCCGTGGGGCATGTACGCTGAGACCACCCACATTTCATTACTTCCTCGCTCGAGGCAGAACGTGGTTACGTCAGCATTGCTGAAATTAGAGAGAATAAAAGCTTTAATCTCTTTTTTAACAAGCACACAGGATCTAGGCCTACTTGCCTCCCCATGCACCAAGGTGTTGAATTTTCCAGTCCTTAATCCAGAAATCTTACTGCCGTTACTACTCAGCCACGTCTCCTGGACAAGAACTATATCCACTCCGCCTTTTTCAAGGCAGAGCAACAAATTTGCGGAAGCCGCCTTAGAGTGCTGAAGATTGATTTGACGGATTTCCATCAAAAGCGCTCTTCTTCCGCACCCCATATTTGTCGGATTCGTATTAGTCTTGTCCATTCTAAAAAAGTTCCCCCTCAAGGCCGCTATCCGGAGCCGATTGTGTAGTCGCCCTTTCACGGTCTCGTGGTTATCTATGCTTTTTACGTAGGGAGGCCACGCGAGGGTTGACGCATTACCTTATGAGTAATGCGTTCAGAGCCAGACCGGACGCGAAGCGGGAAAACCTTCAACCGCACCTACACCACCAACTTAACGGCGACGGAGCCGGAACGTACCTTGAGGCCCCCACGGTTTTAACGGGACGTGGGCAGGTGCAGCATTAGCCTACCAGCCATTTCGGTAGGGTTTCACCCCGACCTACTAAAGTGGCAGAATACCGGAAATCAAAGCCCTAAAACAGTCCAGTTCGTCTCCGTTGTGTACCGATCTTGACTCTTAAAGAGTCCTCCCTCCCCTGAGCTCGGCACAATGACTCAGGAGGTGCGGGTTTTATCGAGTTGTCCTCTCTAGATCCGCAATTACCAGTAGAAGTAGGGGCACTTCGTGCAGGACGTGAAAACTAATCACGCGTGACATTCTTTACTATGGCCGGTCTAAGACTGAAATCATTCCCTGATCCAGAGCCTGAAACTACTTATTATATCCAAGCCAAGTATCTTAGCCCCCCGCATGAACATTTATCTACATACATTATTTTACACGTCTTCGCTGTTTAACGTGGAGTTATTCACTTTGCGCATATTGTTTATCACGTATTTGTAGTAGCTCGCGCAGTTATCAATGTCCGTTTTGTAATTCATTCGTATGTTAGTCGGTGTGTTTAAAATGTGAAGTACTTCTAAAGTCAATCTCTTATTATATTGTTTCTCTTCCTGAAGTATTGTTGTTTGGTTAAAGTTCGGAGAGTGGTTTTTCTTATTACAGTGTGTCATAAGTGCTGTTTTATGGTGAGTTGTTTCGTGGCAATGTTTAAAGTCTGATTTATGTTGAGCTAGTCGAGTTTTTAATTTCGCTTTGGTTGTGTCCACATATATATTATTGCACGATTACATGTCATTTCCATTACATGGTATTTTATATATCACATTGCTTCTATCCGCCTGAGGTACTTTAGATTTTGTTCTGTGGAATACATTTTTTAATGTGTTAATTGGCTTGAGCGCTATTCTAACTTTTTCTTTATTATAAACATTCGAATTTGCTAAGCACTATGATAAATTTGGTACATAAGATAATGATTTGAAAATTTCAGGTTTTTGTGATTCCCGTTATCTAGCTTGTGATGTACATCTTTTAATTAGGGTATTTGATTTATTTTCAGGAAAATCTTGACTTTGTAATAATACTTTTGCTTCTTCTTTGATCTCTTCGTGGTAAGCGTCATCTGATATATTTAGCAAACGTCGTATACAGTCCATTTCTGTATTCATTATCATCGTCTTTGGGTGTTTCGAATGAAATTTAATGATTCGTCCTGTAGATGTGGTTTTCTTATACCACTTTAACTTCAATTGGTTGCCTCGTTGAATAATAATAGAGTCAAGATATGGCAATTTTCCGTCGTCTTCGAGTTCCGTTGTGAACTTAATATGTTTGTTATAGGAAATTAATGCGCCAAGTGTGTTTTGTACCTCATCTTCATTTAATATGGCGAATAGGTCGTCCACGTACTTTGTGACTAATCTTGGCACTCTCGTTAACTTTTTCATTGTATTCTCCAACAACTCCTTCATCACGATATCTGCAATCACTGGTGAGGTCGGTGATCACATTGGCAACCCTTTCAGCTGGGTGTAAATTTTATCATTAAATTTGAAATATCGATTTTCTTCGATGCAAAATTTTAACATTTCTATAAACATTTTCTTTGGTAGTTTCGTATGCTTATCTATTATCGTCCATTTTCTTATTATGATGTCAAGTGCTAGTTGGGTTGGTATACTGGGAAACAGGGAAATTACGTCAAATGATATTAGTCTTTCATCGTCATAGATATACGAGTTGTTTATTTTTTTTTTTTTGAAGTCTAGTGTATTTTTTATGTTATCACTCGAGTTTTCCGTGACGTTTTTTAAAATATCCGCTATATATTTGCACAGGTTGTGTGCTGGAGATCCGACGGTGGAACATATCGGCCTGAGTGGGGTTCCTTGCTTATGTGTTTTTGGAAGTCCATAAATCCATGGAGGTAGTGCCGTGGTTGTGGTGAGTTTATTTTTCTCGACTTTTGTGATTACATCCATTCTGTACATTTTATCCACTATGTTATTATTTTTGTTCTGAAGCCTCGCTGTTGGGTCCTGTCTCTGAATTCTTTACATTGTCAAGTCTATATCATTCATTTTGTTTTCATAGTCATTTACATTCATTGCCACTGTTTGGTTTCCCTTGTCCGATGATAATGTAAATGACTATGAAAACAAAATGAATGATACATTAAAAGACTTGACAATGTACAGAATTCAGAGGCAGGATCCAACAGCGAAGCTTCAAAGCAAAAATAATAACATAGTTGATAAAATGTACAGAATGAATGTAATCACAAAAGTCGAGAAAAATAAACTCACCACAACAACGGCACTACCTCCACGGATGTATGGGCTTCCAAAAACACATAAGCAAGGAACCCCACTCAGGCCGATATGTTCCGCCGTCGGATTTCCACGGTAAACTCGGTTTATAACATAAAAATACACTAGACTTCAAAGAAAAAATAAACAACTCGTAAATCTATGACGATGAAAGACTAATATCATTTGACGTAATTTCCCTGTTTCCCAGTATACCAACCCAACTAGCACTTGACATCATAATAAGTAAATTGACGATAATAGAAAAGCATACGAAACTACCAAAGAAAATGTTTATAGAAATCTTAAAATTTTGCATCGAAGAAAATCGATATTTCAAATTTAATGATAAAATTTACACCCAGCTGAAAGGGTTGCCAATGGGATCACCAACCTCACCAGTGATTGCAGATATCTTGATGGATGAGTTGTTGGAGAATACAATGAAAAAGTTAACAAGAGTAACAAGATTAGTCACAAAGTATGTGGACGACCTTTTCGCCATAATAAATTAAGATGAGGTACAAAACACACTTGACGCATTAAATTCCTATAAATAAATAAATGTAAGGCGCGATAACCTCCGAAGAGATCTAAAGCCGAGCTTGTCTTCCAATTTGCGTCGTGCTCCTCTTGATTTTTCCCTACAAATTGGCCGGACGGGACCTACATGTTTTATGCCGACTCCGAACGGCATCTGCAAGGCAGATGAGCTTTCACTGAGAGCTTTTCATGGCAGAAATACAATCGGAGCGCTTGCCAGACACTGCCGAGGGGCGACCCGGTTAGAAAAATTTTCTTCTAATTGAAAAATCTTATTTCTAAAATTTTGATGTTACTTTGCCCGGGAGTTGATCCCAGGGCATACGGTGTGATAGGCGGAGCACGCTACTATCACACCACGGTGGCCGCCATTATAACAAACATATAAAGTTCACAACGGAACTCGAAGTCGACGGAAAATTGCCATATTTTGACTCAATCATTATTCGTCGAGGCAACCAATTGAAGTTACAGTGGTATAAGAAAACTACATCTACAGGACGAATCATTAACTTTCATTCGAAACACCCAAAGACAATGATAATGAATACAGCAATGGGCTGTATACGACGTATGCTAAATATATCAGATGACGCTTACCACGAAGAGGTCAAAGAAGAAGCAAAATTATTATCAGAAAGTCAAGATTTTCCTGAAAATAAATCAAATACCCTAATTAAAAGATGTACATCACAAGCTAGTCAACGGGAATCACAAAAACCTGAAATTTTCAAATCATTATCTTATGTACCAAATTTATCAGAGCGCTTAGGAAACTCGAATTGTTATAATAAAGAAAAAGTTAGAATAGCGCACAAGCCAATTAACACATTAAAAAATGTATTCAACAGAACAAAATCTAAAGTAACTCAGGCGAATAGAAGCAATGTGATATATAAAATATAATAATATATATGTGGGCACAACCAAAGCGAAATTAAAAACTCGACTAGCCCAACATAAATCAGACTTTAAACATTGCCACGAAACAACTCACCATAAAACAGCACTTATGACACACTGTACGACGAAAAACCACTCTCCGAACTTTAACCAAACAACAATACTTCAGGAAGAGAAACAATATAATAAGAGATTGACTTTAGAAGTGCTTCATATTTTAAACACACCGACTAACATACGAATGAATTACAAAACGGACAGCGCGAGCTACTACAAACACTTGATAACCAATATGCGTACAGTGACTAACTCCACGTTAAACAGCGAAGACGTGTAAAATAATGTATGTAGAGAAATGTTCATGTTTGTTTAATTGTTTATGTAAATTGTATTTTTATTTTATGTTTCTGTAATTTGTTTATAGTTCAAAGCCCTGAAGACAGTTACCGTGTGTAACCGAAATATATTGGTAAACTAAAGAAGAAACAATTTTTGGTGTTTTAATACTAAAAATTGGACCTAAAGCCGGTTAAACAAATACCTTATTAAATGAATTTTGGTTGGGTGGCGAACGCTTTAAAAATTTTCAGTTATTTCGTAGAATTAAATTGACCCTCTTACATGCCCTTATGTGGCTGGCAACTACATAGCGGGGAAACTCGCCGTATGGGCAGTAATGTATTTTCAATGGAGAAAAGAGATGACCGCGGTTAGGGATCAAAGCCGTTGATCAACTGGTTAGTGATCACTTCCATAAAGCTCCATTGAGTGCATTTTATTTTCCCTATACATCGAATTTCGGGTTCCTGAATTGTAATTATAAGTGGAAACTAACATTTATTAAAGTCTAATCGCAATTATTTTCCCCTTTCGGTGCTAAGGCCGAAAACTTGGAATTTGGGCTACGATCGAAAATTTGTTATTTCGAGCATAATCGAAAGTTTGTAGCTTTATTCTTTATTTTTGTAACTACTTTTGTCACAAGATTCCTGCCACCCATTTTTTTGCTAGTTTTTGTAGTATTCGACAAAAACTTTTGCTAAATATTTCTTAACTTCTCGCGGTTTTCCATATTTCATATGCCATTCGTGGTTATTTTTACAAAAGGAATCAGTAATATATTCATGAAATATTTAATTGTGAAAATTTATGCAAAAAAAATTTTTGCCTGTGATGTGCCTCAGGAACACGCATACTGAAAAGTGGTGTTCATTTATTTTTCTGATATGGCAACACCACACGGCGAATTTGAAGTGAAAGAAAATGAAATAATGACAAATGGAAGAAAAAGAATGTCACTACATAATAAACATGATGATAGTAAGTAATAGCAAGTTGTAAAATTTCATAATTTGGTCAAATTAATCATTTTAATAACTTCATGTTTTCTTTTCTTTTCAGATTATGCGAATTAATATAAAGTCCTTGAGCAGTCCACACGTAGTTGCACGCCGGAGTATTGTACCACCCCAAAAAGAATGGTTTAAAGGTTTTGCCAATCAATGAAGAAGATCAAACAAATATATGTATGCCGATTATGTCCCGGAATAATGTAAGATGTTTTATGAAAAGTGTATTAAGGATTCTTTCTAGTTTTGCGCTAGAAAAACCAGCAATGATCGCAGAAGCGATCAGTTTTGAAGATGAGTTTCTTTTGCAGAGTTAATTGCAATTTTGTTATTATAGTGCTTTTCCTTATCTCATAATACCCAACAAAAAATGTTGTGAGTTATTATGACAAATAAGGAAAGCAATTAAACTGAAAAAATATTATTAATATTGGATAGAAAGAAGTGCACTTACTAAGAATGTGGATTTTGTTTAATTCCATTCACGTAGTAATGCACATCTGTATTTTCGTTAGTGTATTGTAAAACTACACTAAACTAATTTTTCCATGCAATGGTTAAGAACCATTGTGTAAAACTCAATGCAAGGCATTATTTGCACTCTCAACTGAGTAGTTTTAATGATATCGTTTGATATCTACTAATTGGTTTTTCATCAAAATTGTTTTTTTTTGTTTTTTGTACAAAATTAGTGAACTCATTAGCAAAATTTGCAATATATGTCGTTGTTTTTCTAATGTAGTTAGTCCAATTACACCAACTTGGCTTAACATGATAAATTAACGTGGTAATGAATTATGCAGGTTGTGCTAACCAAAGCTTTGTCAAGTTATTGTAGTCGGACTGTTATCTATCTGAAACAACAAAAATTGTTAATACATCCCAGAGCACGGGGAAAAATTGTCAATAAAATATGACACTATGGCATCCTCGCCATAAAAACAAAGTCCAATTTTCACAACTATTCTGTAACAGATGTCGCAGTGCTGTGAATATCAATTGGCAGGAACCAGAATTGAAGTAGGGATAATGAAGACAAACAAAAAAACCGCTGTAATGGCTGAATGGTTATAGCAGCGGCGCCTAAAAGTTGCCGATGAAGGAATTTAGCCGTTCCCGAAATGGATCTATACAACGAGCTTTGGTAGTTGTCTAAATTTTTTCTTTCTTCTATTCTAATTTAAAATTTTTTCAATTGAGAAAAAATATATTACAACAATAATAATGATAAAATAATTATTGTTAGGCCTTGAGCTCGATTCAAACTCGCGAACCTATCTGAAACAATATTAAACCGTTTTGTATTTAGGAACAAGATGGCTGACAACGTTTATACGTGGTAATTTGCGTGTAGTTAGTTTTGTAGTTTATTGATATATTTTATATGTTTTCGCTGGGCATATAGGTTATTTTTCAGGGATTTCGTTTTTAGTTTTCATTTTTTGACGGATATATTTGCTATCTGCACCCCTTTGTTGACTTTTGCCTTTTTAATTTTGAAATAAAAGTTTTTTATTTTGTACGCCGATAATTAGAAGTGGCATTACCTATTTTGACGAAGTGGAATGTCTTAATTTTCAGATTCGGCTTCACCATCAGTGGATATTTCGCCACTTGTGTCAATGGCGGGGGGAAGAAGGAACAGTTTAGCCAAAGGCCTTGTGATTTGACCTTTTTCAGTCGCGCTGTCAACTACTCTAACAAGGTCGTCTGATCCGGGGTGTAGTTTGACTACCTGACCCAGCCTCCATTCATTTGGAGCGAGATTGTCTTCTTTCAAGAAGACGAGATCGCCTAATTTAATGTTGGCTTTCGGGTGTTTCCATTTAACTCGCTTTTTCATCTCTAAGAGATACTCTCTTTTCTATCTTTTGCAAAAGGTTTGATGCCAAGCCTTTAGTTTATGCCACCTATTTACTATGGAAGCAGGATTCTCGTTGGAATCTATTTCCGGCGGGGCCAGAAGATGTCCGCCCACCATGAAATGACCAGGGACTAGGGGTTCTAAGTCGGTCGACTCGCTGGACGACGGGCTTAATGGTCGCGAGTTGAGGCAAGCCTCTATTCGGCAGAGTAGGGTTGAAAATTCCTCGAAAGTATATTTATACCCAGATGCCACTTTTCGAAAGTGGCTTTTGAAACTTTTTACTCCTGCTTCCCACAGACTTCCCATATGTGAAGAGGCGGTGGGAATGAAATGCCATTGCAGAAGTTGATGAGCATACTTAGACAATGCATTCTCACGCGAATCTGCTATAAATGCCTTAAATTCAAATTTCAGAGATCGTGAGGCTCCGACAAAGTTAGTTCCATTGTCGGAGTAGACATTTTTTGGGCATCCTCTCCTGACAATAAACCTTGAGAATGCCGCAAGGAAGGATTGGGTGCTGGGGTCGGTTGTGGCTTCCAAATGTATGGCTTTCGTACTAAAGCAGACAAACAGACAGGCATAACCTTTTGAAATACGGCACTCTCTACCTCGATAACTTTTGATGTCGAATGGTCGTGCAAAAGGCGCAGTTAAACAAGTCATGAGTAATGCCGATGTGTGGAATGGTAATCCCTCTCATCTGCCACCCACAACTAATGAGAGTGCTAACATATCAAATACTTCTAATACAACGAACGTTGTGACGTCAGTGCATGAGAATGCTCGCTCGCCTGTTGCTGTTGATGCTGCTGCTTGTGCCATTACAATCACGTCGCCTAGTGTTGTGACGTCAGTGCATGTGGATACAATAAATAATAATGTTGTGACGTCAGTGCCAGTGAGTGCCCAACCATCCGTACTATCGGCTAGTGCTGCGGCTTGCACTACTAAAACTTCAACGCCTAGTGTTGTGACGTCAGTGCCTTTGAATCCTCAATCATCTGTAATATCGATTAGTGCTATCTCAAATATTAGTACTGCTGCTGCTTGCACTACTAATACAACGGTGTCCAATGCTGTGACGTCGACGCCTCAGAGTGTTATTTCAACTTCAAATAATTCTCGCAATACGTATGCATCCATAATTACGGCCGGGCCAATGACGGATATTTCTGCTTCTTCTTCATCCACTCATGCGTCTATTAAGGATGATGGACAGGGGGCAAATGTGTCTAAAACTAGAACTAAAATGAAAAATACTAATTCTCGAATTCTTATTAGAGGATCTAACGCATCGAGCGATCTGGTGGATGCTGATCGTTACAAATGGCTACATATATCGTCTTTTTCGCCATCTGTAACTGAAGATAATATAATTGAATATGTGGCTAGGCAAGCTAAATTAAATAAAACCGCATTAAGTTGTACGAAGCTAGTAAAAAAAGATGTTGGGTTGGCAAATCTGAATAGAGTTAGCTTCAAGTTGGGAGTTCCTGAGTCATCATTTGACAAATTGCTCAGCTCCGAAATTTGGCCGACTAATGTTACGGTGAAGCCTTTTCAGTTTTTTCGGAAGGCTCACAAAAAGCCTCCTCGCACATAGTAGGGAGAAATCGTCCCGCTAATAACAGCAATAACGACTTAAGGATATATTTTCACAATGTATCTGGCATGAGAACCAAGTCTGATCTTGTGTATAATTTTAGTGCGCAAATGGATTATGATATCTTTGTCTTCATCGAGACATGGCTCAATGAAAAATTTTTTGATAGTGAGTTATTTGACTCAAATCTTTTCAATGTCTATCGCAAGGATCGGGATGCTCGGAAAACTGGTTGCATTCGCGGTGGTGGTGTTTTAATTGCTGTCAAGCGCCAGCTGCGTTCATTTTTATTTTCGCTCAACAATGACGACTCGCTACTTGACCAAATCTGCGTGTGTATAAATGGTTCTGGTTCTGGTGCACAAGGCTCCCTATATCTGCTTGCCTCGTATGTTCCACCAGGCAGCGCATTTGATGTATACAAAGCACATGCTGATAACATAATCTCTGTTGTTTTACGAAACCTTAATGATGACCACCTCTGCGTGCTTGGAGACTTCAACGTTTGTAATATTTACTGGTCAACAAATGTTTCTAGTTATGGTCTTACACCTAATAATCTTTCTTTGAATCACGAACTGTATTTCATTGATAATTTATTGAGTCTCAATTTAAAGCAAATTAGTAAAAGTGTTAATGCCCTAAATAGATTATTGGATCTAGTATTTATAAGTGACAACATTAATTGTGAAGTCAGCGAATGCTCTAATGCAGTTATTCCCAAGGATAGGCATCACCTACCCCTGCTCATTACTTGTAGTTTTTTATATTATGCGTCGGATACTTCAGATAGCAGATTAACGCTCAATTTCAATTCGTGCGATTTTCCTAGATTTAACGATTTTTTAATGGAAATAAACTGGGACGAATTACTGGAGGGACTTGATACCTCTACTGCTTCGCCACGTTCAAATCCATTCTATTTAGTCACTGTTTGGATAAAATTCCGGTATAGCGAAAGAGGCCGTATAAACTTCCGTGGTATTCGAAAGAATTAAAAAAACTGAAGAACATCAAAAAAAAATAAATATTTGCGTAACTTCAAACGCTCAAAGAGTCATATATTCTTTACTAAGTACAAGCACTATTTAAAGATATTTAATCATTTAGATAAGTTTCTGTACAATAACTATATTTACAATATTGAGTCGAATATTAAAACTTTTTGGAACTATATAAAGTCAAAAAAAGGTGGATCCAGTGTACCCTCTGGAGTTTTCCTTGATGATCAGCCTGCGCGATCTCTAAGTGAGGCAGCGAACTTATTTGCTGAGTTTTTTAAGTCAAATTTTTCTCAGGATGATAATAATAAAGCGGTTCATTTTTCATTGGATGCCGTTAGTATCCTGAACTTCGGTACGCTTACTCTCTCCTGTGAGGATGTTAGTAAGGCTATTATTATACTTAAATCCTCATCCCAAACTGACCTTGATGGGTTTTCTTCTGTCTTGTTAAAAAACTGTTCAGCCTTGGTCTATCCGTTGACTCTGATTTTCAATAAATCATTATCATCTGGGACGTTCATCGATGATTGGAAGCTCACCTCGATTACGCCCGTTTTCAAATGTGGAAATAAGAACGATGTGCGTAACTATAGACCAATATCCAAGCTGTCCACAATTTCTAAAATTTTTGAGCATGCTGTGAATGCCAAGTTAAGTTTTGCTGTTAAATCCCTTTATATCACCCCACCAGCACGGGTTTGTTGCTGATAGGTCCACGGTTTCAAATCTTGCTGTTTTTAGCGAATACTGTGTAGATTCTTTCTCTGCTGGACTACAGCACACAGTTCTGATAAAAAAATTAAGCAGTATCGGTTTTCATTCAACGGTTCTTTTGTGGATTCGTTCTTATTTAGGTAATAGACACTGCGTTGTTACCATTGATGGGAAAATGTCTAGTCCGTTCGTTGCGACTTCTGGCGTTCCCCAGGGAAGTATAATAGGCCCACTTTTATTTATATTATTTATTAATGACATCAGCAGTTGTTTTTCGTTTGCAAAGTGTTTACTTTATGCAGATGACTTAAAAATATTCTCAGCTATTAAATCGCAAGAAGATGCCATAAAGCTGCAGTATGATATAAATTAGCTTCACTAATGGTGCCTGAATTCCTGTCTCTCTTTAAATACGCAAAAATGCTTCCAAATAGTTTATTCAAAATCAACTAACAATTTGTCTACAAAATACAGTATATCTAACTGTGAACTTCAATGTGTTGATGAGATTAAATACCTGGGTGTCGTTTTTGACAAAAGATTTTCTTTCATTAATCACATTAACTAAGTAACATCGAAAGAATATTCTATGCTCGGATTTGTACGGCGCATTGCTTCAAAATCCTCAGACCCCTATACCTTTAAGCTGCTCTACACGTCATACGATAGATCTCATATTGAATATGCTGTCTTCATTTGGAGACCAAGCAACAAAACGGCCATTTGTAGAATTGAGAGAACTCACAAAATTTTCCTTAAATATGCCCTTCGGCCGGTAAACTTTTCGGAGCCGATTCCTTCCTACTCTGCACGTCTTTTACTTTTAAGCCTCAAGTCTTTGGAAAATCGTAGATCTATACTGTGCTTGTCATTCATATATAATGTTATTAATGGCTACATTGATTGCCCTTATTTGCTGGAAAGGATTCGATTTAATGTTCTCCAAAGATCTCTCAGAAATTCCTTTCCATTTTATTACGATTATTTCAGAACGAATTACATTGGTAATGCTCCCATTACGCGTGCTATTCGGGAGCTTAACTCAATAAGTAATTCCGCTGCTCTTGATTTTTCTATACAAAGAGCTGAATTTATGAGTATTTTGAAGTCTGCTTTCTAAGTAAACCGATTACTTTTAGGCATAAGTATTTTTTAAATTTTCATTGTATCATAGTCTGTAAGGCTTAAAATTCATAGACTTAAACAAATAAATAAATAAATAAATAAATAAATAAAAACTCTACCTCAGTGTTGGTAAATGGTCGGGAAAATGTGGTACGTTCCTGAGGAAGATTCCCCATGAGTTGGGTTTGTACCCGCTTCTTATAGATCGTGCAGACCTTACAGCTGTGAATTATGGACTGTATCATATTTTTAACCCTAGGAATCCAGTATTGGGTTCTAATAAGCCTAACCATTAGATGATTTTCCTCATGCAAAGAGATGTCGTGGATAAACTGTACTAAAATGCGAGACAATTTGCATTTGTATGGTAAGATGATTGGATGGCGTTCGTTATAGGGTAAGTCAAGAGACGCCCGTAAGCGACCATCAGTCCTTATGATGTCATTCTTATCTAAGAAAGGGTCAAGAGGAAGCAGTTCGCTTTTAGAATCGACCGGTTTTCCTGATTTGAGATTTGTATATTCTGTAGTATAAAATTGCAGTTGAGATAATCTCGCTAAATCCAAATATACACTTAAGACTTTTTAGAAAATTCGGTAAAATTTCGCGAATTTTCAAGAAAATTTTCAGCTTTTCGGTAAGTTATTTTAGAATTTTTCTGAGATATATCTATAAAACCTTATAAAATAAAGTCGCTAAATGACATGTATGCACATAACTTCACACAGAATGCTCCGATTTTAAAACGATTTTTTGCATTTGAAAGCTTAGCTACGTGAGATGGTACAGTTAATATAATTTGAAGATATATGCGTGGCAAATTGCCAAAATGTAGTAAAAAATCATAAAATTTTTGTTTACACAGCTATAACTCATAAACGGATGGACGGATTTAAAAAATCTACTTTTCAGTAAAACTTTGAACTATTTACCTTCGATCTGCATCAAAAAAAAATAGTTGATTCCTTTTTTATATCAGCCAAATTGTTTAAGCAAAAGTAACATTTTTACCAAAAAATGTGTTTGTATGGTTGTTCGCTGTGAACTGTTCGCGCTAATTGCTCTTGAGTGAGGATGATGCGACACATACATACGTACATATATAGCATTCGCTGCGTTATTTATCTTCGGGCGTAGGTACATCACTACATAGTATAAAACAAAGTCGCTTTTTCTGTCCCTATGTCCCTTTGAATCAGGCATGCTTAACCAACGAACCGATATCATTTCGTTACGATAATTAACGTTAATAAACGAAACAAAGTCATTTCGTTTCGTTTATTAACGTTAAGAACGTCAAATTAACGAAATGATTTGGTATCGTTTTCTGCCATATCAAAACGAAATCAAATCGTTTATGTTGATTATTAATTTCAAACTATGCTGGCAAAGCTGATTGATGGCGGAGTCATTAAAGGTGAAAGCATTAGCCAAGCTGATTGCAACTTTTCTCATGAATTTTGACAGTACGAACATTTCTCAGAGTATTTTTGACATTACCGCCAACGAATTACACAAACAAACTACATGGAGTTTGTGTGTGTATGTCCGCTCGCTGCTACCACCTTACGGCTTCACCATGGCTATAGCATTGTCAGCACAATTGAAACATAAATTTTTTATATATATAGTTTTTGATTGTTTTTGCTTTAGTTCAATACCTAATACAAAATGCCGTGTATTTGTGGAAATAGGGTCGATCGCGGTCAACCTAAAATTCAATGCGCTAAGTGCAGTGAACTTTTTCATTTGCATTGTACCGGTGTTTTGCCTACTGATCTCGAATATTTGAGTGAAACCAATAGTGCTTTCTTTTGCAAGGTTTGTGCATGTGAACGACGTCGTTCTATTCGCTCGCCACCCCCCACTGTCAGTGCTACATCAACAATAAATACAACTGAAAATACAGTAATTGATTTGTCTGCGCTGTGCAATGACTCAATTGTCGATACTGTAAACAATGATTGTGAGCGAAGTGTTGTTAATAATGTTAATATTGAACAAACACTAGTATCTTTAGTGAGTGTAATTAACCTGCTTAAAGCTAAGAATGCAGAGCTCATAACCGCACTGAAGTTATCACTCGAAGATGGCCATCGTTTGTGTGCTCAAATTAGCGATTGACAAGCAGAGATTCGCTCTGATTTTAAATACCTTTATGAAAACAACACTGCTGTAGCAAATGATGTGAAAGTCTTGAGAGAAGATTTTGCGAAGTTTCATGTTAAACAGCCATTGCCTTTGAACAGCTTTCGTTTTCGCTCTTTGTCTGACACTCATCTTCATGGCGCTTCATCAACACATTCTAACATACATAGAACATCATTAAATATTAATGAGATAAATTCTGCTCCTGTGTCTAAAGCGGTGGTCAACAGCATTGGTCGCGCTAAAGCTAGTACCTATGCTTCTTCTTAAGTTAAAAATAATAATAACAATGACACGCACAACAAAACCGCAAACAATACTAAATTAAAAACCAATAACACAAAGCATGCTGTTGAGTCACAGTATGTTGATGAGGGTGATAAAGGCAAACGTACAGGTGTTAGCAAACGTCGTAAGAAGTCGACCACAGTGGGTTCGTCAGCTGCATCTACATCAACTTCTGCATCTACATCAACTTCAACATCAATTTCTGCTTCGACAGTGGGCTCATCACCTGCATCTACGTCAACTTCTGCATCTACATCAACATCTATTTCTGCTTCGACAGTTTCCCTGGTGCAACCTGTTGGTCCTAGGGAGGTGACTGCCGTTCCGCCTCGCAGAGCAATTTTTGTTTCTCGGTTGCATGCTTCATTGACTGTCGACGATATTTCAAATTATATATGCTCTAAACTTAATATTAATAATTCTAGTGTTGAAGTTTTCAAATTTAACTTTAAATATGAAAGGGAAATTTCATCTTTTAAAATAACTGTGCCACACCTTTATGTTGATAGTGTTCTTGACAGTTCTTTTTGGCCGGAGCATTCTGTGGTGCATTTGTACAAGAGAAATACCAATATAGTGCCAAAAACTCTATTACCTTCACCGCGGGTACAACAAAAAAGTAGTCACCGACTCACTCTCTATAGTCGTTCATTACCAAAATGTTCGTGGTTTACGATCTAAATTAAATACCTTTTTTCTTAACAGTTTCGCTTTTACAGCGCAGGTTGTTGCTTTCACCGATACCTGGTTAAAACCTGAAAATTTTAACGCTGAGCTTTTTTCAATTAACTACGTCGTTTACCGGCGTGATCGTATATCTAGAGCAGGCGGTGTTCTTATTGCTATGGACTCAAGTCTTTCATCCGAGTTGCTGTTGTCGGACAACGCATTTGATATTGAGTTTATAGCAGTAAAGATTTCAATGCGATGTTTTAACTTATATATTTGTTGCTCATATATTCCGCCCGGTCGGATATGTATGTTTACAATTGCCATAATTTAGCTATTCGAAACTTGTACTCTCAGTTGCGAGACAAAGATCGCTTAGTCGTTCTTGGTGATTTCAACTTACCCTCGGTAAATTGGATTAGCTTGAGCGACTCAAACACTTTGACTCCCACCTGTCAGCATGATTTCGTTAAGAATATTTTAGATACATCTCTCGTACAGATCAACAATGTTTTAAATTGTAAAAACAAGATTCTTGACCTGGTATTTGTGGATGAATCAGTGAGGAATTGCTCTCAATCGTATTTCTCCTTTATCTTTTCCAGAAGATCCCTTACATCCTACGCTTGAAATAGCAATTGATATTATTCAGCCTCCTATGGAGCTGTGCTTTACAAAATTAAAATCTCGATCCCGCTCAAGATGTTTTATAAGGCGGACTTCATAAAACTCAACGTTTTGATTGCTACTCATGACTGGTCAGATCTTTATTCGAGTAATGACGTCGACTCAGCGACTTCATTATTTTACGGTATTCTTGATGGCTTCTTTGAAAGCTGTGTCCCCCTTCGATGTGTTAGTGCTGGAACAAGTAAACCACCTTGGTTCACAAGACAACTTATTAAACTTAATAATGTTAAATCTAGGCTTTATAAACGTTTCAAGAGATCAGGATCGTCTGCCGATTTTTCTAAATATTCGGTTGCTCGTCGCAACTTTCATTGTCTAAACCAACAATGTTATAAGTTGTACTTAAGCAGTTGTAAATTTCAATTTTTCAACAATCCGAAAAGAGTTTACAGTTTTGTTAATTCCAAGAGGAAAACATCTGGTTTTCCAGCTACTTTTTCTTTTGGTTGCAAGAATGCAAGTTCTGATAATGATATTGCGGAATTATTTGCAGAATTCTTCAGGTCGACCTACTCATCTAAACGTTTTCAACCCGGTCAACACTCCTACAACTTGGAAAGATTTAATTGCATTCCTAATCCAGTAATTGATAAGAATACTGTTCTTCAGAGCCTTCTCGGTTTGAAACCGATTTTTTCTCCGGGTCCAGATGGTGTTCCTAGTTGTGTACTCAAATACTGTCCAGTTAACTTTTCTGAGCCGATACATAAATTATTCCAATTATCTGTGGAATCTGCCACTTTTCCATTGATTTGGAAGAAATCATTTATTATACCTTTACACAAAAAAGGTAGTAGGTCTAGTATCGAAAACTATAGAGGTATAGCTAAGCGTTCAGCTATTCCCAAAACATTTGAGCGAATAATTACATGTCAACTTCAACACATGTGTAGCTCCATATTATCGCCCTACCAGCATGGGTTTGTGCCGCGTAGATCCACTACTACCAACTTGCTAGAGTTTACTTCTTTTGTAATGGATGGATTTTTAAACAATAGGCAAACGGATGTGATCTATACCGACTTCAGTAAAGCGTTTGACTCTGTCAATCATGAGCTTTTAGTTTACAAACTTGATTTACTTGGATTTCCGAAGCATTTACTTGCATGGCTCGAAAGCTATCTCGCGAATCGGATTCAACAAGTTTTGTTTAAAAACAGCCTTTGTAGGTTGTTTGATGTAACGTCTGGTGTGCCTCAGGGTAGTCATTTGGGTCCGTTACTTTTTACCTTGTTTATAAATGACTTACCACAAACTCTCATACATTCCCGAACTCTTATGTATGCGGATGATGTTGAACTTTGTTACTCATACTCCCGTGTGGAGTTTCTTCAGGCAGACTTGGACTCATTTCAATGTTGGTGTACTGCAAATTTACTAGTTTTGAATTGCTCGAAGTGTAAACTAATGATATTTCACCGAGTGAAGCCAAGTTTGACATCGTATACGTTAAACAGCACGCCTTTGGAGCGTATATCTGTCGTAAGTGATCTAGGCATTCTTTTTGATCCTAAACTGACTTTTAATACGCATATCTCATCAATGGTAAGCAAAGCAACGGGTATACTCGGTTTTGTGAAGCGATGGGCTAAGGAGTTTAATGATCCGTATCTGACTAAGACCCTCTACACATCGTTGGTACGACCAATCTTAGAGTAGTGTTCGTGTGTCTGGTGCCCTGGGAGCCTGGGTATCAAAACTTTATAAAGCGCATTGAGTCAGTACAGAAGCAATTCATTATATTTGCACTACGTGGTCTTTACTGGGATTCTAGTGTGCATTTGCCACCATATAGAAATAGGCTTCTCCTTATAAATCTGCCAACTTTAGAAAATCGAAGAACTTTACTCGGGGTAATGTTCATTCACAAGCTCATTATGGGCGAGATCGACTCATCTGATCTTGTTAGTCGACTAAATTTTGCTGTTCCTGGTAGAACGTCCAGGCACTTTGTGCCTTTTTATTTACCACTTTGCCGGCAAAATTTTGCCAAAAATAATCCACTGCGAAGTTGGTGTTCGCACTACAACAACTTGTATAACTGCATCAGTTTTGAATGTTCGTTTTCCGAGTTGCATAATTCAATACTGTTACGTCTGGCCTGATATTTTGTACTTTCTTTCCTATGTATGGTTGAATTTAAATATTTTTAATTCTAACATTAATTTTATGTTTTATATATCTTAGTAGTCGACCGCATTGTGTCTGTGTCGACTTTAATCCAAATAAATTAAATTAAATTAAATTAAATAAAAGTATCACGTTTTTGTTAACGCTTTTAACGTTAACGAAAGCTTTTCGTTTCGGGTAAAAACGAGATACAAATTTATCTTGATAATTTCTTTATCGATATTATTTCGAAGCGTTTCAACGGAAACGGTGGAAATTTTTTGATAAACGATTAGCTTAACGTTAAGGTGCATCCCTGCTTTGAATGCTTAAACCGTTAAAAATACGCAACGGATTTTGATGCACTTTTTTTTAATAAAGAGTGATTGAAGAGGAAGGAACGGATGAACATATTTGGCTGAAAATTGGTGGAGGGGTAGCTTGGAACCAGGAGACAGACATAGGATAATTTTTATACCGTTCTGGCTAGGGTCTTGAGATCAAAACGTGGATCTGTGTAATCCTGGGATATGTTTGTACAATATGGGTATCTAATGGAAGCTGTTTATGAGTACTTTGATACGGGGTATTTTTCTTACCCGCCGGTAACTAGGGTCTCGAGATATAAGCGAAAACGTGGACGCTGGTACCCCTAGAATGTGTTTACAGAATATGGATAACAAATGAAAGCTGTTGATGAGTGCTTTAGTACAGGGTAGTTTTCATACCTATTGGTGACTAGGGTCTCGAGATTGAGGCCAAAACGTGGACCCGGGTACCGCTAGAAAGTGTTTATACAATATGGATAACAAATGAAAGCTGTTGATGAGTGCTTTAGTATAGGGTAATTTGCATACCCCTGGGTGACTAGGGTCTCATGATATAGGCCAAACCTTGGGCCCGTGTACCCCTAGACAGAGTTTATACAATATGGATATCAAATGAATGCTGTTGATGAGTGCTTTAGTAAAGGGTAGTTTTCATACCTATTGGTGATTAGGGTCTCGAGATATAGGCCAAAACGTGGACCCGGGTTCCCCTAGAATGTGTTTATACAATATGGATAACAAATGAAAGCTGTTGATGAGTGCTTTAATAGAGGGTAATTTGCATAGGGTCTCCAGATATAGGCCAAAACGTGGGCCCGTGTACCCCTAGAGAGAGTTTATACAATATGGATATCAAATGAAAGCTGTTGATGAGTGCTTTAGTACAGGGTAGTTTTCATACTTATTGGTGACTAGGGTCTCGAGATATAGGACACAACCCGGGTACCCCTAGAATTTGTTTATACAATATGGATAACAAATGAAAACTGTTGATGAGTGTTTTAGTACAGGGTAAGTTTCATACCTATTTGTTACTAGGGTCTCGAGATATAGGCCAAAACAAGTATGTGTGTTGGCGTGACGTACGGACGTGTTTTTTGACCGCTCTATAATCGATGTTAATTTTTCTCAAAGCTAAAGCTTTTATCCACTTGATGACTCAAGTGTAATCAAACAATTTTACTTACCTGTATTTTACATTTTTATATTGTGATTTACAATCATAATGTGAAACAGTGACTCTATAAAACATTTTTTATTTAACTCTGGCATAATAAGTCATAATAAATAAATGTGCTATTTTGCTCAGTTTATGCATAAGTGAGACAGTGACTCTCTTTTACCGTACTAATTTTTGTTGCTTTGCTCAGCTTGCTCTCTAAAATGCCGTGTTTCTGTGCAAATAAGGTAGTGAGATCGCATAAAACAGTGCAATGCGCAAATTGCAATGATCTTTTTCATTTGGACTGTGTGAATATTCTGCCGGCTGATCTTGAGTGCCTACGAGAAGCAGGCAAGCAGTATATATGTGACAGGTGTGTTGCTGCTCGGCGAAACTCCCTTCACTCGCCGCCTCTATTGTTGATCATGAAGCTATGGACAGATTCAAGCTCTCGCATACTCATACATTGTCATCATCTGACTCTTCTAAACAAATACCTGCCTTAGATTTGGCGCTAAAGGAAATCAGTGCTCTTAAATTTGAAAACTCACGCTTGGCTGATATCGTCGACTCTTTGCGAGATGAATGCAGAATACTCATTGAGCAGACTGGGGTGCTTAAAGCCGCTGTTCGCTCATTAGAAAAACAGCTTTGTTTAGATGAGCTGCTTCCTGCTATTGCTTCACTAGCCACTGAAGTGAAGGAAATGCAAAATGAAAACAAATACAAGAACAACTGTTTGGACAATAATCATGCTCTAATGGTGTCGGGTAACTATCAAACCAGATTGACAGGGAGTTCTGCGGATGTTACTGTTTTAGACACACTTACAACTGCAACTACGTTATTAAACGACTCTCTGCCTTCTGCTGGAGTCGGCGTCCCCTATAATGCTGCCGCTCTCTCTGCTGTCTCCGCTGCCGCTAGTTCTAATAATTATTGTTCGTTGCCTTTGGCAACACAATCTCCAACAATGCCAAATGGCTCTCTGTCATATGCTATTGCAGCTGCTCCATACAACAGTTCTGCTATCTCCTCTTCTGCAGCTTCATCTGCTGTTAGCAATAATCAGCATTGGTCAAATATTATTAATAACAATAATAACAATGTGACTCAGCTTTATGCCGATTTGCAAAAGCCTCTGTCGTTGGGTACTGCTAAAAACTTGCCTTCGTCTGGTCAGTGGACCAAAGTTCAGCGAAAAGGACGCAAAAATAAAAAGCAAGATATCAATAAACCTTTGCATACTGCAGTTAACAATGAATCCGAAATCTCCCCTAAAGATTCTGTAAGGGTAAATCATCAAAGAAAGACTCGCTCCTCCAATTTGATAATCGGCGTTAGTGATAACACGGAACTTGACGTTGTTAGTTCTAGGAAATGGTATCATCTATCCTCCTTCAAACCAAGTGTTACTGCAGATGATCTTATTGCTTTTGTTTCCAAAAACACTAAAATTAGTGCTCATCATCTCACATGTTTTCCTCTGGTCAAAAAGGACGCGGATATCAATGATCTGACACGATTAAATTTCAAGCTTGGTGTATCGCATGCACTAGTGGATAAAGTTTTAGATCCCAAGCTCTGGCCGGCAGATCTTAAAATTAAGCCTTTCAAAAACCGTCGTAAAGTTTTTCAAGGTGGCGGTGGTGATGCTTAGCAATCAGTAGTGCCAGACAAATATTTTCCCAGGCAAGTCAGAATTTATTTTCAAAATGTCTCTGGCATTAGGACCAAGGCCAACTTGCTTTTTGATATGAGCTCGTATTTGGAATATGATATATTCGTTATAATCGAATCATGGCTCAACTCTAATTTTTTTGATGGTGAATTCTTTGATCCTAACTTATATAATGTCTACCGCAAAGATCGTGACTACTGCAAAACTGGACCTTCTAGAGGTGGTGGAGTCTAAATTGCCGTGCGCCGTCTTTTTCGGTTATCGCTCGTGGACCTGTCTGACATGGATTCGTTGATCGACAAGCTTTGCGTCTCTGTTCAAGGCAGCTCGAAATTGTTTGTATGCGCTTCATATATTCCTCCGTCTAGTGCGGATTCTGTATATAAATCGCATGTTGACAATATTGTTGGTTTAATACATACACAGGATGGTAGTAACTTTTGTATCTTAGGCGACTTTAACTTACCAAATATCGAATGGTCTTATGTTGACAATAACTTCGCTCTACTTCCTAAAAATGTAAATAGATGCGCTGAAATTTTCCTCACTGATAATCTTTTAAGTGTTAATCTCTTCCAGATAAATAGCTTCAGACATCAGTTGTCAAGAACACTTGATCTTATATTTATTCACGATAATATTAATTATTCCCTAACTGAATGTCTGGGTCCACTGTCGTGTTCCGGTATTCACCATATCCCGCTTGTTTTGGGTGTTAAATTTTATAATTTTGAAAGCATTGTTCCAGATAATGCTACTCCTAGTTTCTCATTAGGCGTGCGAACTTTGCTAACATTTCCCGAGAAGTTTCTCTAATTGATTGGGAAGCTATTTTTTCTGGAAGTGATCTCTCACGCTGTTTCAATGCCTTCAAAGGACTTATCAATAAGATTTGTAGTAACAATATTCCGCGGAAAATTAAAAAGTGTTACAAAATTCCTTGGTATACTACTGGGCTCAAGCGGCTAAAAATTTGAGGAATAGAATTTTTAAAAAATTCAAGACTACAAAGTCTTGGGTGTTTAAAATCAAGTACACTCCCTACAACAGGAAATTTAAAGCGTTAAGTAAGAGGCTGCGTATTAATTTCACCCGAAACTTCGAATCTTGTATCAAAGATAACCCTAAAGCTTTTTGGAATTATGTAAAATCCAAGAAAGCTACCTAGAGTATTCCCTCGTAAGTTTTTTATAGTGGGTTTCATACCTCTTCACCTATGGAGTCGGCTAACCTTTTTGCAGACTTTTTTCACTCCAACTTTGTTACTCAGCCAGTTAGTGTTCCTGAGTCCTCCTCAATGTTAGACTCTCCCATCAACTTCGGGGCTCTTACTCTTTCTCTAGATGACATTGTTGATGGAATCCGGAACCTCAAGTCGTCTTCCCAGACATATATTGACGGCTTATCGTCTTATCTCTTTAAAAATTGTCTGATTCTAGCCACCCCGCTTCTTTTAATCTTCAACAAATCTCTCGAGGTGGTGATTTCATTGATGCTTGGAAGATAACCTTCATATCCCCCATTTTTAAAAGTGGTAATAAAAACAATGTTGCAAACTATAGACCAATTGCGAAATTATCTACTATCTCTAAACTTTTTGAGCATGTTGTAAAACAAAAAATTAGTTTTGCTGTCAAGCACTTAATTAGTGATAGTCAACATAGCTTCATGCCTGGTAGATCTACGGTTACAAACTTAGCAATTTTCTCTGAATTTTGCCTTGCAGCCTTCAACAACCGTCTTGAAGTCGACACGGTTTATACGGATTTCTCCAAAGCGTTTGATAAAGTCAGTCATCAAATATTGATTTCCAAACTAGCCAGATTGGGCTTTCACTCTATATTTTTGTCTTGGATTAAGTCCTACCTTCACTCACGCAAATGTGTATTTGTTGTTGACAATACTCACGCCAAGCCTTTTATTGCATCCTCAGGAGTATCGCAAGGCAGCATTTTGGGGCCACTGCTTTTTTTAATTTTTATTAATGACATTTCAGCCTGCTTTCAGCATTCCCATTTTTGCTATACGCTGATGATCTGAAGGTGTTTACAACTGTTTCTACTCCTTCTGATTCAGAAAATATTCAGTCTGGTCTGAACAACGTTGCTGATTGGTGCCGTAATAATAATCTGCCTTTAAATATTGGTAAGTGCTTTCACGTAACCTTCTCTAAGTCTCGTGGCACAATTCCCACTTCATATTATATTGACGGCTCTCTTCTGTCCACACGTACTGAGATTTCTGACTTAGGCGTAGTTTTCGAATCGCAGTTTTCGTTTACCACTCACATAACCTCGATAATTAATAAATCCTACACGGTTTTGACTTTTATTCGGCGATTTAGCTCTGACTTAACAGATCCTTATACTCTTAAGTTGCTGTTTACGTCTCTCGTACGCTCTAAGTTGGAATATGCTTGCTTTATCTGGAGGCCTTATCATGACTGCCATATCAAAAGGCTCGAGCGAGCCCATAAAGTCTTTTTATGGTTTGGCCTGCGGTCTCTGAACTTTTCTGAGCCGATTCCCTCTTATAATGCCAGATGTGCACTCATTAGCCTTCAATCACTTCAAAGTAGGAGGACCATTCTTCCTCTTACTTTTGTCTATGATATTATTAATGCTGTGATTGATGCACCACGTTTACTCGAGAGTATTTGTCTCCATATACCCCCTAGATCACTTCGAAATTGGGATATGTTTTATATTGATTGCGCCCGGACCCTTTATGCCTCTAACGCTCCCATTTTTAGAGCACTGAGGGAGTTCAATACTATCTCAAATTCTTTGGCCGTTGACTTTTCTTGGCCACCTTCAAATCTTTGTTGAGTGTAATAATTTTTTGATTGTATTGCTAAGGTCTGTATTTTTAAGTACAAACGCAAGTAGTCTGTAAGAACATTAGACTATTTTTGAAATTAAATTAAATAAATAAATTAAATGAATAAATAAAACGTGGGCCCGTGTACCCCTAGACAGAGTTTATACAATATGGATATCAAATGAAAGCTGTTGATGAGTGCTTTAGTACAGGGTAAGTTTCATACCTATTGGTGAATAGGGTCTCGAGATATAGGCCAAAACGTGAACCCGGGTACCCCTAGAATGTGTTTATACAATATGGATAACAAATGAAAGCTGTTGATGAGTGCTTTAGTACAGGGTAAGTTTCATACCTATTTGATACTAGGGTCTCGAGATATATGCCAAAACGGGGATCAAGGTAACACTAGGATGTGTTTTTACATTATGGGTATCAAATTGAAG
The DNA here is from genome assembly GCF_040869045.1 of Eurosta solidaginis. Taxonomy (NCBI): domain Eukaryota; kingdom Metazoa; phylum Arthropoda; class Insecta; order Diptera; family Tephritidae; genus Eurosta; species Eurosta solidaginis. Next base: position 104,661,250 of record NC_090324.1, read on the forward strand.
CTGTTGATGTGTGCTTTAGTACAGGGTAGTTTCATACCTAATGGTGATTATTGTCTCGATATATAGGCCAAAACGTGGACCCGGATACCCCTAGAATGTGTGTGTAATATGGATATCAAATGAAAGCTGTTGCTGAGAGCTTTAAAGTAATTTTCATGGTGATATTCTATTTAGTCGCATCAACCTGGCAATACTGATAAATATGCATGCGAAACCGAAATAAGGACATGAATTAATAATACCCACATACCTATTTACATACGTACTATTCGATTTGCCTGAAATTTGGTGTATAAATGTGCCTATATTAGTATTTACGATCCTTTTTTCCGGGAAGTAGACCAGAGACGGACTGGGACTGAGACTCGGAGTGGGACTGGGACTCGGAGTGGGACTGGGACTCGGAATGGGACTGGAACAAAAAAAATACCACCCTCTTGGACTGGCAATAAATGATGAAGAAGAATGAGAAGAATTTGAGATAAGAGAAAAGAGGGAAGGAGAAGGAGACTGAGAAAGAGGTAGAGTGAGACGAAGATAGAGATAAATGAAGCGAAAAATACGGAGGGAGGAGTGAATAAAAGGATTAAGAAAAAGTGAAGAGGGGAGGGCAGAGTTAGACGGAAAAAGCTTATTAAAATATATGCAGATAGACCAAATTTAGGGCAGAACAATGTCTGCCGGGTCTGCTAGTATATACATATATATATATATATATCTACTTCTTCTATTCATTGATAATTTCGCTTTGTTTTGATTTTTTTGTTCGTAAAGCGCCAAATACACGACACGAGCATTTCCGCGAACATTCCGCAATCTTGTTCGCAGGGCTGGCCATACACCATATGAACTTTTGGCCGAACATTAGTTCTCTTTCAGACAGCGATGAATACGGCCAAAAATTGTGCAGCAGCAATATTGCTCGCTGTGGCAATTAAGCGTAAAAAAAAGAGAGAAGATCGCAAAAAAAGAATTTGGTGCAAAGAATGGTTTAATGTTCGTATGAGCAAGGCAACATTTGACCAACTTTTACAAAAAATTTTGCCATAATCATTATTCTTTTTAATTCTATTACAATAATCTTTGATTTTTACTTGCCACAATGATGGCAAAGATTTATACATTTCAATAAATTCACTCAGACATTTTTTATTGTCCATTTTACTTTTCCGCGCACGTCTGTTCCGTTCAGAAATTACTACGATTATGAGCTATTTCGCCATACACGCACGAACAGTTCGCGCAAATGTTCGCCAAAAATTAAAATATTTTGATTTTTGGCGAACATTTGCGCGAACTGGCAAACACCACCATACACGACAGAAAAGGTCGCAGAAACATGACATAACGGGAATGTTCGCGGAAATGTTCGTGTCGTGTATTTGGCGCTTAAGCAGTCAAATCAACAAGCGCAGGTACATACATATATACATAGTAACAGTTCCCCAAAGAATTATGTATCAGCCTTTGTGCATATAATTAGCAAATGCACAGGCTGATATTAACATAGTTATATATCAGCTGATATGCTGAGCGGACATATGTATGTAAGTACAAGTGTACATGAGTATGTTTGCTTTGACGTGGCTTGAGACGACACCAAAACCCACCAAAAAATATAATACATACATATAAACAAAGGATAATTTACTTACAAAAGTTATTAGTTATGGAAATTCGTTTGTAATCCATCGCTGAGAGGCCTTCCATGATGATGCAGGATATCTGATTCTATGTCAATTGTTGGAGGTCAAAGCTTTGGTTAAATTGAGTGTACTAGATACATTATGGGTATTGTTTCGGCTTAACAATCCATAATATTAAACCAAAAAAAAATTTTTTTTTACGATAATCATCTTTGTTAATGGATATGTATCTATGAACGCACATAATCATTGAAAGTTCTATGGCTACGTTCAACAGAGTCTAAAGTTTGGTGGTGATATGGCGCAGATGTTTTGTACTCAATATTGAGAAGCTTACATAGTTCTTCAAACAAGCTATTTTTATATTCAGATCCCATATCCGTTATTATTGTTTTCATAATTCCATAAATTAAGATGAAATTTTCGAATGTGGTTCTGGCTACTGTTTTTGCATGTATGCTCTGCATAGGAATTGCAACTAAGTATTTAGTCAAATCACATATCAGAGTGACAGCGTATTCGTTTCCATTTAATGATCTTGGTAAAGGTCCAATTGTATCTATTTGTATTGTTTCGAACGCCTTCGGTGGTGTTTCAGTCAAAATCATTGGTTCTTTTACATTTTTATTAATTTTATTTTTATTTCAATTTACGCATTTCTTTATATATTTTCTTATATCATTTTTCATATTTTTCCAGTATATGGGCCCAAGTCTCAACAATTTGATTCTCTTTATTTATTTCACTACAAATTTTCTTTCCTTTTTTGCAATATAATTTCGGAGGATCGAAAACGAGCTGGACTAGTATTTTTACTTCACATTTATTAAGCGCTTCGTATACTATAGGGTTCTCTTTGTGACTTTTCTTCTCTTCATTTATATTACTGTTATTACTGGAATTCTTTTTAGTTTGCGATCTTGTCGTGACTTTCGTTATTTTACATGCCTGTACTGACATTTCTTTCAAATCATTGATATCTATTCGTGACAGAGCGTCTGCCACGTAATTTTCTTTTCCGGCTATGTACTTCACCCCAAAGTCATACTCTTCCAAATCTAATATAATTCTAGTTAATTTAGATGAAGGGTTTTTCATTGAGAATAAATCCGCTTTCACTGTGAATTTTCTGCCATAAACATATGGTCTAAAATATATAATGGCCCCATATATGGCCGCCAATTCTTTTTCGATCGTGGCTTTATTTATTTCGCCTTTTGTAAATGTTCTTGAGGCGTAGGCAATGGGTAATTGTTTTCCTTCATACTCTTGGCTTAGCACAGCACCGCAAACATAACCACTTGCGTCAGTTGTAATAAAGAACTCTCTATCAAAATTGGGATATTGTAGGATATTTGGACTAATTAATGTATTTTTTAGGTAGTTAAAAGATTTCGCGCAGTCGTCTGTCCAATTGAAAATTATATTTTTCTTACTAAGCCTTGTTAGAATCCTGGCGTATTCCGCGAAATTTGGTATGAATCTTCTATAATAATTACAAAATGCGACAAATGTTTTTGCTTTATCGGCATTTTTGGGAGTTGGGTAATTTTGAACGATTTTAAATTTATTTGGGTCTGGTAAAATTCCAGTAAGTTTGCATTTATGTCCCAGATAAGTAACTTCTTCGCTGAAAAAAAGACATTTGTCCGGATGTAATTTTAAATTATATTTTCTACATGTGGAGAATTTATCCCGTAAATTTTTAATCATATGTTTTTGGGAGCATCCTAATACGACTAAATCGTCCATGTATAAGAATGCTTGTAATGGTTTTAGACCTGCGAATGCTAACGTCATCATCCTCCGGAATGAGTTTGGAGCTACTTTGAGGCCATAAGGCAATCTTTTGAAACGATAAGTACGGTTATTCGCTGTAAAGGGTGTGATATCCCTTGACTCTGGGCTGAGTTTTATTTGGTGAAATCCTGACATTAAATCTAGGCATGAGAAAAATTTCGCTCTTCCGAATTGATCCAGAATGTCATCTTTTCTAGGCAAAGGGAATTTATCAGCTGTTATTTTTTTATTTATTTGTCTGAAGTCAACAACTAATCTCCACCTTTTTTCTTCTTTGTCCGGAAGGGATTTTTTAGCTACCAATAAAAAGAGGGATGTTGTACTCTGAGGTTGATGGTTCCACAATATGATCTTGAATTAGTTTATCTACTTGTTTATCTATTTCATTCTTATGTGCTTGAGGCAGTCTATAATTTTTAATATACACAGGAGCGTTATCTTTCAGATGGAACTTTTGTTTATAAAAATTGTTGGTCGTGATTGGTTCTGTTTCTAGTGAGAATATATCAACGAATTCTGAGCATAATGTGTTGAGTGATTTACTAGCGAATGGCGGGAAACTTTTATTCAATCTTTCTAATTGTTCTTTATTATTAGCTTTATTGTGAGGTGTATTTTCAATTATTACATAATCCTCTAAATTTTCTGTTTTGATGTCATAATCTTGAATGATTTCATATTTATCTGTTGTATTTATTATTCTTATTAAAGCTTGCTTTGAGTTTACTATCATGTTGACTACAGTCACTTCTTGATGAGGTATTAATAGTTCATTATTGTTACTTTGATATGAACCTGTCTAACTACTTCGGATCTTGCGGGTATTGTAATGCTATTGTTTGTTGGTTTATTCGTCATTTGTTTAACTATATCTTCTGTTAAATCATATGGTCGTAGTATTCGGCTGTCCCCATTTTTATTATAATTTAAAATACAATTTTATTTTTTAATGAAGTCTAGTCCCAAAATTCCATCACATGGGATTGGGAAATTGTCTTCTACTATGTGAAATTTGTCGACACCGTGGTGTGATGGTAGCGTGCTCCGCCTATCACACCGTATGCCCTGGGTTCAACTCCCGGGCAAAGCAACATCAAAATTTTAGAAATAAGGTTTTTCAATTAGAAGAAAATTTTTCTAAGCGGGGTCGCCCCTCGGCAGTGTTTGGCAAGCGCTCCGGGTGTATTTCTGCCATGAAAAGCTCTCAGTGAAAACTCATCTGCCTTGCAGATGCCGTTCGGAGTCGGCATAAAACATGTAGGTCCCGTCCGGTCAATTTGTAGGGAAAATCAAGAGGAGCACGACGCAAATTGGAAGAGAAGCTCGGCCTTAGATCTCTTCGGAGGTTATCGCGCCTTAAATTTATTTTTTTTTATGTGAAATTTGTGTCCTATTAAATCTGTGATCTGTGAGTTATTTATTGTGACATTACTGTCAATTTGACGCTTCTTTAGCATTGAGATATCCGCTCCTGTATCTGTCAGGAACGTTGAAGTTGACTTATTTAGAGTGGTATTGGAAGATATGTAGCTGTTTAGATGCAAGTTGAATGTACATACTTTATTACCGTTGGAGTTTACTGTTGAGGTGGAGTTTGCTGGTTTTTCGAGAACAATAGAAAAAAATTATTTATTATTTATTTTCTACTTACTATTCCTACTATATACTGCCTTGAGCCCGAATCGAACCTTGAATCATTTATCAATTGGCCGATAAAAACAAAAACAATTGTTAATAAACCATGAGCACTTGGGAATGTCAGAACAAAGTAATTGACAACAAACAAATTCAGCATTATCAGTGCTTTGCAACAGATAGCGCAACACTGAATAAATATAGCTGCTAAAAAGTAATAGAAGTAGGAATTTGTCAGTCAAACAAACCACCGCTGTATAGCTAAATAGTTAGCGCAGCGTGCCTAAATCGTACTGATGATGAAGGCTTAGCACCCTTCGAAGTGGCTCTATCTGCGTAGCTATGGCAGGTTGTCTGAAAATTTTTCTTCTTACCTTTCCAAAAACAAAATAAATTTTTCAAATTTAGAAAAATTGAAAAATAACAATAATTACCAGTTGCAAAAAATTATCGTTCTGGCCTTGAGCTCGAATCAAACCTTGAATCATTTATCAATAGGCCGATAAAAACAAAAACAATTGTTAATAAACCATGAGCACTTGGGAATGTCAAAACAAAGTAACTGACAATAAACAAATCCAGAATTATCAGTGATTTGCACCAGATGGCGCAACACTGAATAAATATAGTTGGTAAAAGGAATAGAAGTAGCAAATTTGCCAGTCAAACAAACCACCGCTGTATAGCTAAATGGTTAGCGCAGCGTGCCTAAAGCGTACTGATGATGAAGGCTTAGCACCCTTCGAAATGGATCTATCTGCGCAGCTATGGCAGGTTGTCAGAAAAATTTTCTACTTACTATTCCAAAAACAAAATACAATTTTTCAAATTTAGAAAAATTTAAAAATAACAATAATTATCATTAGAAAAAAATTATTGTTCTGGTCTTGTGCTCGAATCGAACCTTGAATCATTTATCAATAAACCGATAAAAACAAAACAATTGTTAGTTTTTTATCTGTGATATTTTATTTACTGTTAGATATGGATAGTAGTATCTGTGATAGAGGTTTAAGTAGTAGAATTAGCCCAGTGAGTTAGTTTGTAGGTAAGCAGTACAAAATTTTAAAGGCGTAAAGAATACAAGGCCCGACATTGAGTCGTGGGTCGAGGCCACACGTTGGACGTGGGATATAATACATGCCGGGCCGTATTGAAAACTTTTTACGCACACGCTCCATAGTTTAGGCACCATCGGCGGTTGCGAGCCTGTAACGACAGCCTGTCTCCATACTGGCTTAGATGAGTGGCAGCGTGCATATGGGCCTATGTGTTTATGTGTTTTGTGTCCAGGTCCGTGCCTTAGATGTAATGTTACCACTAACCTAATAACATCACGTATTGACAACATTGTGGCTACTGTGAACATAATGTTGCAGCGGAAATAAGATGTGCGCGTTGGCACCATGTTGTTATCAGCAGTCACCATGCTGCTAACAGCATTGACGAATGCCATGTTGCTATGTGTTTGTTTTATTCTGGTGCGTATGCGGATGTGTATTTGTGCAAGGCTATGAGCGTGTGAATGTATCAGTATGAGCGGTCAAGGCACGAACCAAATGTATCTGTGTAGGTGTTCGTTTTGTGGAGCGGTAAGCGTGTAAATGTATGAGTGCATGATTGTATGAACGTATCGATAAAAAATACGGGAAAACCGAAAAGAAAATTTAGCATGTATAGGTAGGAATTTTCCGTTTCTGGGTAACGTTCCTTACCACAGCGGTGGCTATAAGGAGGGGAAAAATGAGTCAGCGGGCCAAAGTATCATTTTATCAGTGCCAGTGCATGTAAGTGCAAAGTGGTAAATACTTAAAAATCTTTTAAATGCACCAAGTTTTTAGTGCGCGCCGCAAACCGAAGTTAAAGCCTGTTTGCTAAATTGTTTTGCCAGCTAAAGTCTCTCTTTAATTGAGTAGTGCGCGGCGAAAAGCGTATCGCGAACGCTAAGGTCAAACAAATCTGGTTTGCCACCTAGCTCCCGATCCTGACCGTTGCAGCAGAAATGAACTAAACCACAACGTGTATTGCAACAGCTAAAAACCAGGTAAGTCTAATGGTTTCCTTTGGCTTTGGATTTGTTTTTTACCAGCTTGGCATACCCACTGGGAAGCTGGCTTCTATATAGCCAATTTTCCAAGCAAGCCAAACGCAAACTTGCATGCATGTATGCATGCCTTCATACAGACATATGTACGTCGGTGAGCATATAATCATGCAGACAACAAATATTATTATCTCCACCAATTTTTAATGCCAGCGATTTTACAGGAATAACCTTCCTTTCGTATTTTAACAGGCCACTCCCACTGAGCACAGGTTGAAAATCTCGGGTGCGGCCTAAAGGCCAAATTGGCGACATACCGCCGGCAACAACTATAACCTCGCACTACACCATATTTTTAATTTGGTGGCGCACACCACAACAACAGCCGCTACAGCATTTTTTTATTGGCAACATACGGCCGCAACAACCAATACAGCATTTCTTTTATTGGCAATATACGGCCGCAACAACCACAACAACAACGTACCGCCCTTCAACAACGTTTTTATATTGGCGGCGTAACGCCCAACAACAACTACATTACATTGGCGACATACCGTCCAACAAAAAAAACTTTCGAATTTTGAATTTTCGCTTTTTTATCTTAGACAGACATAGGATAATTTTTATCCCGTTCTGGCTAGGGTCTTGAGATCAAAACGTGCATCTGGGTAATCCTGGGATATGTTTGTACAATATGGGTATCAGATGGAAGCTGTTTATGAGTACTTTGATACGGGGTATTTTTCGTACCCGCCGGTAACTAGGGTCTCGAGATATAAGCGAACACGTGGACGCTGGTGCCCCTAGAATGTGTTTACAGAATATGGATAACAAATGAAAGCTGTTGATGAGTGCTTTAGTATAGGGTAATTTGCATACCCCTAGGTGACTAGGGTCTCAATATATAGGCCAAACCGTGGGCCCGTGTACCCCTAGACAGAGTTTATACATTATGTATATCAAATTAAGGCTGTTGATGAGTGCTTTAGTAAAGGGTAGTTTTTATACCTATTGGTGATTAGGGTCTCGAGATATAGGCCAAAACGTGGATCCGGGTTCCCCTAGAATGTGTTTATACAATATGGATAACAAATGAAAGCTGTTGATGAGTGCCTTAATAGAGGGTAATTTGCATAGAGTCTCCAGAGATAGGCCAAAACGTGAGCCCGTGTACCCCTAGAGAGAGTTTATACAATATGGATATCAAATGAAAGCTGTTGATGAGTGCTTTAGTACAGGGTAGGTTTCATACCTATTGGTGACTAGTGTCTCGAGATATAGGCCAAAACGTGAACCCGGGTACCCCTAGAAAGTGTTTATACAATATGGATAACAAATGAAAGCTGTTGATGAGTGCTTTAGTACACGGTAAGTTTCATACCTATTTGTTACTAGGGTTTCGAGATATATGCCAAAACGTGGATCAAGGTAACACTAGGATGTGTTTTTACATTATGGGTATCAAATTGAAGCTGTTGATGTGTGCTTTAGTACAGGGTAGTTTTCATACCTAGTGGTGATTATTGTCTAGATATATAGGCCAAAATGTGGACCCGAATACCCCTAGAATAGGTTTGTAATATGGATATCAAATGAAAGCTGTTGCTGAGAGCTTTAAAGTAATTTTCATTGTGATATTCTATTTAGTCGCATCAACCTGGCAATACTGATAAATATACATGCGAAACCGAAATAAAGACATGAATTAATAATACCCACATACCTATTTACATACGTACTATTCGATTTGCCTGAAATTTGGTATATAAATTTGCCTATATTAGTATTTACGATCCTTTTTTCCGGGAAGCAGACCAGAGACGGACTGGGACTGAGACTCGGAGTGGGACTGGGACTCGGAATGCAACTGGACAAAAAAAATACCACCCTCTTAAAAAAAAATAAAAAAAAATGATGAAGAAGAGTGAGAAGAATTTGAGATAAGAGAAAAGAGGGAAGGAGAAGGAGACTGAGAAAGAGATAGAGTGAGACGAAGATAGAGATATGTGAAGCGAAAAAGACGGAGGGAGGAGTGAATAAAAGGATTAAGAAAAAGTGAAGAGGGGGAGGGCAGAGTTAGACGAAAAAAGCTTATTAAAATGTATGCAGATAGACCAAATTTAGGGCAGAACAATGGCTGCCGGGTCTGCTAGTATATATATAGTTAGATATAATATTGTTCACCAAATTCTACAAATAAATATGCTTAGCTGTGGCTATTGATGTTGACTGAAGTTTCTTACTTTTGCAATGGCGTTTGGTTGTCATATATTGTTGGATAATGCAATGGCATTTGATTCTTCTGCGGGGGAGCGCAATTTAATTCGTCGTCTGGATCTTGATCTAAATCAGTTTTAACATTACTGGATCGGTGGGTGAAATAAAGCATTCCAACTCTAATATTGTACGCGTTACAACGCGCGATCCTTTGATGAATTAAATTTATATGTAAGAAAGCTACGTGGAGCGCACAAAAGAAACAGACGCGGGCACTCCCACTGAGCACAGGTTGAAAATCTCGGGTGCGGCCTAAAGGCCAAATTGGCGACATACCGCCGGCAACAACTACAACCTCGCACTACACCATATTTTTAATTTGGTGGCGCATACCACAACAACAGCCGCTACAGCATTTTTTTTTTGGCAACATACGGCCGCAACAACCACTACAGCATTTTTTTTATTGGCAACATACGGCCGCAACGACCACAACAACCACTTTTTTATATAGGCGACGTACCGCCCAACAACATCTACACCATTTCGTTACATTGGCGACATACCGTCCACAAAAAAAATTTTCGAATTTTGAATTTTCGCTCTTTTATCTGTTTTTTAAGGATTATTGGGAAAACCAATTCCAACTTACCTTTTTCTTTGCCACCCCGAGATTATACACGATAGTGTGCCTACCGCACCAAAGACATTTTTTTTGTAGAATGCACATTGTTTTTTATATAATCTTTGCGTTCGATCTTCACACTGTTAAAATTGATGCTACCAAAACACTCAATAACCAAGATTGCAAGCGAGCGATCTGGCTGAGTGATTGAGGGTGGCTGACGTGAGCGTAGCCGAGGGTACAAATGTATGTATGTTTTTGATTCTTACTATTTCAGCAAATTCAGCACATCCACTCAACTGCACCGGCGCCGTTGGAGTACGAGTATATGGGTGAGTGAAATTTGAGCACAATATTTTTGCTAATACACATATTTGAATGTATGTATGTACATATATTAGCATATGATGCCTGATCTTCTTGAGAAAATAGAAGAAGGAAACCTAAACGTAAGGAATATATATACATACATAGCTACAAACATACACACATTTTGTTTACAATATGCCAAACTGGTTTTTGCTTTACTTTGATGACCTACTTTTGCTTTGTACAAAATTGATTTTATATTTACTTGAGCGGTTGCGGTAGGTCGGGGATTAGGGTTCTTGAATTTTTTTTGTTCGCCCTCGTAGTTTATTTTGTTTGAATTTCATATCTTTAAGATTGGTAGGATAGTACATTAGGGTGTCTCAAAAATACTTATTTTTACGGCTATAAGGCATACATGTTAAGTTCCAATTAGAACTAGCAATTGATGCAATTGGTTTATATTCTCTAATTCATTAAACAATTAGAAATAGTTCAACTAATTCCCATTAGATAATTGAAATTTTTGTTCTCATGGTAAATCTAATTGCAATTAGTTGCCATTAGCAAAACAAATTGGGTTACCTTTACAATTAGAAATCTAATTGACTTCTGCTAATGCAATAAGATATTCAATTAGCTAGAATTAGAATCAATTATTTATATTTATTTACATCATTATTCGCTCACTTCAATAATTCTTTGAAAAAATTTTATTTTTAACAAAATAATTGATTCTAATTCGAGCTAATAGAATATCTAATTGCATTAGCAGAAGTCAATTAGATTTCTAATTGTAAAGGTAAACCAATTTTTCTTGCTAATGGCAACTAATTGCAATTAGATTTACTATTGGAATAAAAATTTCAATTACCTAATTGAAATTAGTTGAACTAATTGTAATTATTTAATGAATTAGAGAATTTCGCAACTGAAGGTTAATTAGCAATCATTAGCATTATCTAATCATTACTTAACATCTATGCTATAAGGTAACTCACCCCTTGCTTTCCTTTTTTTATTTATATATATATATATTTTTTTTCAAACAATTTTGTTAAATTGAATTGAATTTAAATCGTGTATTATTATTTTATTTCGTTTTTTTTTTGGAATGTAATTTTAAGCGGTTTCTTTGCATGCTTTGGGATAGCTAGTTCTAGGGTATATCCTAAACAATAATTGAATTGTTAATAAAATTTTAGAATGTTTGGATGAAAACCAAGATTTTAATAATGCAGGGTTAGGTATTCAGCTTTTGGTGTTGGTGCTGCGCTTGTGCGTGGCAGGGTTAGGTGAGGGTGAGTAGTAGGGAAATGACCGAATGCGGACAGACAGACCAATGTAAGGTAAACAGGAGTCAGCCCAGTGCCCACTGTGCAGTGCAAGTTGCACTGCAGAGGGAGGGTAGACTCCATCTGACAGGACAGGCCATAGATGACTTGATACGAAACATTTGTTTAAGCTCTCAATTTTTTCGCTCTCACGAGGGATTTATCTCAAATTTGAGCTGGCAACAATCACAGATAAATCCCTCGCGCCAGCTGAAGCGGGTGCCAGAACAAAAAATGTGCCAGCTAAAATGAAAAACGGGCCAAAAATTTCGGTAAAATTTAGTTTGACCTGCAACTATAGAATAGCGTTCAAAAATTATGGGAAAAAGAATAAAAATACTTGTTTTAGTGTAAATATTATAAGTTCGAAGGCGGAGGGTAAATATTATTTCCCATTCAGAAGTTATCACTAAAAACAGGTTTTGTAAATAGGAAGTCCCGATGCAACCAGTCCATTTTGATCATAAGAAAAATGAGTCAGCGGGCCAAAGTATCATTTTATCAGTGCCAGTGCATGTAAGTGCAAAGTGGTAAATACTTAAAAATCTTTTAAATGCACCAAGTTTTTAGTGCGCGCCGCAAACCTAAGTTAAAGCCTGTTTGCTAAATAGTTTTGCCAGCTAAAGTCTCTCTTTAATTGAGTAGTGCGCGGCGAAAAGCGTATCGCGAACGCTAAGATCAAACAAATCTGGTTTGCCACCTAGCTCCCGATCCTGACCGTTGCAGCAGAAATGAACTAAACCACAACGTGTATTGCAACAGCTAAAAACCAGGTAAGTCTAATGGTTTCCTTTGGCTTTGGATTTGTTTTTTACCAGCTTGGCATACCCACTGGGAAGCTGGCTTCTATATAGCCAATTTTCCAAGCAAGCCAAACGCAAACTTGCATGCATGTATGCATGCCTTCATACAGACATATGTATGTCGGTGAGCATATAATCATGCAGACAACAAATATTATTATCCCCACCAATTTTTAATGCCAGCGATTTTACAGGAATAACCTTCCTTTCGTATTTTAACAGGCCACTCCCACTGAGCACAGGTTGAAAATCTCGGGTGCGGCCTAAAGGCCAAATTGGCGACATACCGCCGGCAACAACTATAACCTCGCACTACACCATATTTTTAATTTGGTGGCGCACACCACAACAACAGCCGCTACAGCATTTTTTTATTGGCAACATACGGCCGCAACAACCAATACAGCATTTCTTTTATTGGCAATATACGGCCGCAACAACCACAACAACAACGTACCGCCCTTCAACAACGTTTTTATATTGGCGGCGTAACGCCCAACAACAACTAGATTACATTGGCGACATACCGTCCAACAAAAAAAACTTTCGAATTTTGAATTTTCGCTTTTTTATCTTAGACAGACATAGGATAATTTTTATCCCGTTCTGGCTAGGGTCTTGAGATCAAAACGTGCATCTGGGTAATCCTGGGATATGTTTGTACAATATGGGTATCAGATGGAAGCTGTTTATGAGTACTTTGATACGGGGTATTTTTCGTACCCGCCGGTAACTAGGGTCTCGAGATATAAGCGAACACGTGGACGCTGGTACCCCTAGAATGTGTTTACAGAATATGGATAACAAATGAAAGATGTTGATGAGTGCTTTAGTACAGGGTAGTTTTCATACCTATTGGTGACTAGGGTCTCGAGATTGAGGCCAAAACTTGGACCCGGGTACCCCTAGAAAGTGTTTATACAATATGGATAACAAATGAAAGCTGTTGATGAGTGCTTTAGTATAGGGTAATTTGCATACCCCTAGGTGACTAGGGTCTCAATATATAGGCCAAACCGTGGGCCCGTGTACCCCTAGACAGAGTTTATACAATATGTATATCAAATGAAGGCTGTTGATGAGTGCTTTAGTAAAGGGTAGTTTTTATACCTATTGGTGATTAGGGTCTCGAGATATAGGCCAAAACGTGGACCCGGGTTCCCCTAGAATGTGTTTATACAATATGGATAACAAATGAAAGCTGTTGATGAGTGCCTTAATAGAGGGTAATTTGCATAGGGTCTCCAGAGATAGGCCAAAACGTGAGCCCGTGTACCCCTAGAGAGAGTTTATACAATATGGATATCAAATGAAAGCTGTTGATGAGTGCTTTAGTACAGGGTAGGTTTCATACCTATTGGTGACTAGTGTCTCGAGATATAGGCCAAAACGTGAACCCGGGTACCCCTAGAAAGTGTTTATACAATATGGATAACAAATGAAAGCTGTTGATGAGTGCTTTAGTACACGGTAAGTTTCATACCTATTTGTTACTAGGGTTTCGAGATATATGCCAAAACGTGGATCAAGGTAACACTAGGATGTGTTTTTACATTATGGGTATCAAATTGAAGCTGTTGATGTGTGCTTTAGTACAGGGTAGTTTTCATACCTAGTGGTGATTATTGTCTAGATATATAGGCCAAAACGTGGACCCGAATACCCCTAGAATAGGTTTGTAATATGGATATCAAATGAAAGCTGTTGCTGAGAGCTTTAAAGTAATTTTCATTGTGATATTCTATTTAGTCGCATCAACCTGGCAATACTGATAAATATACATGCGAAACCGAAATAAAGACATGAATTAATAATACCCACATACCTATTTACATACGTACTATTCGATTTGCCTGAAATTTGGTATATAAATTTGCCTATATTAGTATTTACGATCCTTTTTTCCGGGAAGCAGACCAGAGACGGACTGGGACTGAGACTCGGAGTGGGACTGGGACTCGGAATGCAACTGGACAAAAAAAATACCACCCTCTTAAAAAAAAATAAAAAAAAATGATGAAGAAGAGTGAGAAGAATTTGAGATAAGAGAAAAGAGGGAAGGAGAAGGAGACTGAGAAAGAGATAGAGTGAGACGAAGATAGAGATATGTGAAGCGAAAAAGACGGAGGGAGGAGTGAATAAAAGGATTAAGAAAAAGTGAAGAGGGGGAGGGCAGAGTTAGACGAAAAAATCTTATTAAAATGTATGCAGATAGACCAAATTTAGGGCAGAACAATGGCTGCCGGGTCTGCTAGTATATATATAGTTAGATATAATATTGTTCACCAAATTCTACAAATAAATATGCTTAGCTGTGGCTATTGATGTTGACTGAAGTTTCTTACTTTTGCAATGGCGTTTGGTTGTCATATATTGTTGGATAATGCAATGGCATTTGATTCTTCTGCGGGGGAGCGCAATTTAATTCGTCGTCTGGATCTTGATCTAAATCAGTTTTAACATTACTGGATCGGTGGGTGAAATAAAGCATTCCAACTCTAATATTGTACGCGTTACAACGCGCGATCCTTTGATGAATTAAATTTATATGTAAGAAAGCTACGTGGAGCGCACAAAAGAAACAGACGCGGGCACTCCCACTGAGCACAGGTTGAAAATCTCGGGTGCGGCCTAAAGGCCAAATTGGCGACATACCGCCGGCAACAACTACAACCTCGCACTACACCATATTTTTAATTTGGTGGCGCATACCACAACAACAGCCGCTACAGCATTTTTTTTTGGCAACATACGGCCGCAACAACCACTACAGCATTTTTTTTATTGGCAACATACGGCCGCAACAACCACAACAACCACTTTTTTATATTGGCGACGTACCGCCCAACAACAGCTACACCATTTCGTTACATTGGCGACATACCGTCCACAAAAAAAATTTTCGAATTTTGAATTTTCGCTTTTTTATCTGTTTTTTTAAGGATTATTGGGAAAACCAATTCCAACTTACCTTTTTCTTTGCCACCCCGAGATTATACACGATAGTGTGCCTACCGCACCAAAGACATTTTTTTTGTAGAATGCACATTGTTTTTTATATAATCTTTGCGTTCGATCTTCACACTGTTAAAATTGATGCTACCAAAACACTCAATAACCAAGATTGCAAGCGAGCGATCTGGCTGAGTGATTGAGGGTGGCTGACGTGAGCGTAGCCGAGGGTACAAATGTATGTATGTTTTTGATTCTTACTATTTCAGCAAATTCAGCACATCCACTCAACTGCACCGGCGCCGTTGGAGTACGAGTATATGGGTGAGTGAAATTTGAGCACAATATTTTTGCTAATACACATATTTGAATGTATGTATGTACATATATTAGCATATGATGCCTGATCTTCTTGAGAAAATAGAAGAAGGAAACCTAAACGTAAGGAATATATATACATACATAGCTACAAACATACACACATTTTGTTTACAATATGCCAAACTGGTTTTTGCTTTACTTTGATGACCTACTTTTGCTTTGTACAAAATTGATTTTATATTTACTTGAGCGGTTGCGGTAGGTCGGGGATTAGGGTTCTTGAATTTTTTTTGTTCGCCCTCGTAGTTTATTTTGTTTGAATTTCATATCTTTAAGATTGGTAGGATAGTACATTAGGGTGTCTCAAAAATACTTATTTTTACGGCTATAAGGCATACATGTTAAGTTCCAATTAGAACTAGCAATTGATGCAATTGGTTTATATTCTCTAATTCATTAAACACTTAGAAATAGTTCAACTAATTCCCATTAGATAATTGAAATTTTTGTTCTCATGGTAAATCTAATTGCAATTAGTTGCCATTAGCAAAACAAATTGGGTTACCTTTACAATTAGAAATCTAATTGACTTCTGCTAATGCAATAAGATATTCAATTAGCTAGAATTAGAATCAATTATTTATATTTATTTACATCATTATTCGCTCACTTCAATAATTCTTTGAAAAAATTTTATTTTTAACAAAATAATTGATTCTAATTCGAGCTAATAGAATATCTAATTGCATTAGCAGAAGTCAATTAGATTTCTAATTGTAAAGGTAAACCAATTTTTCTTGCTAATGGCAACTAATTGCAATTAGATTTACTACTGGAATAAAAATTTCAATTACCTAATTGAAATTAGTTGAACTAATTGTAATTATTTAATGAATTAGAGAATTTCGCAACTGAAGGTTAATTAGCAATCATTAGCATTATCTAATCATTACTTAACATCTATGCTATAAGGTAACTCACCCCTTGCTTTCCTTTTTTTATTTATATATATATATATTTTTTTCAAACAATTTTGTTAAATTGAATTGAATTTAAATCGTGTATTATTATTTTATTTCGTTTTTTTTTTGGAATGTAATTTTAAGCGGTTTCTTTGCATGCTTTGGGATAGCTAGTTCTAGGGTATATCCTAAACAATAATTGAATTGTTAATAAAATTTAAGAATGTTTGGATGAAAACCAAGATTTTAATAATGCAGGGTTAGGTATTCAGCTTTTGGTGTTGGTGCTGCGCTTGTGCGTGGCAGGGTTAGGTGAGGGTGAGTAGTAGGGAAATGACCGAATGCGGACAGACAGACCAATGTAAGGTAAACAGGAGTCAGCCCAGTGCCCACTGTGCAGTGCAAGTTGCACTGCAGAGGGAGGGTAGACTCCATCTGACAGGACAGGCCATAGATGACTTGATACGAAACATTTGTTTACGCTCTCAATTTTTTCGCTCTCACGAGGGATTTATCTCAAATTTGAGCTGGCAACAATCACAGATAAATCCCTCGCGCCAGCTGAAGCGGGTGCCAGAACAAAAAATGTGCCAGCTAAAATGAAAAACGGGCCAAAAATTTCGGTAAAATTTAGTTTGACCTGCAACTATAGAATAGCGTTCAAAAATTATGGGAAAAAGAATAAAAATACTTGTTTTAGTGTAAATATTATAAGTTCGAAGGCGGAGGGTAAATATTATTTCCCACTCAGAAGTTATCACTAAAAACAGGTTTTGTAAATAGGAAGTCCCGATGCAACCAGTCCATTTTGATCATAAGAAAAATGAGTCAGCGGGCCAAAGTATCATTTTATCAGTGCCAGTGCATGTAAGTGCAAAGTGGTAAATACTTAAAAATCTTTTAAATGCACCAAGTTTTTAGTGCGCGCCGCAAACCGAAGTTAAAGCCTGTTTGCTAAATTGTTTTGCCAGCTAAAGTCTCTCTTTAATTGAGTAGTGCGCGGCGAAAAGCGTATCGCGAACGCTAAGATCAAACAAATCTGGTTTGCCACCTAGCTCCCGATCCTGACCGTTGCAGCAGAAATGAACTAAACCACAACGTGTATTGCAACAGCTAAAAACCAGGTAAGTCTAATGGTTTCCTTTGGCTTTGGATTTGTTTTTTACCAGCTTGGCATACCCACTGGGAAGCTGGCTTCTATATAGCCAATTTTCCAAGCAAGCCAAACGCAAACTTGCATGCATGTATGCATGCCTTCATACAGACATATGTATGTCGGTGAGCATATAATCATGCAGACAACAAATATTATTATCCCCACCAATTTTTAATGCCAGCGATTTTACAGGAATAACCTTCCTTTCGTATTTTAACAGGCCACTCCCACTGAGCACAGGTTGAAAATCTCGGGTGCGGCCTAAAGGCCAAATTGGCGACATACCGCCGGCAACAACTATAACCTCGCACTACACCATATTTTTAATTTGGTGGCGCACACCACAACAACAGCCGCTACAGCATTTTTTTATTGGCAACATACGGCCGCAACAACCAATACAGCATTTCTTTTATTGGCAATATACGGCCGCAACAACCACAACAACAACGTACCGCCCTTCAACAACGTTTTTATATTGGCGGCGTAACGCCCAACAACAACTACATTACATTGGCGACATACCGTCCAACAAAAAAAACTTTCGAATTTTGAATTTTCGCTTTTTTATCTTAGACAGATATAGGATAATTTTTATCCCGTTCTGGCTAGGGTCTTGAGATCAAAACGTGCATCTGGGTAATCCTGGGATATGTTTGTACAATATGGGTATCAGATGGAAGCTGTTTATGAGTACTTTGATACGGGGTATTTTTCGTACCCGCCGGTAACTAGGGTCTCGAGATATAAGCGAACACGTGGACGCTGGTACCCCTAGAATGTGTTTACAGAATATGGATAACAAATGAAAGATGTTGATGAGTGCTTTAGTACAGGGTAGTTTTCATACCTATTGGTGACTAGGGTCTCGAGATTGAGGCCAAAACTTGGACCCGGGTACCCCTAGAAAGTGTTTATACAATATGGATAACAAATGAAAGCTGTTGATGAGTGCTTTAGTATAGGGTAATTTGCATACCCCTAGGTGACTAGGGTCTCAATATATAGGCCAAACCGTGGGCCCGTGTACCCCTAGACAGAGTTTATACAATATGTATATCAAATGAAGGCTGTTGATGAGTGCTTTAGTAAAGGGTAATTTTTGTACCTATTGGTGATTAGGGTCTCGAGATATAGGCCAAAACGTGGACCCGGGTTCCCCTAGAATGTGTTTATACAATATGGATAACAAATGAAAGCTGTTGATGAGTGCCTTAATAGAGGGTAATTTGCATAGGGTCTCCAGAGATAGGCCAAAACGTGGGCCCGTGTACCCCTAGAGAGAGTTTATACAATATGGATATCAAATGAAAGCTGTTGATGAGTGCTTTAGTACAGGGTAGGTTTCATACCTATTGGTGACTAGGGTCTCGAGATATAGGCCAAAACGTGAACCCGGGTACCCCTAGAAAGTGTTTATACAATATGGATAACAAATGAAAGCTGTTGATGAGTGCTTTAGTACACGGTAAGTTTCATACCTATTTGTTACTAGGGTTTCGAGATATATGCCAAAACGTGGATCAAGGTAACACTAGGATGTGTTTTTACATTATGGGTATCAAATTGAAGCTGTTGATGTGTGCTTTAGTACAGGGTAGTTTTCATACCTACTGGTGATTATTGTCTCGATATATAGGCCAAAACGTGGACCCGAATACCCCTAGAATAGGTTTGTAATATGGATATCAAATGAAAGCTGTTGCTGAGAGCTTTAAAGTAATTTTCATTGTGATATTCTATTTAGTCGCATCAACCTGGCAATACTGATAAATATACATGCGAAACCGAAATAAAGACATGAATTAATAATACCCACATACCTATTTACATACGTACTATTCGATTTGCCTGAAATTTGGTATATAAATTTGCCTATATTAGTATTTACGATCCTTTTTTCCGGGAAGCAGACCAGAGACGGACTGGGACTGAGACTCGGAGTGGGACTGGGACTCGGCAGAGTTAGACGAAAAAAGCTTATTAAAATGTATGCAGATAGACCAAATTTAGGGCAGAACAATGGCTGCCGGGTCTGCTAGTATATATATAGTTAGATATAATATTGTTCACCAAATTCTACAAATAAATATGCTTAGCTGTGGCTATTGATGTTGACTGAAGTTTCTTACTTTTGCAATGGCGTTTGGTTGTCATATATTGTTGGATAATGCAATGGCATTTGATTCTTCTGCGGGGGAGCGCAATTTAATTCGTCGTCTGGATCTTGATCTAAATCAGTTTTAACATTACTGGATCGGTGGGTGAAATAAAGCATTCCAACTCTAATACTGTACGCGTTACAACGCGCGATCCTTTGATGAATTAAATTTATATGTAAGAAAGCTACGTGGAGCGCACAAAAGAAACAGACGCGGGCACTCCCACTGAGCACAGGTTGAAAATCTCGGGTGCGGCCTAAAGGCCAAATTGGCGACATACCGCCGGCAACAACTACAACCTCGCACTACACCATATTTTTAATTTGGTGGCGCATACCACAACAACAGCCGCTACAGCATTTTTTTTTGGCAACATACTGCCGCAACAACCACTACAGCATTTTTTTTATTGGCAACATACGGCCGCAACAACCACAACAACAACTTTTTTATATTGGCGACTTACCGCCCAACAACATCTACACCATTTCGTTACATTGGCGACATACCGTCCACAAAAAAAATTTTCGAATTTTGAATTTTCGCTTTTTTATCTGTTTTTTTAAGGATTATTGGGAAAACCAATTCCAACTTACCTTTTTCTTTGCCACCCCGAGATTATACACGATAGTGTGCCTACCGCACCAAAGACATTTTTTTTGTAGAATGCACATTGTTTTTTATATAATCTTTGCGTTCGATCTTCACACTGTTAAAATTGATACTACCAAAACACTCAATAACCAAGATTGCAAGCGAGCGATCTGGCTGAGTGATTGAGGGTGGCTGACGTGAGCGTAGCCGAGGGTACAAATGTATGTATGTTTTTGATTCTTACTATTTCAGCAAATTCAGCACATCCACTCAACTCCACCGGTGCCGTTGGAGTACGAGTATATAGGTGAGTGAAATTTGAGCACAATATTTTTGCTAATACGCATATTTGAATGTATGTATGTACATATATTAGCATATGATGCCTGATCTTCTTGAGAAAATAGAAGAAGGAAACCTAAACGTAAGGAATATATATACATACATAGCTACAAACATACACACATTTTGTTTACAATATGCCAAACTGGTTTTTGCTTTACTTTGATGACCTACTTTTGCTTTGTACAAAATTGATTTTATATTTACTTGAGCGGTTGCGGTAGGTCGGGGATTAGGGTTCTTGAATTTTTTTTGTTCGCCCTCGTAGTTTATTTTGTTTGAATTTCGTATCTTTAAGATTGGTAAGATAATACATTAGGGTGTCTCAAAAATATTTATTTTTACGGCTATAAGGCATACATGTTAAGTTCCAATTAGAACTAGCAATTGATGCAATTGGTTTATATTCTCTAATTCATTAAACAATTAGAAATAGTTCAACTAATTCCCATTAGATAATTGAAATTTTTGTTCTCATGGTAAATCTAATTGCAATTAGTTGCCATTAGCAAAACAAATTGGGTTACCTTTACAATTAGAAATCTAAATGACTTCTGCTAATGCAATAAGATATTCAATTAGCTAGAATTAGAATCAATTATTTATATTTATTTACATCATTATTCGCTCACTTCAATAATTCTTTGAAAAAATTTTATTTTTAACAAAATAATTGATTCTAATTCGAGCTAATAGAATATCTAATTGCATTAGCAGAAGTCAATTAGATTTCTAATTGTAAAGGTAAACCAATTTTTCTTGCTAATGGCAACTAATTGCAATTAGATTTACTATTGGAATAAAAATTTCAATTACCTAATTGAAATTAGTTGAACTAATTGTATTTATTTAATGAATTAGAGAATTTCGCAACTGAAGGTTAATTAGCAATCATTAGCATTATCTAATCATTACTTAACATCTATGCTATAAGGTAACTCACCCCTTGCTTTCCTTTTTTTATTTATATATATATATTTTTTTTTTCAAACAATTTTGTTAAAATGAATTGAATTTAAATCGTGTATTATTATTTTATTTCGTTTTTTTTTTGGAATGTAATTTTAAGCGGTTTCTTTGCATGCTTTGGGATAGCTAGTTCTAGGGTATATCCTAAACAATAATTGAATTGTTAATAAAATTTAAGAATGTTTGGATGAAAACCAAGATTTTAATAATGCAGGGTTAGGTATTCAGCTTTTGGTGTTGGTGCTGCGCTTGTGCGTGGCAGGGTTAGGTGAGGGTGAGTAGTAGGGAAATGACCGAATGCGGACAGACAGACCAATGTAAGGTAAACAGGAGTCAGCCCAGTGCCCACTGTGCAGTGCAAGTTGCACTGCAGAGGGAGGGTAGACTCCATCTGACAGGACAGGCCATAGATGACTTGATACGAAACATTTGTTTACGCTCTCAATTTTTTCGCTCTCACGAGGGATTTATCTCAAATTTGAGCTGGCAACAATCACAGATAAATCCCTCGCGCCAGCTGAAGCGGGTGCCAGAACAAAAAATGTGCCAGCTAAAATGAAAAACGGGCCAAAAATTTCGGTAAAATTTAGTTTGACCTGCAACTATAGAATAGCGTTCAAAAATTATGGGAAAAAGGATAAAAATACTTGTTTTAGTGTAAATATTATAAGTTCGAAGGCGGAGGGTAAATATTATTTCCCATTCAGAAGTTATCACTAAAAACAGGTTTTGTAAATAGGAAGTCCCGATGCAACCAGTCCATTTTGATCACAGAACCTGGAACGTCAGACATGTAGGATAAGCCCTATCCACTAAATACAGTTAACTATTATGTCTTAGATCCGATTTACTGAAATTTCAAAAGAATATATGGGTTTCACTTTGAGTTAAATGCGTTACAATATTTGACTAATTAATTTAATCAAAATGTAAATTTTACTTAGATTTGTTTATATTTGACTCTAGCTAGTCGTATTATTGTAAAATAAGTTTAAAGATATGAATATCTTACGGCTATCATTTTATTAAATGATTGAAACTATAATCGCCGAAATGTGTGTCTAAAATCCCCATATTCAGATCCATTCATTTTTGTTTGGAGTGGCATCATTGACAAATGTTATAAAAAATGTGCATTTTGACAGCGCTCTCTCGAAACAAAGAGTTGCAAATCTGTTCATCTATGGGACAGGCCTCCAGCTTTTTTTCTCACCTTATGCTTTCCCCTTTATAACTTTGCCCCTAACATCTATTTCTATCTTTTTCAGCTTTTTTCTTTCCCTTCAATAAACATGCAGGTATGAACCCTCTTTTTGTTCATGTGGCTGTGGGTGAGGACGGTGGACGCCGCTCCTTGCAATTTAAACAGTCAGCCACGTAAGAGTATATATATATATATATATAGTTAGATATAATAATGTTCACCAAATTTTACCAATAAATATGCTCAGCTGTGGCTATTGATGTTGCTTGAAGTTTCTTACTTTTGCAATGGCATTTGGTTGTCCTATATTGTTGGATAATGCAATGGCATCTGATTCTTCTGCGGGGGAGCGCAATTTAATTCGTCGTCTGGATCTTGATCTTAATCAGTTTTAACATTACTGGATCGGTGGGTGAAATAAAGAATTCCAGCTCTACTGCTATACGCGTTACAACACGCGATCCTTTGATGAATTAAATTTATATGTAAGAAAGCTACGTGGATCGCACAAAATAAACAGCCACGGGCACTCCCACTGAGCACAGGTTGAAAATCTCGGGTGTGTGCCTACCGCACCAAAGACATTTTTTTTGTAGAATGCACATTTTGTTTTATATAATCTTTGCGTTCGATCATCACACTGTTAAAATTGATAACCATCAAAACACTCAATAACCAAGATTGCAAGCGAGCGATCTGGTTGAGTGATTGAGGGTGGCTAACGTGAGCGTAGCGTAGGTTGATGCGACTAAATAGAATATCACAATGAAAATTACTTTAAAGCTCTCGGCAACAGCTTTCATTTGATATCCATATTACAAACCTATTCTAGGGGTATTCGGGTCCACGTTTTGGCCTATATATCGAGACAATTATCACCAGTAGGTATGAAAACTACCCTGTACTAAAGCACACATCAACAGCTTTCATTTGTTATCCATATTGTATAAACACTTTCTAGGGGTACCCGGGTTCACGTTTTGGCCTATATCTCGAGACCCTAGTCACCAATAGGTATGAAACCTACCCTGTACTAAAGCACTCATCAACAGCTTTCATTTGATATCCATATTGTATAAACTCTCTCTAGGGGTACACGGGCCCACGTTTTGGCCTATCTCTGGAGACCCTAGTCACCAATAGGTATGAAACCTACCCTGTACTAAAGCACTCATCAACAGCTTTCATTTGATATCCATATTGTATAAACTCTCTCTAGGGGTACACGGGCCCACGTTTTGGCCTATCTCTGGAGACCCTATGCAAATTACCCTCTATTAAAGCACTCATCAACAGCTTTCATTTGTTATCCATATTGTATAAACACATTCTAGGGGAACCCGGGTCCACGTTTTGGCCTATATCTCGAGAACCTAATCACCAATAGGTATAAAAACTACCCTTTACTAAAGCACTCATCAACAGCCTTCATTTGATATCCATATTGTATAAACTCTGTCTAGGGGTACACGGGCCCACGGTTTGGCCTATATATTGAGACCCTAGTCACCTAGGGGTATGCAAATTACCCTATACTAAAGCACTCATCAACAGCTTTCATTTGTTATCCATATGGTATAAACACTTTCTAGGGGTACCCGGGTAAAAGTTTTGGCCTCAATCTCGAGACCCTAGTCACCAATAGGTATGAAAACTACCCTGTACTAAAGCACTCATCAACATCTTTCATTTGTTATCCATATTCTGTAAACACATTCTAGGGGTACCAGCGTCCACGTTTTCGCTTATATCTCGAGACCCTAGTTACCGGCGGGTACGAAAAATACCCCGTATCAAAGTACTCATAAACAGCTTCCATCTGATACCCATATTGTACAAACATATCCCAGGATTACCCAGATGCACGTTTTGATCTCAAGACCCTAGCCTATGTCTGTCTCCTGGTTTTAAGCTACCCCTCCACCAATTTTCAGCCAAATATGTTCATCCGTTCCTTCCTCTTCAATCACTCTTTATTAAAACAAGCGCATCAAAATCCGTTGCGTATTTTTAAAGGTTTAAGCATTCAAAGGGACATAGGGACAGAAAAAGCGACTTTGTTTTATACTATGTAGTGATGTCCATCCATACATACCTATAAACCTACGCCCGAAGATAAATAACGCAGCGAATGCTATATATGTACGTATGTATGTGTCGCATTATCCTCACTCAAAAGCAATTAGCGCGAACAATTCACAGCGAACTACCATACAAACACATTTTTTGGTAAAAATCTTACTTTTGTTTAAACAGTTTGGCTGATATAAGAAAGGAATCAAGTATTTTTTTTGATACAGATCGAAGGTAAATAGTTCAAAGTGTACAGCTCTACATCTCACGACGGTACAGGTGATGAGGATGGCGATGGTGGTGGGTTTCGGAGCACTCAGAACGACCGGGGTTGCAATTATGTAGTTAATTAACGCTATAAGTTCGCCTTACTTGCGTTGATAATGTTGATGATCGTTGTATATTTTTGTCTGCTTTAACCATGTGCGGTATTAAAACACAGTAGAATTTATACACACTCGCACAAAACTGTCTATTTAATTATATACGAATATGTAATTTCACCGAGTATGTTAGGTGTACATAATTTTTTCGAAAAGAAATTAATGCAATAAAATACAAAGTTTTCAAATATTTATAAGATTATTGGGCTTTGTTTGCAAAAGAAGCGATAAAGTGGAGCACACCAGGTGATACACAAAATATATAGATAGGATAAACCTGTCTTAGAGCGCGAACAATCCAAATTCGATTTTTCCAAAATTATGTGAAAAAAGATGTGAAGAAAAAAATTTCAACATGATTGTTTGACAGCTGATGCTCGTTCAGGCGAGCGAGTAGCGCACGCGTTACCAACCACACATTTAAAGTGTTGGATGTGTTACCGTGGTGTGGCGATTAGGGTTATTAATTCAAAGGGTACAAATTCAGTAAAAGGTGCGTGCGCTAATCACTCGCTTGAACACAAAGTTTTACTGAAAAGTAGATTTTTTTAAATCCGTTTATGAGTTATAGCTATGTAAACAAAAATTTTATGATTTTTTACTACATTTTGGCAATTAGCCACGCCCCTATAGTATATATCTTCAAATTATATTAACTGTACACTCTCACGTAGCGAAGCTTTCAAATGCAAAAAACCGTTTTAAAATCGGAGAATTCTGTGTGAAGTTATGTGCATACATGGCATTTATCGACTTTATTTTATAAGATTTAAAGATATATACTGTTACGTGGCTGACTGTTTAAATGGCAAGGAGCGGCGTCCACCGTCCTCACCCACAGCCACATGAACAAAAAGAGGGTTCATACCTGCATGTTTATTGAAGGGAAAGAAAAAAATAGAAATAGATGTGAGGGGCAAAGTTATAAAGGGGAAAGCGTAAGGTGAGAAAAAAAGCTGAATGCCTGTCCTGTCAGATGGAGTCTACCCTCCCTCTGCAGTGCAACTTGCACCGCACAGTGGGCACTGGGCTGACTCCTGTTTACCTTACATTGGTCTGTCTGTCCGCATTCGGTCATTTCCCTACTACTCACCCTCACCTAACCCTGCCACGCACAAGCGCAGCACCAACACCAAAAGCTGAATACCTAACCCTGCATTATTAAAATCTTTGTTTTCATCCAAACATTCTTAAATTTTATTATCAATTCAATTATTGCTTAGGATATACCATAGAACTAGCTATCCTAAAGCATGCAAAGAAACCGCTTAAAATTACATTCAAAAAAAAAACGAAATAAAATAATAATACACGATTTAAATTCAATTCAGTTTAACAAAATTGTAAAAAAAAAAAAATATATAGATAAAAAAAGGAAAGCAAGGGGTGAGTTACCTTATAGCATAGATGTTAAGTAATGATTAGATAATGCTAATGATTGCTAATTAACCTTCAGTTGCGAAATGCTATAATTCATTAAATAATTCAAATTAGTTCAACTAATTTCAATTAGGTAATTGAAATTTTTATTCCAATGGTAAATCTAATTGCAATTAGTTGCCATTAGCAAGAAAAATTGCTTTACTTTACAATTAGAAATCTAATTGACTTCTGCTAATGCAATTAGATATTCTATTAGCTCGAATTTGAATCAATTATTTTGTTAAAAATAAAATTTTTTCAAAGAATCATGGAAGTTAGCGTATAATGATGTAAATAAATATAAATAATTGATTTTAATTCTAGCTAATTGAATATCTAATTGCATTAGCAGAAGTCAATTAAATTTCTAATTATAAAGGTAACCCAATTTTTTTTGCTAATGGCAACTAATTGCAATTAGATTTACCATGAGAACAAAAATTTCAATTATCTAATGGGAATTAGTTGAACTACTTCTAATTGTTTAATGAATTAGAGAATATAAACCAATTTCATCAAATGCTAATTCTAATTGGAACTTAACATGTATGCCTTATAGCCGTAAAAATAAGTATTTTTGAGACACCCTAATGTACTATCCTACCAATCTTAAAGATACGAAATTCAAACAAAATAAACTACGGGGGCGAACAAAAAAAAATTCAAGAACCCTAATCCCCACCTACCGCAACCGCTCAAGTAAATATAAAATCAATTTTGTACAAAGCAAACGTAGGTCATCAAAGTAAAGCAAACACCAGTTTGGAATATTGTAAACAAAATGTGTGTATGTTTGTAGCTATGTATGTATATATATTCCTTACGTTTAGGTTTCCTTCTTCTATTTTCTCAAGATCAGGCATCATATGCTAATATATGTACATACATTCAAATATGTGTATTAGCAAAAATATTGTGCTCAAATTTCACTCACCCATATACTCGTACTCCAACGGCGCCGATGCAGTTGAGTGGATGTGCTGAATTTGCTGAAATAGTAAGAATCAAAAACATACATACATTTGAACCCTCGGCTACGCTCACGTTAGCCACCCTCAATCACTCAACCAGATCGCTCGCTTGCAATCTTGGTTATTGAGTGTTTTGATGGTATCAATTTTAACAGTGTGATGATCGAACGCAAAGATTATATAAAAAAAAAAGTGCATTCTACAAAAAAATTTCTTTGGTGCGGTAGGCACACTATCGTGTATAATCTCGGGGTGGCAAAGAAAAAGGTAAGTTCGAATTGGTTTTCCCAATAATCCTTAAAAAAAAAACAGATAAAAAAGCGAAAATTCAAAATTCGAAAGTTTTTTTTGTTGGACGGTATGTCGCCAATGTAATGTAGGTGTTGTTGGGCGTTACGCCGCCAATATAAAAACGTTGTTGAAGGGCGGTACGTTGTTGTTGTGGTTGTTGCGGCCGTATATTGCCAATAAAAGAAATGCTGTATTGGTTGTTGCGGCCGTATGTTGCCAATAAAAAAATGCTGTAGCGGCTGTTGTTGTGGTGTGCGCCACCAAATTAAAAATATGGTGTAGTGCGAGGTTATAGTTGTTGCCGGCGGTATGTCGCCAATTTGGCCTTTAGGCCGCACCCGAGATTTTCAACCTGTGCTCAGTGGGAGTGGCCTGTTAAAATACGAAAGGAAGGTTATTCCTGTAAAATCGCTGGCATTAAAAATTGGTGGGGATAATAATATTTGTTGTCTGCATGGTTATATGCTCACCGACATACATATGTCTGTATGAAGGCATGCATACATGCATGCAAGTTTGCGTTTGGCTTGCTTGGAAAATTGGCTATATAGAAGCCAGCTTCCCAGTGGGTATGCCAAGCTGGTAAAAAACAAATCCAAAGCCAAAGGAAACCATTAGACTTACCTGGTTTTTAGCTGTTGCAATACACGTTGTGGTTTAGTTCATTTCTGCTGCAACGGTCAGGATCGGGAGCTAGGTGGCAAACCAGATTTGTTTGATCTTAGCGTTCGCGATACGCTTTTCGCCGCGCACTACTCAATTAAAGAGAGACTTTAGCTGGCAAAACAATTTAGCAAACAGGCTTTAACTTCGGTTTGCGGCGCGCACTAAAAACTTGGTGCATTTAAAAGATTTTTAAGTATTTACCACTTTGCACTTACATGCACTGGCACTGATAAAATGATACTTTGGCCCGCTGACTCATTTTTCCCCTCCTTATAGCCACCGCTGTGGTAAGGAACGTTACCCAGAAACGGAAAATTCCTACCTATACATGCTAAATTTTCTTTTCGGTTTTCCCGTATTTTTCATCGATACGTTCATACAATCATGCACTCATACATTTACACGCTTACCGCTCCACAAAACGAACACCTGCACAGATACATTTGGTTCGTGCCTTGACCGCTCATACTGATACATTCACACGCTCATAGCCTTGCACAAATGCACATCCACATACGCACCAGAATAAAACAAACACATAGGAACATGGCATTCGTCAATGCTGTTAGCAGCATGGTGACTGCTGATAACAACATGATGCCAACGCGCACATCTTATTTCTGCTGCAACATTATGTTCACAGTAGCCACAACGTTGTCAATACGTGATGTTATTAGGTTAGTGGTAACATTGCATCTAAGGCACGGACCTGGACACAAAACACATAAACACATAGGCCCATATGCACGCTGCCACTCATCTAAGCCAGTATGGAGACAGGCTGTCGTTACAGGCTCGCAACCGCCGATGGTGCCTACACTATGTAGCGTGTGCGTAAAAAGTTTTCAATACGGCCCGGCATGTATTATATCCCACGTCCAACGTGTGGCCTCGACCCACGAATCAATGTCGGGCCTTGTATTCTTCACGCCTTTAAAATTTTGTACTGCTTACCTACAAACTAACCCACTGGGCTAATTCTACTACTTAAACCTCTATCACAGATACTACTCTCCATATCTAACAGTAAATAAAATATCACAGATAAAAAACTAACAATTGTTTTTGTTTTTATCGGTTTATTGATAAATGATTCAAGGTTCGATTCGAGCTCAAGGCCAGAACAATAATTTTTTTCTAATGATAATTATTGTTATTTTTAAATTTTTCTAAATTTGAAAAATTGTATTTTGTTTTTGGAATAGTAAGTAGAAAATTTTTCTGACAACCTGCCATAGCTGCGCAGATAGATCCATTTCGAAGGGTGCTAAGCCTTCATCATCAGTACGCTTTAGGCACGCTGCGCTAACAATTTAGCTATACAGCGGTGGTTTGTTTGACTGGCAAATTTGCTACTTCTATTCCTTTTACCAACTATTTTTATTCAGTGTTGCGCCATCTGGTGCAAATCACTGATAATTCTGGATTTGTTTATTGTCAGTTACTTTGTTTTGACATTCCCAAGTGCTCATGGTTTATTAACAATTGTTTTTGTTTTTATCGGCCTGTTGATAAATGATTCAAGGTTTGATTCGAGCTCAAGGCCAGAACGATAATTTTTTGCTACTGGTAATTATCGTTATTTTTCAATTTTTCTAAATTTGAAAAATTGTATTTTGTTTTTGGAAAGGTAAGAAGAAAATTTTTCAGACAACCTGCCATAGCTGCGCAGATAGATCCACTTCGAAGGGTGCTAAGCCTTCATCATCAGTACGATTTAGGCACACTGCTTTAGCTATACAGCGGTGGTTTGTTTGACTGACAAATTCCTACTTCTATTACTTTTTAGCAGCTATATTTATTCAGTGTTGCGCTATCTGTTGCAAAGCACTGATAATGCTGAATTTGTTTATTGTCAATTACTTTGTTTTGACATTCCCAAGTGCTCATGGTTTATTAACAATTGTTTTTGTTTTTATCGGCCAATTGATAAATGATTCAAGGTTCGATTCGAGCTCAAGGCCTGAACAATAATTTTTTTCTACTGGTAATTATTGTTATTTTTTTAATTTTTCTAAATTTGAAAAATTGTATTTTGTTTTTGGAATAGTAAGTAGAAAATAAATAATAAATAATGTTTTTCTATTGTTCTCGAAAAACCAGCAAACTCCACCTCAACAGTAAACTCCAACGGTAATAAAGAATGTACATTCAACTTGCATCTAAACAGCTACATATCTTCCAATACCACTCTAAATAAGTCAACTTCAACGTTCCTTACAGATACAGGAGCGGATATCTCAATACTAAAGAAGCGTCAAATTGACAGTAATGTCACAATAAATAACTCACAGATCACAGATTTAATAGGACACAAATTTCACATAGTAGAAGACAATTTCCCAATCCCATGTGATGGAATTTTGGGACTAGATTTCATTAAAAAATAAAATTGTATTTTAAATTATAATAAAAATGGGGACAGCCGAATACTACGACCATATGATTTAACAGAAGATATAGTTATACAAATGACGAATAAACCAACAACCAATAGCATTACAATACCCGCAAGATCCGAAGTAGTTAGACAGGTTCATATCAAAGTAACAATAATGAACTATTAATACCTCATCAAGAAGTGACTGTAGTCAACATGATAGTAAACTCAAAGCAAGCTTTAATAAGAATAATAAATACAACAGATAAATATGAAATCATTCAAGATTATGACATCAAACAGAAAATTTAGAGGATTATGTAATAATTGAAAATACACCTCACAATAAAGCTAATAATAAAGAACAATTAGAAAGATTGAATAAAAGTTTCCCGCCATTCGCTAGTAAATCACTCAACACATTATGCTCAGAATTCGTTGATATATTCTCACTAGAAACAGAACCAATCACGACCAACAATTTTTATAAACAAAAGTTCCATCTGAAAGATAACGCTCCTGTGTATATTAAAAATTATAGACTACCCCAAGCACATAAGAATGAAATAGATAAACAAGTAAATAAACTAATTCAAGATCATATTGTGAAACCATCAACCTCAGAGTACAACATCCCTCTTTTTATTGGTAGCTAAAAAATCCCTTCCGGACAAAGAAGAAAAAAGGTGGAGATTAGTTGTTGATTTCAGACAAATAAATAAAAAAAATAACAGCTGATAAATTCCCTTTGCCTAAAATAGATGACATTCTGGATCAATTCGGAAGAGCGAAATATTTCTCATGCCTCGATTTAATGTCAGGATTTCACCAAATAGAACTCAGCCCAGAGTCAAGGGATATCACATCCTTTACAGCGAATAACCGTACTTATCGTTTCAAAAGATTGCCTTATGGCCTCAAAGTAGCTCCAAACTCATTCCAGAGGATGATGACATTAGCATTCGCAGGTCTAAAACCATTACAAGCATTCTTATACATGGACGATTTAGTCGTATTAGGATGCTCCCAAAAACATATGATTAAAAATTTACGGGATGAATTCTCCACATGTAGAAAATATAATTTAAAATTACATCCGGACAAATGTCTTTTTTTCAGCGAAGAAGTTACTTATCTGCGACATAAATGCAAAAGTACTGGAATTTTACCAGACCCAAATAAATTTAAAATCGTTCAAAATTACCCAACTCCCAAAAATGCCGATAAAGCAAAAACATTTGTCGCATTTTGTAATTATTATAGAAGATTCATACCAAATTTCGCGGAATACGCCAGGATTCTAACAAGGCTTAGTAAGAAAAATATAATTTTCAATTGGACAGACGACTGCGCGAAATCTTTTAACTACCTAAAAAATACATTAATTAGTCCAAATATCCTACAATATCCCAATTTTGATAGAGAGTTCTTTATTACAACTGACGCAAGTGGTTATGCTTGCGGTGCTGTGCTAAGCCAAGAGTATGAAGGAAAACAATTACCTATTGCCTACGCCTCAAGATCATTTACAAAAGGCGAAATAAATAAAGCCACGATCTAAAAAGAATTGGCGGCCATATATGGGGCCATTATATATTTTAGACCATATGTTTATGGCAGAAAATTCACAGTGAAAGCGGATTTATTCTCAATGAAAAACCCTTCATCTAAATTAACTAGAATTATATTAGATTTGGAAGAGTATGACTTTGGGGTGGAGTACATAGCCGGAAAAGAAAATTACGTGGCAGACGCTCTGTCACGAATAGATATCAATGATACGAAAGTCACGACAAGATCGCAAACTAAAAAGAATTCCAGTAATAACAGTAATATAAATGAAGAGAAGAAAAGTCACAAAGAGAACCCTATAGTATAAGAAGCGCTTAATAAATGTGAAGTAAAAATACTAGTCCAGCTCGTTTTCGATTCTCCGAAATTATATTGCAAAAAAGGAAAGAAAATTTGTAGTGAAATAAATATAGAGAATCAAATTGTTGAGACTTGGGCCAATATACTGGAAAAATATGAAAAATGATATAAGAAAATATATAAAGAAATGCGTAAATTGAAATAAAAATAAAATTAATAAAAATGTAAAAGAACCAATGATTTTGGCTGAAACACCACCGAAGGCGTTCGAAACAATACAATTAGATAAAATTGAACCTTTATCAAGATCATTAAATGGAAACGAATACGCTGTCACTCTGATATGTGATTTGACTAAATACTTAGTTGCAATTTCTATACAGAGCATACATGCAAAAACAGTAGCCAGACCACATTCGAAAATTTCATCTTAATTTATGGAATTATGAAAACAATAATAACGGATATGGGATCTGAATATAAAAATAGCTTGTTTGAAGAACTATGTAAGCTTCTCAATATTGAGTACAAAACATCTGCGCCATATCACCACCAAACTTTAGACTCTGTTGAACGTAGCCATAGAACTTTCAATGAATATGTGCGTTCATAGATACATATCCATTAACAAAGATGATTATCGTAAAAAAAATTTTTTTTTGGTTTAATATTATGGATTGTTAAGCCGAAACAATACAAATAGTACACTCAATTTAACCAAAGCTTTGACCTCCAACAATTGACATAGAATCAGATATCCTGCATCATCATGGAAGGCCTCTAAGCGATGGATTACAAACGAATTTCCATAACTAATAACTTTTGTAAGTAAATTATCCTTTGTTTATATGTATGTATTATATTTTTTGGTATGTTTTGGTGTCGTCTCAAGCCACGTCAAAGCAAACATACTCATGTACACTTGTACTTACATACATATGTCCGCTCAGCATATCAGCTGATATATAACTATGTTAATATGAGGCTGTGCATTTGCTAATTATATGCACAAAGGCTGATACATAATTCTTTGGGGAACTGTTACTATGTATATATGTATGTATGTACCTGCGCTTGTTGATTTGACAGGGCCAAATACACGACACGAACATTTCCGTGAACATTCCCGTTATGTCATATTTCTGCGACCTTTTCTGTCGTGTATGGTGGTGTTTGCCAGTTCGCGCAAATGTTCGGCAAAAATCAAAATATTTTAATTTTTGGCGAACATTTGCGCGAACTGTTCGTGCGTGTATGGCGAAATAGCTCATAATCGTAGTAACTTCTGAACGGAACAGACGTGCGCGGAAAAGTAAAATGGACAATAAAAAATTTCTGAGTGAATTTATTGAAATGTATAAATCTTTGCCATCATTGTGCAAGTAAAAATCAAAGATTATTGTATTAGAATTAAAAAGAATAATGATTATGGCAAAATTTTTTGTAAAAGTTGGTCAAATGTTGCCTTGCTCATACGAACATTAAACCATTCTTTGCACCAAATTCTTTTTTTGCGATCTTCTCCCTTTTTTTTTACGCTTAATTGCCACAGCGAGCAATATTGCTGCAGCACAATTTTTGTCCGTATTCATCGCTGTCTGAAAGAGAACTAATGTTCGGCCAAAAGTTCGTATGGTGTATGGCCAAAGCTGCGAACAAGATTGCGGAATGTTCGCGGAAATGTTCGTGTCGTGTATTTGGCGCTTTATGAACAAAAAAATCAAAACAAAGCGAAATTATCAATGAATAGAAGAAGTAGATATATATATATATGTATATACTAGGAGACCCGGCAGACATTGTTCTGCCCTAAATTTGGTCTATCTGCATATATTTTAATAAGCTTTTTCCGTCTAACTCTGCCCTCCCCCTCTTCACTTTTTCTTAATCCTTTTATTCACTCCTCCCTCCTTATTTTTCGCTTCATTTATCTCTATCTTCGTCTCACTCTACCTCTTTCTCAGTCTCCTTCCCCTTCCCTCTTTTCTCTTATCTCAAATTCTTCTCATTCTTCTTCATCATTTATTGCCAGTCCAAGAGGGTGGTATTTTTTTGTTCCAGTCCCATTCCGAGTCCCAGTCCCACTCCGAGTCTCAGTCCCAGTCCGTCTCTGGTCTACTTCCCGGGAAAAAGGATCGTAAATACTAATATAGGCAAATTTATACACCAAATTTCAGGCAAATCGAATAGTACGTATGTAAATAGGTATGTGGGTATTATTAATTCATGTCTTTATTTCGGTTTCGCATGCATATTTATCAGTATTGCCAGGTTGATGCGACTAAATAGAACATCACAATGAAAATTACTTTAAAGCTCTCAGCAACAGCTTTCATTTGATATCCATATTACACACACATTCTAGGGGTATCCGGGTCCACGTTTTGGCCTATATATCGAGACAATAATCACCAGTAGGTATGAAACTACCCTGTACTAAAGCACACATCAACAGCTTCAATTTGATACCCATAATGTAAAAACACATCCTAGTGTTACCTTGATCCACGTTTTGGCATATATCTCGAGACCCTAGTAACAAATAGGTATGAAACTTACCCTGTACTAAAGCACTCATCAACAGCTTTCATTTGTCATCCATATTGTATAAACACATTCTAGGGGTACCCGGGTTCACGTTTTGGCCTATATCTCGAGACCCTATTCACCAATAGGCATGAAACTTACCCTGTACTAAAGCACTCATCAACAGCTTTCATTTGATATCCATATTGTATAAACTCTGTCTAGGGGTACACGGGCCCACGTTTTATTTATTCATTTAATTTATTTATTTAATTTAATTTCAAAAATAGTCTAATGTTCTTACAGACTACTTGAGTTTGTACTTAAAAATACAGACCTTAGCAATACAATCAAAAAATTATTACACTCAACAAAGATTTGAAGGTGGTCTTTGGCAAAGAAAAGTCAACGGCCAAAGAATTTGAGATAGTATTGAACTCCCTCAGTGCTCTAAAAATGGGAGCGTTAGAGGCATAAAGGGTCCGGGCGCAATCAATATAAAACATATCCCAATTTCGAAGTGATCTAGGGGGTATATGGAGACAAATACTCTCGAGTAAACGTGGTGCATCAATCACAGCATTAATAATATCATAGACAAAAGTAAGAGAAAGAATG
The DNA here is from genome assembly GCF_040869045.1 of Eurosta solidaginis. Taxonomy (NCBI): domain Eukaryota; kingdom Metazoa; phylum Arthropoda; class Insecta; order Diptera; family Tephritidae; genus Eurosta; species Eurosta solidaginis. The sequence goes on from NC_090324.1 coordinate 104,697,530, forward strand.
GTCCTCCTACTTTGAAGTGATTGAAGGCTAATGAGTGCACATCTGGCATTATAAGAGGGAATCGGCTCAGAAAAGTTCAGAGACCGCAGGCCAAACCATAAAAAGACTTTTTGGACTCGCTCGAGCCTTTTGATGTGGCAGTCATGATAAGGCCTCCAGATAAAGCAAGCATATTCCAACGAGAGACGTAAACAGCAACTTAAGAGTATAAGGATCTGTTAAGTCAGAGCTAAATCGCCGAATAAAAGCCAAAACCGAGTAGGATTTAGCAATTATCGAGGTTATGTGAGTGGTAAACGAAAACTGCGAGTCGAAAACTACGCCTAAGTCAGAAATCTCAGTACGTGTGGACAGAAGAGAGCCATCAATATAATATGAAGTGGGAATTGTGCCACGAGACTTAGAGAAGGTTACGTGAAATCACTTACCAATATTTAAAGGCAGATTGTTATTACGGCACCAATCAGCAACGTTGTTCAGATCAGACTGAATATTTTCTGAATCAGAAGGAGTAGAAACAGTTGTAAACACCTTCAGATCATCAGCGTATAGCAAAAATGGGAATGCTGAAAGCAGGCTGAAATGTCATTAATAAAATTTAAAAAAAGCAGTGGCCCCAAAATGCTGCCTTGCGATACTCCTGAGGATGCAATAAAAGGCTTGGCGTGAGTTTTGTCATAAACAACTACACATTTGCGTGAGTGAAGGTAGGACTAAATCCAAGACAAAAATATAGAGTGAAAGCCCAATCTGGCTAGTTTGGAAATCAAGATTTGATGACTGACTTTATCAAACGCTTTGGAGAAATCCGTATAAACCGTGTCGACTAGAAGACGGTTGTTGAAGGCTGCAAGGCAAAATTCAGAGAAAATTGCTAAGTTTGTAACCGTAGATCTACCAGGCATGAAGCTATGTTGACTATCACTAATTAAAATGCTTGACAGCAAAACTAATTTTTTGTTTTACAACATACTCAAAAAGTTTAGAGATAGTAGATAATTTCGCAATTGGTCTATAGTTGGCAACATTGTTTTTATTACCACTTTTAAAAATGGGGGATATGAAGGTTATCTTCCAAGCATCAATGAACTCACCACACTCGAGAGATTTGTTGAAGATTAAAAGAAGCGGGTGGCTAGAATCAGACAACTTTTAAAGAGATAAGACGATAAGCCGTCAATATCTGTATAGGAAGACGACTTGAGGTTCCGGATTCCATCAACAATGTCATCTAGAGAAAGAGTAAGAGCCCCGAAGTTGATGGGAGAGTCTACCATTGAGGAGGACTCAGGAACACTAACTGGCTGAGTAACAAAGTTGGAGTGAAAAAAGTCTGCAAAAAGGTTAGCCGACTCCATAGGTGAAGAGGTATGAATCCCACTATAAAAAACTGACGAGGGAATACTCGAGGTAGCTTTCTTAGATTTTACATAATTCCAAAAAGCTTTAAGGTTATCTTTGATACAAGATTCGAAGTTTCGGGTGAAATTAATACGCAGCCCCTTACTTAACGCTTTAAATTTCCTGTTGTAGGGAGTGTACTTGATTTTAAACACCCAAGACTTTGTAGTCTTGAATTTTTTAAAAATTCTATTCCTCAAATTCTTTAGCCGCTTGAGCCCAGTAGTATACCAAGGAATTTTGTAACACTTTTTAATTTTCCGCGGAATATTGTTATTACAAATCTTATTGATAAGGCCTTTGAAGGCATTGAAACAGCGTGAGAGGTCACTTCCAGAAAAAATAGCTTCCCAATCAATTAGAGAAACTTCTCGGGAAATGTTAGCAAAGTTCGCACGCCTAAATGAGAAACTAGGAGTAGCATTATCTGGAACAATGCTTTCAAAATTATAAAATTTAACACCCAAAACAAGCGGGATATGGTGGATACCGGAACACGACAGTGGACCCAGACATTCAGTTAGAGAATAATTAATATTATCGTTAATAAATATAAGATCAAGTGTTCTCGATAACTGATGTCTGAAGCTATTTATCTGGAAGAGATTAACACTTAAAAGATTATCAGTGAGGAGAATTTCAGCGCATCTATTTACATTTTTAGGAAGTAGAGCGAAGTTATTGTCAACATAAGACCATTCGATATTTGGTAAGTTAAAGTCGCCTAAGATACAAAAGTTACTACCATCCTGTGTATGTATTAAACTAACAATATTGTCAACATGCGATTTATATACAGAATCCGCACTAGACGGAGGAATATATGAAGCGCATACAAACAATTTCGAGCTGCAAGACGCAAAGCTGGTCGATCAACGAATCCATGTCAGACAGGTCCACGAGCGATAACCGAAAATGACGGCGCACGGCAATTAAGACTCCACCACCTCTAGAAAGTCCAGTTTTGCAGTAGTCACGATCTTTGCGGTAGACATTATATAAGTTAGGATCAAAAAATCCACCATCAAAAAAATTAGAGTTGAGCCATGTTTCGATTATAACGAATATATCATATTCCAAATACGAGCTCATATCAAAAAGCAAGTTGGCCTTAGTCCTAAGGCCAGAGACATTTTGAAAATAAATTCTGACTTGCCTGGGAAAATGTTTGTCTGGCACTACTGATTGCTAAGCATCACCACCGCCACCTTGAACAACTTTACGACGGTTTTTGAAAGGCTTAATTTTAACATCTGCCGGCCAGAGCTTGGGATCTAAAACTTTATCCACTAGTGCATGCGATACACCAAGCTTGAAATTTAATCGTGCCAGATCTTTGATATCCGCGTCCTTTTTGACCAGAGGAAAACATGTGAGATGATGAGCACTAATGTTAGTGTTTTTGGAAACAAAAGCAATAAGACCATCTGCAGTAACACTTGGTTTGAAGGAGGATAGATGATACCATTTCCTAGAACTAACAACGTCAAGTTCCGTGTTATCACTAACGCCGATTATCAAATTGGAGGAGCGAGTCTTGCTTTGATGATTTACCCTTACAGAATCTTTAGGGGAGATTTTGGATTCATTGTTAACTCCAGTATGCAAAGGTTTATTGATATCTTGCTTTTTATTTTTGCGTCCTTTTCGCTGAACTTTGGTCCACTGACCAGACGAAGGCAAGTTTTTAGCAGTACCCAACGACAGAGGCTTTTGCAAATCGGCACAAAGCTAAGTCACATTGTTAGTCTTGTTATTAATAATATTTGACGAATGCTGATTATTGCTAACAGCAGATGAAGCTGCAGAAGAGGAGATAGCAGAACTGTTGTATGGAGCAGCTGAACAAGCATATGTCAGAGAGCCATTTGGCATTGTTGAAGATTGTGTTGCCAAAGGCAACGAACAATAATTATTAGAACTAGCGGCAGCGGAGACAGCAGAGAGAGCGGCAGCATTATAGGTGACGCCGACTCCAGCAGAAGGCAGAGAGTCGTTTAATAACGTAGTTGCAGTTGTAAGTGTGTCTAAAACAGTAACATCCGCAGAACTCCCTGTCAATCTGGTTTGATAGTTACCCGACACCATTAGAGCATGATTATTGTCCAAACAGTTGTTCTTGTATTTGTTTTCATTTTGCATTTCCTTCACTTCAGTGGCTAGTGAAGCAATAGCAGAAAGCAGCTCATCTAAACAAAGCTGTTTTTCTAATGAGCGAACAACGGCTTTAAGCACCCCAGTCTGCTCAATGAGTATTCTGCTTTCATCTCGCAAAGAGTCGACGATATCAGCCAAGCGTGAGTTTTCAAATTTAAGAGCACTGATTTCCTTTAGCGCCAAATCTAAGGCAGGCATTTGTTTAGAAGAGTCAGATGATGACGATGTATGAGTATGCGAGAGCTTGAATCTGTCAATAGCTTCATGATCAACAATAGGGGGCGGCGAGTGAAGGGAGTTTCGCCGAGCAGCAACAGACCTGTCACATATATACTGCTTGCCTGCTTCTCGTAGGCACTCAAGATCAGCCGGCAGAATATTCACACAGTCCAAATGAAAAAGATCATTGCAATTTGCGCATTGCACTGTTTTATGCGATCTCACTACCTTATTTGCACAGAAACACGGCATTTTAGAGAGCAAGCTGAGCAAAGCAACAAAAATTAGTACGGTAAAAGAGAATCACTGTCTCACTTATGCATAAACTGAGCAAAATAGCACATTTATTTATTATGACTAATTATGCCAGAGTTAAATAAAAAATGTTTTATAGAGTCACTGTTTCACATTATGATTGTAAATCACAATATAAAAATGTAAAATACAGGTAAGTAAAATTGTTTGATTACACTTTAGTCATCAAGTGGATAAAAGCTTTAGCTTTGAGAAAAATTAACATCGATTATAGAGCGGTAAAAAACACGTCCGTACGTCACGCCAACACACATACTTGTTTTGGCCTATATCTCGAGACCCTAGTAACAAATAGGTATGAAACTTACCCTGTACTAAAGCACTCATCAACAGTTTTCAATTGTTATCCATATTATATAAACACATTCTAGGGTACCCGGGTTCACGTTGTGGCCTATATCTCGAGACCCTAGTCACCAATAGGTATGAAAACTACCCTTTACTGAAGCACTCATCAACAGCTTTCATTTGATATCCAATTTGTATAAACACATTCTAGGGGAACCCGGGTCCACTTTTGGCCTATATCTCGAGACCCTAATCACCAATAGGTATGAAAACTACCCTTTACTAAAGCACTCATCAACAGCCTTCATTTGATATCCATATTGTATAAACTCTCTCTAGGGGTACACGGGCCCACGTTTTGGCCTATATCTGGAGACCCTATGCAAATTACCCTCAGCACTCATCAACAGCTTTCATTTGTTATCCAATTTGTATAAACACATTCTAGGGGAACCCGGGTCCACTTTTGGCCTATATCTCGAGACCCTAATCACCAATAGGTATGAAAACTACCCTTTACTAAAGCACTCATCAACAGCCTTCATTTGATATCCATATTGTATAAACTCTGTCTAGGGGTACACGGGCCCAAGGTTTGGCCTATATCATCAGACCCTAGTCACCCAGGGGTATGCAAATTACCCTATACTAAAGCACTCATCAACAGCTTTCATTTGTTATACATATTGTATAAACACTTTCTAGGGGTACCCGGGTCCACGTTTTGGCCTCAATCTCGAGACCCTAGTCACCAATAGGTATGAAAACTACCCTGTACTAAAGCACTCATCAACAGCTTTCATTTGTTATCCATATTCTGTAAACACATTCTAGGAGTAACAGCGTCCACGTTTTCGCTTATATCTCGAGACCCTAGTTACCGGCGGGTAAGAAAAATACCCCGTATCAAAGTACTCATAAACAGCTTCCATTTGATACCCATATTGTACAAACATATCCGAGGATTACCCAGATCCACGTTTTGATCTCAAGACCCTAGCCAGAACGGGATAAAAATTATCCTATGTCTGTCTCCTGGTTCCAAGCTGCCCATCCACCAATTTTCAGCCAAATATGTTCATCCGTTCCTTCCTCTTCAATCACTCTTTATTAAAAAAAAGCGCATCAAAATCCGTTGCGTATTTTTAAAGGTTTAAGCATTCAAAGCAGGGATGCACCTTAACGTTAAGCTAATCGTTTATCAACAAATTTCCACCGTTTCCGTTGAAACACTTCGAAATAATATCGATAAAGAAATTATCAAGATAAATTTGCATCTCGTTTTTAACCGAAACGAAAAGCTTTCGTTAACGTTAAAAGCGTTAACAAAAACCTGATACTTTAATTTAATTTAATTTATTTGGATTAAAGTCGACACAGACACAATGCGGTCGACTACTAAGATATATAAAACATAAAATTAATGTTAGAATTAAATATATTTAAATTCAACCATACATAGGAAAGAAAGTACAAAATATCAGGCCAGACGTAACAGTATTGAATTATGCAACTCGGAAAACGAACATTCAAAACTGATGCAGTTATACAAGTTGTTGTAGTGCGAACACCAACTTCTCAGTGGATTATTTTTGGCAAAATTTTGCCGGCAAAGTGGTAAATAAAAAGGCACAAAGTGCCTGGACGTTCTACCAGGAACAGCAAAATTTAGTCGACTAACAAGATCAGATGAGTCGATCTCGCCCATAATGAGCTTGTGAATGAACATTACCCCGAGTAAAGTTTTCCATTTTCTAAAGTTGGCAGATTTATAAGGAGAAGCCTATTTCTATATGGTGGCAAATGCACACTAGAATCCCAGTTAACACCACGTAGTGCAAATATAATGAATTGCTTCTGTACTGACTCAATACGCTTTATACAGTTTTGATACCCTGGGCACCAGACACACGAACAATACTCTAAGATTGGTCGTACCAACGATGTGTAGAGGGTCTTAGTCAGATACGGATCATTAAACTCCTTAGCCCATCGCTTCACAAAACCGAGTATGCCCGTTGCTTTGCTTACCATTGATGAGATATGCGTATTAAAAGTCAGTTTAGGATCAAAAGAACGCCTAGATCACTTACGACAGATATACGCTCCAAAGGCGTGCTTTTTAACGTATACGATGTCAAACTTGGCTTCACTCGGTGAAATGTCATTAGTTTACACTTCGAGCAATTCAAAACTAGTAAATTTGCAGTACACCAACATTGAAATGAGTCCAAGTCTGCCTGAAGAAACTCCACACGGGAAGACTCCGAAGGCAAGTATGAGTAACAAATTTTAACATCATCCGCATACATAAGAGTTCGGGAATGTATGAGAGTTTGTGGTAAGTCATTTATAAACAAGGTAAAAAGTAACGGACCCAAATGACTACCCTGAGGCACACCAGACGTTACATCAAACAACCTACAAAGGCTGTTTTTAAACAAAACTTGTTGAGTCCGATTCGCGAGATAGCTTTGGAGCCATGCAAGTAAATGCTTCGGAAATCCAAGTAAATCAAGTTTGTAAACTAAAAGCTCATGATTGACAGAGTCAAACGCTTAACTGAAGTCGGTATAGATCACATCCGTTTGCCTATTGTTTAAAAATCCATCCATTACAAAAGAAGTAAACTCTAGCAAGTTGGTAGTAGTTGATATACGCAGCACAAACCCATGCTGGCAGGGCGATAATATGGAGCTACGCATGTGTTGAAGTTGACATGTAATTATTAGCTCAAATGTTTTGGGAATAGCTGAAAGCTTAGCTATACCTCTATAGTTTTCGATACTAGACCTACTACCTTTTTTGTGTAAAGGTATAATAAATGATTTCTTCCAAATCAATGGAAAAGTGGCAGATTCCACAGATAATTGGAATAATTTTTGTATCGGCTCAGATAAGTTAACTGCACAGTATTTGAGTACACAACTAGGAACACCATCTGGACCCGGAGAAAAAATCGGTTTCAAACCGAGAAGGCTCTGAAGAACAGTATTCTTATCAATTACTGGATAAGGAATGCAATTAAAACTTTCCAAGTTGTAGGAGTGTTGACCGGGTTGAAAACGTTTAGATGAGTAGGTCGACCTGAAGAATTCTGCAAATAATTCCGCAATATCATTATCAGAACTAGCATTCTTGCAACCAAAAGAAAAAGTAGCTGGAAAACCAGATGTTTTCCTCTTGGAATTAACAAAACTGTAAAATCTTTTCGGATTGTTGAAAAATTGAAATTTACAACTGCTTAAGTACAACTTATAACATTGTTGGTTTAGACAATGAAAGTTGCAACGAGCAACCGAATATTTAGAAAAATTGGCAGACGATCCTGATCTCTTGAAACGTTTATAAAGCCTAGATTTAACATTATTGAGTCTAATAAGTTGTCTTGTGAACCAAGGTGGTTTACTTGTTCCAGCACTAACACATCGAAGGGGGACACAGCTTTCAAAGAAGCCATCAAGAATACCGTAAAATAATGAAGTCGCTGAGTCGACGTCATTACTCGACCAGTCATGAGTAGCAATCAATTCGTTGAGTTTTATGAAGTCCGCCTTATAAAAACATCTTGAGCGGGATCGAGATTTTAATTTTGTAAAGCACAGCTCCATAGGAGGCTGAATAATATCAATTGCTATTTCAAGCGTAGGATGTAAGGGATCTTCTGGAAAAGATAAAGGAGAAATACGATTGAGAGCAATTCCTCACTGATTCATCCACAAATACCAGATCGCTTCCCAAGGCAGTCGGTTCTATGTACCGGAGCGACTCGGGATTTTTCCCGACCAAGGACTGTCATTTCAGTGTGACCCCATTTAATTTGTTTCGTCCCTCCCACAAATTGTCATCCTCCCAGCAGCTCCTTGCAGCAGGACTGCTACATATTCTCTTGCTCCGGGAAGGTATCGAACCCAATCCGGGTCCGTCTCCTGACCCCGGTCATGAGAAATGGTTTTGCTGCATCTGCCAGAAAAGAATCTTTTTAGGACGGTCAAACTCTGTTCAGTGTGTCTCGTGCAAGGGATGGTTGCATCGGACAGGTTGTTCTGGGCTTGATCCCAAAACCCGACGTCCACGTAACTTTTATAAATCTTTTGTGGCTCCTTGCTGCTCACGCCCAAGGGCGTCCCGTAGTCTACGCCTAAGCGTATCCCCACTACCTTCCAGCAGCTTCGCTGCTCAGCAAGCCACAACAAGTACCCGCTGCTGCTCGCGCCCCACGGCGCCAACAACTCAAACAGCTGATACCACTCATAACTACTACCTTCGTAGTAGAGCTGGTAGCAATGCTGTGCATCAGCCCCTGCCCCCGTCTTCTTCTCCCCCCCTCTTTTCTGGCAGCAATCGTGCAGGTCAGGGAAACAGACTCTTAGTCCCTGCCTCCGTTTGCACCGTCTGCCAGCACAGAATATATAGGTTTGCGACATCCGCTCAATGCAGCTCCTGCCTTGGGTGGTGCCACTTTCCTAGATGTTCTGGTCTCCGCGACGGCACCCCCTCGACGGGTTTCATCGCGCCATGTTGCCAGGTCGCAAATCCAAATCATCCGGGTACCCCAATGCTTGCCCAAGGGCGCCCAGTCCCAAGGCCACAACACCAATTGCGTCCTGGCCTTCCACAACCTAAGCGTAGTCACCCCTCACTTACCCCTAGAGTGGCGGCGTCACCCCTCATGCACTTCAGAATTCTGCAATTCAACTGTAATGGACTAACTGGGAAGATTACGGAGATAGTCGATTTCATGAAGCGGCACAATATCCGCATTGCTGCGATTCAAGAGACTAAACTCACAGCAAGATCTGCATTGCAGACCTGCTCTGGTTATAATGTCCACAGGAAAGACCGCGAGAGCGGAAATGGAGGCGGCCTCGCGTTTATCATACACCACTCTGTGCAATATCATATATTTGATCCTGGCATCGACCGCAGTGACAATGTCTTAGAACGTCAAGGCCTATCTGTCCGGTCAGGCGATGAAAATCTAGAAATCATCAACATCTACATCCCTCCTGTCACCTGTTGCCCAAGTGGATACCGCCCTAATATCGAGGCCTTACTCACTGGCAACAATCGCATTATCTTAGGCGATTTCAATGCCCATCACGACCTATGGCATTCAAGCTTGCGGGTGGACAGTAGGGGTGAGATGTTGGCAGATCAAATAGAAGAAACGACGTTCTGCACAATAAACGGAGACGCCCCCACACGTATGGTAGGAAGCTGTCACAGCTCGCCAGATATCTCAATCGTGAGCGCAGAACTCGTAAACTGCGTCAACTGGCAGCCGATGGTAACATTGGCATCCGACCACCTGCCCATACTTATTTCGTTCGAGCGTACCGCCGACTTCATCGTCACCGAAAAACGCACTTTCATAAACTTCAAAAAAGGAAAGTGGGAAGAATATAAATCTGCAACAGACAGCAGCTTTGCTGCCCTCCCTATCCTGACTGATGCTCGCCAAGGGGAGCGTGCCTTCCGTAAGGTCATTGAATCCGCCTCGGCACATTTCATTCCCGCCGGTAGAATTCCCGAAATCCGGCCCCACTTCCCGGCGGAGGCCGCGAGCTTAGCGAGGGAACGCGACCTTATAAGACAGCTTGATCCAGGCGACCCCCAAATAAGGGATATAAACCAACGCATCAGATTGCTTGTGGACGAACACAAGCGGGCGAAATGGGAAGAGCACCTAAGAGGTTGTAACCTCTCTACCGGTGTAGGTAAACTTTGGTCCACCGTAAAGTCCCTATCGAATCCGACTAAGCACAAAGACAAAGTTTCCATCGCCTTTGGCGATAAGGTGCTGTCGGATGCGAAAAAATGCGCGAGCGCTTTCTGCCGACAATATATAATGCATCCTACGGTCGACAAAGATAGACGGAGAGCCAATAGACACGCACATAAACAAAAACTCAGCGCGTCACCAATTACCATCACCGCTAGAGAGGTTGAGGACGCCATTGGTCGCGCTAAACCATCCAAAGCAGTGGGCCCAGACGGCATAGCCATGCCGATGCTTAAAAACCTAGGGAAAGAGGATTTCAAATATTTAGCGCATGTCTTCAACCTGTCTCTTTCCACCTTTGTCATACCTGAGAAATGGAAAATGGCCAAGGTGGTCCCGCTACTAAAGCCTGGGAAACCAGCTAACGTAGGTGAGTCATATCGTCCGATATCTCTCCTATCGCCAGTGGCAAAGACGCTTGAAGCCATTTTGCTCCCTTATTTCCAAGCACATTTGCAGCTAGCCCCTCATCAGCATGGCTTCAGAAAACTCCATAGCACTACCTCCGCGCTAAATGTCATTAGCACCCAGATAAATTGCGGTTTGAATCAATATCCCCACCATAGAACAGTACTCGTAGCGTTAGACCTATCAAAAGCTTTTGATACGGTCAACCATGGCTCGTTACTGCAAGACCTGGAAGGGTCCACCCTTCCCCCATGTCTTAAAAGGTGGACCGCAAATTATCTGGGTGGTCGGCAGGCATCGGTGCAATTCAGAAACGAAACATCAAAACAAAGGAGAATTAAACAAGGGGTGCCACAGGGTGGTGTCCTATCCCCGCTTTTGTTTAATTTCTACATATCTAAGCTGCCTTCACCACCGGAAGGAGTCACAATCGTTTCCTACGCCGATGACTGCACAATAATGGCCACAGGCCCAGGCCCAAAGATCGATGAGCTATGCAATAAAATAAACGGCTATCTCCCTGATCTCTCCAGTATTTTCGCCTCGCGAAACCTGGCATTGTCACCGACTAAATCTTCCGCGACCTTGTTTACAACATGGACGCCCCAAATGTCGACCATATTGAACATCCACGTCGATGGCACTACGCTACCGACTGTCCTACACCCCAAAATCTTGGGTGTGACGTTTGATCAGGATCTACATTTTGGTGCGCACGCAACCGCAATTGTTCCAAGAATTCAGAGCCGTAATAAAATCCTCAAATCCCTTGCTGGCAGTACCTGGGGAAAAGATAAAGAAACGCTCTTGACCACATACAAAGCAATTAGCCAGCCGATTACGTGCTACGCGTCACCCATATGGTCGCCAAGCCTAAAAACCACCCATTGGAAGAAACTACAGGCCTGCCAAAATACTGCTCTCAGAATCGCCACGGGCTGTCTTCTTATGTCCCCAGAACACCATCTGCATAATGAGGCGAGAATACTCCCCATCAGGGAGAGAAATGAGATGCTGACCAAACAGTTTCTGTTGAATACCCAGAAACCTGGGCATCCAACAGACATCTGATTGACGAACCAGCACCGCCTAGGGGCCTAAGGTGTTATCTCCGTAAGCATTTTGAGGAAATACGGCACCTGAGAACCCAGCCGTATGAAGCGGAAAAACACAAGCAGGTCCTTGGTGAACTCCATAGACAGGCGTCGGACCTTTATGTCGGGAAGTGCCCGGTGAATCCAGTACTTGAAGAAAAATATCCAGAACTCGCAGAGGAGGAACGCATACTCCCCAGGGAAACGCGTGTCACTCTTGCTCAACTTCGTTCTGGATACTGTAACAGGTTAAACTCTTACCTATCCAGAATCAACCCCGACATACAAAATGTATGCCCTGCTTGCAACGTGTCCCCACATGACACCAACCATCTCTTTAATTGTAATGTGGAACCAACGCCTCTAACACCCCTTTCCTTATGGTCCACCCCTGTTGAAACGGCAAGTTTCCTTGGACTCCCGTTAGAGGATATTGATGACAATTTGTGATCGGTCGCGGCTATTAGGTGGGGCGAGCATTGCTACAACAACAACAACAAAAACCAGGTCAAGAATCTTGTTTTTAAAATTTAAAACATTGTTGATCTGTAGGAGAGATGTATCTAAAATATTCTTAACGAAATCATGCTGACAGGGGGGAGTCAAAGTGTTTGAGTCGGTCAAGCTAATCCAATTTACCGAGGGTAAGTTGAAATCACCAAGAACGACTAAGCGATCTTTGTCTCGCAACTGAGAGTACAAGTTTCGAATAGCTAAATTATGGCAATTGTAAACATACATATCCGACCGGGGCGGAATATATGAGCATGTATATTCTCGCACGGTGCGTGGTAGCACGGAGAATATATATATATATGTGGATATGGAAAAAGAAATAAAAGACAAATAGTTATATTAGTAATGATGACAATAATTAATTTTATTTTGTGTGAATTTGGTACAATATTTTACCTTTGGTATATGATGTGGCGTGACAGCAGCAGCGACTTTCTTCCTCCTTGGTTGAAATAGAACAGAAAATGGAAAGTGATCGCCGTGTTGTCGAACCGGAGATCGTGCGAGGGTTTTCCAATGGATATTTGTTATCCGATGGAAAACTCAGTTACCCGTGTTAACGTTGAATATATGTGATGAACATACATGAATGTGTATGCATGTGGGTGTGCAGTACATGAAAGGATGTAAGAATGTATTTGCACTAAATAAGTTATGTATTAGGGTGGCCGTGTTTGCAGTATAACGATATTTAGGTCCTGACCTAAACATGCCGGCCCCCTTGCGGTAAGCAACATCTTAAAATGAAGGAAATTCATGCTGAAGCGGTCACGCTCACGTAATTCTTAAAACTAGATACAATATGTTTGTATTATTGAATGAAAATTTGTTGGCTGATCACGTCCGGACTTGTTTGCATATAGTAGCCGCTGTAGGAAAAAGAAGCAACATATTAAAGCTGAAAACAAGAACGGGTTATAATTCAACGCACATTATACAGTATACATATTTGGACTGTATTTATTTGTATTTATCTCTTTTGTGTTCCGAGATTTTTCGTAGTCTGGACGTCTCCGTTCCAGATTTCGACGAATGTAAATTAATTTTTCATCTGGACAAAGAGCCCAAGTCTCTCTTCCAGATTTTAACTTTATGAGGTTAAATGTTATATCCAGACGAAGAGGACGCGTCTCCGTGCCAGATTGGATTTATTTTGTTAGATTATGTGACAATTAATTTTCCATCTGGACAAAGAGGCCAAGTCTCTGTTCTAGATTTTAACTTTATGAGGTTAAATGTTATATCCAGACGAAAAGGACGTGTCTCCGTGCCAGATTGAATTTATTTTGTTATATTATATGTGAATTTTAATTTTTGGTTTGGTGGCGAACGCTGAATGGCATACATATTGATATGAAACTCTTTATATTCGTATTGACCCTCTGACAGGCGCTTATAGCAGATTGACCATGTGCATGGACCTGCTTATGGGTTGTCCAAAGTTCGGGCAGTGATGCAAGAATGATCGCGTGAGCGCAAAACTGTTTATCAATGGCTTATTGATCACTTTCTAAATGCTCCCTGAGTACATCCTATCTCTTCTTTGTATTAAATTTCGTGTTTCTGCATTGGATACATAGAAAATGAATAAATTACACTTGCGAGTGATTAATTCATAATTTCTACTGAATACAATAAATAAAAATTTGTATATTCGAATCTGATCGAAAATTTATAATTTGGTTTTTATTTTTGTGATTTAATTTGTCACAAAGTTTTCTGCCACCCAAGAAAGTTTCGCCTTTTCCAGCTAAATTTGTGGATTTCGGTAAAAATATTGTAGTTGAAAAAATTTTTGTTGCGAAAAAATTCAAGCCTTTCGAGTTTTGAACGATTTTCTTGCAATTTGTACTTATTTTGTAATACTGTTTTCACTAAAGTATTCGTGAAATCAGTAGTTACAAACATTAAAAAAAATTTAGAACGGATCATGTTCCACTTAAACACCCATATTGGTGTAAAAAAAATGTTCGCTATGGCAATACCATACCGCGTAGATGAAAATGTCATGTAAATGACAAAGGCGAAATGTAAACATGCCGGTAAGTAAACATAGAGGAATTTTGTAATTTACATTAATTGTATGATTTCACTAACTTGTATTTACCTTTCTTTTCAGATTATGCCAATTAAATGATGTCCCTGTGTGTACATATGTATGCATATACACTATGCTGCAATTAACACCCAAGAAGGGATTTATGCTGCAGTATTACCGGTCGCTGCATGGGCAACAACAACAAAGAGTAGGCAAGAATAAACCTTAGGGACTAATTAATGGAGTTCGTCCATCAGGTTTGCATATTTTAATTGATTAGGAAATCCGGAAATAAATGCTTTGTGCACAATTGTGTTATTTTGAGTGGAAAATAAGCACGTTATTTGTATTGTTTTTGGTTCATTTGCTGTGTCTCCCAATACCCTACACAAAATGTTGTAAGTTATTATGAGCAATAAGAAACAGCAATTAAAGTCTAAAAATATTATTTTCGATTCCGGTTTAAAATAAAGATGTAAATTTGTTTGCAATTTCAATGCTACGCATTATTAATACTCTGAACGAGTGGTGGGTTTATACCCGATTGCATGTGAGGTTTATACCAACTTGCGAATTTGGTTTTTAATGAAAAATAATGGAATTGAATAAGAAAAAAATGCTTATGTATGGTAGTTGTCCAATTACACCGTGACGTGAAATTTTGAAGTTGTTGTAGTTGTACCTTGTAATTTAAACATTAAACCCTTTTTTATTTAGGTACATTTTGAAGAAGAAAATAAAGATGGTCGATTTTTGAATTAAAAATGGCGAATTGAAATTATTTTCCTGCAGCTTATGGACGAAAACGTGGTAAACTGTTTGTAGATTGTTGTGTAGTTTGGCTTGTAGTTAGTTAATGTTTTTAATTATTATTTTTCATTCTGTGGCGGATAAGCTTGGCTATCTACGAGGGTTTCGTTTCGATAAATTTTTATTTTATGCCGATAATTCGAAGTGGCATAACATATTTTAAAGAAGTGTAATGTCCTAATTTAAGGATCGGTTTGGTCATCGGTGGATACCTCTCCACTTGTTTCATTGGCTGGTGGAAGTAGAATCAGTTTGGTCAAGGACCTTGTAATTTGACCTTTTTCAGTCGTGATGTCGACAACTCGTACAAGGTCAATTGCTCCCGTGTGGAGTTTGACCACTCTTCCAAGTCTTCATTCGTTTGGAGATACATTGTCGTCTTTCACGACGACGAAATCCCCTATTTTGATGTTTGCTTTCGGGTGTTTCCATTTAACCCGCTTTTGCATTTCTAAGAGATATTCTCTTTTCCATCTTTTGCAAAAGGTTTGATGCAAAGCTTTTAATTTATGCCACCTATTGACTATGGAGGCAGGATTCTCATTGGAATCTATTTCTGGAGGAGCGAGAAGATTTCCACCTACCAGGAAATGACCAGGGGTTAAGGGTTCTAAGTCGGTCGATTCGTTCGACGCTGGACTTAATGGTCGCGAGTTGAGGCAAGCCTCTATTCGACAAAGTAGGGTTGCGAATTCCTCAAAAGTATATTTATCCCTACCTGCCACTTTTCGAAAGTGGCTTTTGAAACTTTTTACTCCTGCTTCCCACAGACCTCCCATATGAGGAGAGGCAGTAGGGATGAAATGCCATTGCAGAAGTTGATGAGCATATTTAGACAATGCGTTCTCACGTGAATCAGCTATAAATGCCTTAAACTCAGATCTAAGTGATCGTGAGGCTCCGACAAAGTTAGTCCCATTATCGGAATATATATTTTTCGGACATCCTCGCCTGGCGATAAATCTGGAGAGTGCCGCGAGAAAGGATTGGGTGCTAAGGTCGGTCGTGGCTTCCAAATGTATGGCTTTCGTAGTAAAGCAGACAAACAGACATACATAACCTTTCGAAAATCGACAACCTCTACCTCTATAACTTTTTATGTCGAATGGTCCTGCAAAATCTACTCCTGAATTAGTAAATGGTCGGGAAAATGTGGTACGTTCCTTGGGAAGGTTACCCATAAGTTGGGTTTGTACACGTTTTTTATAGATTGTGCAGACCTTACAATTGTGAATGATGGATTTTATCATATTTTTAACCCTAGGAATCCAGTATTGGGTCCTAATAAGCCTAAACATTAGTTGATTTTCTCCATGTAAAGAGATTTCATGGATAAACTGAACTAAAAGGCGAGAAAATTTGCATGTGTAAGGTAGGATTATTGGATGGCGTTCATTGTATGGTAGGTCTAGAGCTGCGCGGATGCGACCACCAGTCCTTATAATGCCATACTTGTCTAGGAAAGGGTCAAGAGGAAGCACTTCGCTTTTACAATCTACTAGCTTGCCTGACTTCAGATTTTTGTATTCTGTGGGATAAAACTGTTGTTGCGACATCTTAACTAAGCGTTGCGTAGCGATTTCGATTTCATCTGATGAAACCAGATATGACGTTTTATTAAAATAATCTTTTGTCTTTGGATGAGTTCTTTCGAGAAATCTCAAGACAAAAGATATCACCCTTAAGGCTCGGGGTAGGTTCGAAAATCTATCCAGAATATCAAAATCCGTTTTGGTAGTTACTGCATGTGCTTGCACTCGTTTCTCCTCGATGGTTGTGTTGTAAGATATATCTTGTGTAGGCCATTTTGAGATGTCTTCTTGTAACCAAGAAGGTCCCTGCCACCACAAGGAATTGTTGACCAGTTCATGTGCTGGGAGTCCTCTGCTAGCCATATCGGCTGGATTTGATCCCGAACCCACATGACGCCAATTATCCTTTCCTACCTTTTCGACGATTTTCGTGATACGGTGTGCTACGAAAGTTGACCACGAACAAGGGGGTTTTCGTATCCATGCCAGTACAATCATTGAATCGGTCCATAAGTAGGTTTTTGGATTCCCTAAGTTGAGATTTGTTAGAATTGTTTCCATCATTTCGGAGAGTAGTACGGCTCCGCATAATTCCAGTCGGGGAAGCGATATAGTTTTTACCGGAGCTACTTTTGTTTTTGCCAATAGCAAATTGGTCAGAACTTGGTCGTTGCTTTCCACTCGCAGGTATACCGCCGCGGCATACGCTTTCTCTAATGCGTCACAAAAACCGTGAATTTCCACTTTGTTGTGCGGGGAAAAGTGAGTCCAGCGCGGTATCCCAATGTTATTAATTTCATGATACTTTTCCATAAAGGTGTTCCAACGTTCCCTAGTAGTTGGTGATACATCTTCATCCCATTTTGTACCTTCAAGCTAAATGTTTTGCATGATTATTTTGGCTACAACTACTATTGGAGCAAGCCATCCTAATGGGTCGAACAATTTAGCGATTGCCGATAAGATCGCTCTTTTGGTTAAAGTGTTGCAATTTTCCATTGGTTTTGCGATGAAGTAAAACTCATCATTATGTGCATTCCACCTGATTCCTAGTGCCTTCACTGAACTTGCGTCTTCGAATTCCAGGAAATCTTTGTTAAGGAGATGCTGTTTAGGGATATCCTTTAGTATTTGGTCGGAATTGGCTGTCCATTTTCTTAGTGGAAAGCCGGCTGATTGCAATGCCTTAGATATTTGATTTCTGGCAGTAATTGTTGATTGGATGCAGTGTCCACCAGCAAGAATATCATCCACATACATGTATTCTCTTAGTATTGTGGATGCAATTGGAAAGGTGTCTTCGGCGTCCTTTGCCAATTGTAAAAGTGTCCTTATTGCTAGATAAGGAGCACAGTTAACCCCGAATGTCACAGTCTTCAGTTCGTAAAGGCTGACAGGGCTTTCAGAGCTAGTACGGAATACTATGCGCTGGTATTTGGTTTGGTTTGGTTGTACCATAATTTGTCGGTACATTTTCTCGATATCGCTGTTGAAGACATATTTGTAAAGTCTCCAGCGAACTATAAGAATAGTTAGGTCAGCTTGTAGCGTAGGACCTGTATACAAAACGTCGTTCAGACTTACTCCGTTTGCGGTCGGACTAGATGCGTTAAAAACAACGCGAACTTTCGTGGAGGTACTTTCGTCCTTGATGACGGCGTGATGAGGTAGAAAATAATGGTCAGAGGAGTCTGGTGGCACACAGCTGTTGATCCTTGACATATGTCCCAATTCCTCGTATTCGGTCACAACTCGATTGTACTCCGTTTGTAAAGTAGGATTTTTCGAGAGTCGTGCCTCGTTCCGGAAGAACTGAGAGCATGCTCTTTTAAGAGAAGGCCCTAGGGATATATTGGAGGGGAATTCTCGTTTAAAAGGTAATGAGACTGTGTATTTCCCGGTATTATCTCAGTGGTGGTACTTCTGTATAATTCCTCGCAGTATTGTTCGTCCGCATTAAAGCGTTTGTTTTTAGGGATTTCTTCCAGTTCCCAAAAGGCGGATAATTGCTTATCCAATGATACGTCACTGTAATAGGAGACGATTTCTTTGGGTTGCTCTTGCACATCTGTACGGCCTGTAAGTATCCAGCCGAAAACAGTTTCTTGTGCTAAGAGCGTACCAAGGACATTCTTCTGCAATCCGTTCAAGATGATTTGAGGGTAAATGTCCCCTCCAAGAACTAGATCCACTGGTTCGTTGACAAAGAATCTTTTATCTGCCAACTCGAGATCAGGGAATGATGGTCTGGTCATCGCACTGATCTGGCATGTTGGAAGATCCCCTGTAAGCTTTGGCAGGACAAGAACTTTTGTGTTCAAAGAAAATAATGGGTCAATTAGTGACCGCAATTCTATTGAACAAGACTCTTTGACCTGTGCAGAGAATGAGTTAGTTATACCGGAAACTTGAGCGCGAATTTTCTTGGATGGCAGGTTAATTCGACGTTTGAGACGTTCGGTAATAAATGAACATTCAGAACCTGAATAAATTAGGGCTCTGGCTGAAAAATTGGTATGGTTATAATGTATGTTGACACGAGCGGTGCCTAACAGTACACCAGCGGTATTATGCGCATGGCAAGATTGCACATTGGAGGTTTACTTGTCATTGGACTTTGAATTTTGCCTCTCTCGTGCTTGTCGCGATGTTTAAGGTGTATCATCTTCCTTACTTGTATGAACTGCTGCTTTTTGCTGAATTTTTTGTATATGTAGGAACGTGTTGTGTCGAGAATGGCATGTACTACAGTTATAAGAACTAGTACATTTCGACACAGTATGTCCAGACGATAAACAATTCAGGCAGCTATTATTGCTCTTAATAAAATCGACTCTACGAGCAGGTGAAAGTTTAAGGAATTTCGTGCAGTTGCGTAGTTTATGCTCATTTGTGTGACACATTTTACAATTAAATTTCTTGACGCTTGTTTGGAAGCTGCCAACCTTTTTTTGTTGGGTTTCAGGAGTTGGTTTTGTAATATGAGGCTTAAAACTTTTTGAAGTCTTATTGCCTCTATGGCCAGACACGTTTTCCAACGCAAGAAATCGGTCAGAAAGAAATTTGTGCATGTCCTCCCATTTAGCTATCTCTGTCTTGTTCCCCAAAGACTGTTCCCAAAGCGAGAGGCTGCTTTCGGGAAATTTTTCTGCGCAAAGGTACACAAAAAGTGCATCCCATAAATCTATCTTATGCCCTTTTAATGCATTCATGCAATTATTTAATTTTAATTGTAAATCTTTAATAGATTTACCGCAATCCGTTTCAATAGGTTTTATTCCGAAGACAGTGTCGAGCTGAGCCTTAACTAAACTACGCTTGTTTTCATACCTTTCAGTGAGGTTCTTCCACGCTATTTCAAACCCTTCATTTGTGACAGGTGCGTTGCTAACAATTTCGTTGGCCTCCCCCTTTGTTTTCTGACTGAGGTAATATAGTTTCTCAATCGGGTAAATATCGTCGTTCGAAATGTAAATGGCCGAAAACATATCTCGGAATGTTGGCCAAGACAGATAGTCACCCTTGAAGACTTCGGTATCACATGGAGGGAGGCGAAGATGGTGTTTGCGATCAGTCTGTTTTTGGGTAGGCTGGTCAATTTCCTCTGTTTCTGCTTTATTAAGGGTCTCTGTCTGAGCCGACATAGCAGACATACATTTAAAATAACTAGCCATAGAAAGCTTATGCTTCTTTTTTATGGCTTTAATTTCGTCTTTGGACAAACCCGCGGAGATTAACGCGTCATAAGCATTTTTGGTTTTTACCCACATATTTTTTAACTCTTCTTGTTGAAAGGAAAGAGTGTTTTTATCGGGATCAGTCACATTACCGATATCTGATTCGAATTCGACAATTGCCTCAGCAAAAAGTATGTATGCATCCATTTTTACTTATGATGTGTATACAGATAGAAATCCGGAAGATTTAATGTATACTTTAGAGGTAAAAACCTCTTGTTGCCCTCTCTGCTCAGCTAGTGTTATGTAATTAAGTACCGCAAGTAAGGTAGAAACCCTCAGTTGCGTTTTGATCGGTGGTAGAAACCCACCGACTCGTATACCTAGCTAAGTGCTACCGCAACTAAGGTAGAAACCCTCAGTTGCGTTTTGATCGGTGGTAGAAACCCACCGACTCGTATACCTAGCTAAGTGCTACCGCAAGTAAGGTAGAAACCCTCAGTTGCGTATTGATCGGTGGTAGAAACCCACGGACTCGTATACCTAGCAAAATGTTAACGCAATTAAGGTGAAAACCCTCAATTGCGTAATAATAGGTGTTAAAATTCCACCGACTCATATAACTAGCTAAGCTACTGAAAAGAAAGCTAGAGAAAGGAGGGCAACAAAAGCAAACGCAGACTAAAATGCAATGCACTTTTTAAATTTTCACTATCTATTTCTTTTAGTGTAATTTTGTATGCGCGGATGTATATAAAAAATGCCGATTCGCCACCCACACAGATGTAATGGTTATTTTTTACAATAAAAAACCTGGACTTCGTTGTGTTAATCCAGTATATGTTAACCGCAAAAAATAAGGCAAAGTGTAAAAATAATAAGCAACAAATAAGCAGTTAAAATTATTGCAGAATTTTTTGTTGGGTATGTGAACTAAAGTGAAGTGCTGTTGTTGTTGTTGAAAATTAACAAACAACGAAACTAAAAAGAATGCATGGTTATGTGAAACCGAAAATAGTGCAGTTTAAGTTAAAATTAATATTGTTTCTACTAAAAATTCTGCACTATGTTACCTTAAGCTGTGTCAGCAAAACCTTACCGCGGGTGGGGGGATAATGCTGATAGACAAAAGGCCTTTTTAACACTTAATTCACTTAAAAAAAAATGTTCACTTAAAAAAAATTGTGCGCTGTAAATTATAACCACGTACCTTGTTTGTTGTTGCGGCTATCTATACTTGGTAGATGGTTTGAAAAGATGATTTTGTTTTTATTCCAAATGCTGCTCTATCTCGAAGGTCTTGTTTGTTGTGCCAAAAGTTATAATATATAATCTTGATTTGCCTTTTCTGTGATGTGGACTGTATATGTAAAGTTCTTGTCGCTTGTAAAAAAATCTCACTGTGAGAAAGGACCAAATGTATATTCTCGCACGGTGCGTGGTAGCACGGAGAATATATATATATATATATATATGTGGATATGGAAAAAGAAATAAAAGGCAAATAGTTATATTAGTAATGATGACAATAATTAATTTTATTTTGTGTGAATTTGGTACAATATTTTACCTTTGGTATATGATGTGGCGTGACAGCAGCAGCGACTTTCTTCCTCCTTGGTTGAAATAGAACAGAAAATGGAAAGGGATCTCCGTGTTGTCGAACCGGAGATCGTGCGAGGGTTTTCCAATGGATATTTGTTATCCGATGGAAAACTCAGTTACCCGTGTTAACGTTGAATATATGTGATGAACATACATGAATGTGTATGCATGTGGGTGTGCAGTACATGAAAGGATGTAAGAATGTATTTGCACTAAATAAGTTTTGTATTAGGGTGGCCGTGTTTGCAGTATAACGATATTTAGGTCCTGACCTAAACAGAGCAACAAATATATAAGTTAAAACATAGCATTGAAATCTTTACTGCTATAAACTCAATATCAAATGCGTTGTCCGACAACAGCAACTCGGATGAAAGACTTGAGTCCATAGCAATAAGAACACCGCCTGCTCTAGATATACGATCACGCCGGTACACGACGTATGTAGTTACTTGAAAAAAGCTCAGCGTTAAAATTGTCAGGTTTTAACCAGGTCTCGGTGAAAGCAACAACCTGCGCTGTAAAAGCGAAACTGTTAAGAAAAAAGGTATTTAATTTAGATCGTAAACCACGAACATTTTGGTAATGAACGACTATAGAAAGTGAGTCGGTGACTACTTTTTTGCTGTACCCGCGGTGAAGGTAATAGAGTTTTTTGGCACTATATTGGTATTTCTCTTGTACAAATGCACCACAGAATGCTCCGGCCAAAAAGAACTGTCAAGAACACTATCAACATAAAGGTATGGCACAGTTATTTTAAAAGATGAAATTTCCTTTCATATTTAAAGTTAAATTTGAAAACTTCAACACTAGAATTATTAATATTAAGTTTAGAGCATATATAATTTGAAATATCGTCGACAGTCAATGAAGCATGCAACCGAGAAACAAAAATTGCTCTGCGAGGCGGAACGGCAGTCATCTCCCTAGGACCAACAGGTTGCACCACGGAAACTGTCGAAGCAGAAATAGATGTTGATGTAGATGCAGAAGTTGACGTAGATGCAGGTGATGAGCCCACTGTCGAAGCAGAAATTGATGTTGAAGTTGATGTAAATGCAGAAGTTGATGTAGATGCAGCTGACGAACCCACTGTGGTCGACTTCTTACGACGATTGCTAACACCTGTACGTTTGCCTTTATTACCCTCATCAGCATACTGTGACTCAACAGCATGCTTTGTGTTATTGGTTTTTAATGTAGTATTGTTTGCGGTTTTGTTGTGCGTGTCATTGTTATTATTATTTTTAACTTAAGAAGAAGCATAGGTACTAGCTTTAGCGCGACCAATGCTGTTGACCACCGCTTTAGACACAGGAGCAGAATTTATCTCATTAATGATGTTCTATGTATGTTAGAATGTGTTGAGGAAGCGCCATGAAGATGAGTGTCAGACAAAGAGCGAAAACGAAAGCTGTTCAAAGGCAATGGCTGTTTAATATGAAACTTCGCAAAATCTTCTCTCAAGACTTTCACATCATTTGCTACAGCAGTGTTGTTGTCATAAAGGTATTTAAAATCAGAGCGAATCTCTGCTTGTCAATCGCTAATTTGAGCACGCAAACGATGGCCATCTTCGAGTGATAACTTCAGTGCGGTTATGAGCTCTGCATTCTTAGCTTTAAGCAGGTTAATTTCACTCACTAAAGATACTAGTGTTTGTTCAATATTAACATTATTAACAACACTTCGCTCATAATCATTGTTTACAATATCGACAATTGAGTCATTTCACAGCGCAGACAAATCAATTACTGTATTTTCAGTTGTATTTATTGTTGATGTAGCACTGACAGTGGGGGGTGGCGAGCGAATAGAGCGACGTCGTTCACATGCACAAACCTTGCAAAAGAAAGCACTATTGGCTTCACTCAAATATTCGATATCAGTAGGCAAAACACCGGTACAATGCAAATGAAAAAGTTCACTGGACTTAGCGCATTGAATTTTAGATTGACCGCGATCGACCCTATTTCCACAAATACACGGCATTTTGTATTAGGTATTGAACTAAAGCAAAAACAATCAAAGATGATTTAAAATTTACAAAAATACAAGCGAGCGCTTAGAAACACGTCCGAACAGCGCGAACTATATAAATAAAAAATTTATGTTTCAATTGTGCTGGCAATGCTATAGCCATGGTGAAGCCGTAAGGTGGTAACAGCGAGCGGACATACACACACAAACTCCATGTAGTTTGTTTGTGTAATTCGTTGGTGGTAATGTCAAAAATACTCTGAGAAATGTTCGTACTGTCAAAATTCATGAGAAAAGTTGCAATCAGCTTGGCTAATGCTTTCACCTTTAATGACTCCGCCATCAATCAGCTTTGCCAGCATAGTTTGAAATTAATAATCAACATAAACGATTTGATTTCGTTTTGATATGGTAGAAAACGATACCAAATCATTTCGTTAATTTGACGTTCTTAACGTTAATAAACGAAACGAAATGACTTTGTTTCGTTTATTAACGTTAATTATCGTAACGAAATGATATTGGTTCGTTGGTTAAGCATGCCTGATTCAAAGGGACATAGGGACAGAAAAAGCGACTTTGTTTTATACTATGTAGTGATGTACATCCAGACATACCTTTAAACCTACGCCCGAAGATAAATAAGGCAGCGAATGCTATATATGTACGTATGTATGTGTCGCATCATCCTCACTCAAAAGCAATTAGCGCGAACAGTTCACAGCGAACAACCATACAAACACATTTTTTGGTAAAAATGTTACTTTTGTTTAAACAATTTGGCTGATATAAGAAAGGAATCAAATATTTTTTTTGATGCAGATCGAAGGTAAATAGTTCAAAGTTTTACTGAAAAGTAGATTTTTTTAAATCCGTCCATCCGTTTGAGTTATAGCTGTTTAAACAAAAATTTTATGATTTTTTACTACATTTTGGCATTTTGCCACGCCCCTATGATATATATCTTCAAATTATATTAACTGTACCATCTCACGTAGCTAAGCCTTCAAATGCAAAAAACCGTTTTAAAATCGGAGCATTCTGTGTGAAGTTATGTGCATACATGTCATTTAGCGACTTGATTTTATAAGGTTTAATAGATATATCTCAGAAAAATTCTAAAATATCTTACCGGAAAGCTGAAAATTTTCTTGAAAATTCGCGAAATTTTCCCGAATTTTCTAAAAAGTCTTAAGTGTATATTTGGATTTAGCGAGATTATCTCAACTGCAATTTTATACTACAGAATATAAAAATCTCAAATCAGGAAAACCGGTCGATTCTAAAAGCGAAGTGCTTCCTCTTGACCTTTTCTTAGATAAGAATGACATCATAAGGACTGATGGTCGCTTACGGGCGTCTCTTGACTTACCCTATAACAAACGCCATCCAATCATCTTACCATACAAATGCAAATTGTCTCGCATTTTTGTACAGTTTATCCACGACATCTCTTTGCATGGGGAAAACTAATGGTTAGGCTTATTAGAACCCAATACTGGATTGCTAGGGTTAAAAATATGATACAGTCCATAATTCACAGCTGTAAGGTCTGCACGATCTATAAGAACCGGGTACAAACCCAACTCATGGGGAATCTTCCTCAGGAACGTACCACATTTTCCCGACCATTTACCAACACTGGGGTAGATTTTTTATTTATTTATTTATTTATTTATTTGTTTAAGTCTATGAATTTTAATCCTTACAGACTATGATACAATGAAAATTTTAAAAATACTTATGCCCAAAAGTAATCGGTTTACTTAGAAAGCAGACTTCAAAATACTCATAAATTCAGCTCTTTGTATAGAAAAATCAAGAGCGGAATTACTTATTGAGTTAAGCTCCCGAATAGCACGCGTAATGGGAGCATTACCAACGTAATTCGTTCTGAAATAATCGTAATAAAATGGAGACGAATTTCTGAGAGATCTTTGGAGAACATTAAATCGAATCCTTTCCAGCATATAAGGGCAATCAATGTAGCCATTAATAACATTATACATGAATGACAAGCACAGTATAGATCTACGATTTTTCAAAGACTTGAGGCTTAAAAGTAAAAGACGTGCAGAGTAGGAAGGAATCGGCTCATAAAAGTTTACCGGCCGAAGGGCATATTTAAGGAAAATTTTGTGAATTCTCTCAATTCTACAAATGGCCGTTTGGTTGCTTGGTCTCCAAATGAAGACAGCATATTCATTATGAGATCTAACGTATGACGTGTAGAGCAGCTTAAAGGTATAGGGGCCTGAGGATTTTGAAGCATTGCGCCGTACAAATCCGAGCATAGAATATTCTTTCGATGTTACGTAGTTAATGTGATTAATGAAAGAAAATCTTTTGTCAAAAACGACACCCAGGTATTTAATCTCATCACCACATTGAAGTTCACAGTTAGATATACTGTATTTTGTAGACAAATTGTTAGTTGATTTTGAATAAACTATTTGGAAGCATTTTTGCATATTTAAGGAGAGACAGGAATTCAGGCACCATTGGTGAAGCTAATTTATATCATCCTGCAGCTTTATGGCATCTTCTTGCGATTTAATAGCTGAGAATATTTGTAAGTCATCTGCATAAGGTAAACACTTTGCAAACGAAAAACAACTGCTGATGTCATTAATAAATAATATAAATAAAAGTGGGCCTATTATACTTCCCTGGGGAACGCCAGAAGTCGCAACGAACGGACTAGACATTTCCCATCAATGGTAACAACGCAGTGTCTATTACTTAAATAAGAACGAATCCACAAAAGAACCCTTGAATGAAAACCGATACTGCTTAATTTTTTTATCAGAACTGTGTGCTGTAGTCCAGCAGAGAAAGAATCTACACAGTATTCGCTAAAAATAGCAAGATTTGAAACCGTGGACCTATCAGCAACAAACCCGTGCTGGTGGGGTGATATAAAGGGATTTAACAGCAAAACTCAACTTGGCATTCACAGCATGCTCAAAAATTTTAGAAATTGTGGACAGCTTGGATATTGGTCTATAAATACGCACATCGTTCTTATTTCCACATTTGAAAACGGGCGTAATCGAGGTGAGCTTCCAATCATCGATGAACGTCCCAGATGATAATGATTTATTGAAAATCAGAGTCAACGGATAGACCAAGGCTGGACAGTTTTTTAACAAGACAGAAGAAAACCCATCAAAGTCAGTTTGGGATGAGGATTTAAGTATAATAATAGCTTTACTAACATCCTCACAGGAGAGAGTAAGCGTACCGAAGTTCAGGATACTAACGGCATCCAATGAAAAATCAACCGCTTTATTATTATCATCCTGAGAAAAAGTTTACTTAAAAAACTCAGCAAATAAATTCGCTGCCTCACTTAGAGATCGCGCAGGCTGATCATCAAGGAAAACTCCAGAGGGTACACTGGAGCCACCTTTTTTTGACTTTATATAGTTCCAAAAAGTTTTAGGACTCGATTTAATATTCGACTCAATATCGTAAATATAGTTATTGTACAGAAACTTATCTAAATGATTAAATATCTTTAAATAGTGCTTGTACTTAGTAAAGAATATATGACTCTTTGAGCGTTTGAAGTTACGCAAATATTTATTTTTTATGTTCTTCAGTTTTTTTAATTCTTTCGAATACCACGGAAGTTTATACGGCCTCTTTCGCTTTACCGGAATTTTATTCAAACAGTGACTAAATAGAATGGATTTGAACGTGGCGAAGCAGTTAGAGGTATCAAGTCCCTCCAGTAATTCGTCCCAGTTTATTTCCATTAAAAAATCGTTAAATCTAGGAAAATCGCATGAATTGAAATTGACGTTAATCTGCTATCTGAAGTATCCGACGCATAATAATAAAAACTACAAGTAATGACCAGGGGTAGGTGATGCCTATCCTTGGGAATAACTGCATTAGAGCATTCGCTGACTTCACAATTAAGGTTTCACTTATAAACACTAGATCCAATAATCTATTTAGGGCATTAAAACTTTTACTAATTTGCTTTAAATTGAGACTCAATAAATTATCAATTAAATACAGTTCGTGATTCAAAGAAAGATTATTAGGTGTGAGACCATAACTAGAAACATTTGTTGACCAATGAATATTACAAAGGTTGAAGTCTCCAAGCACGCAGAGGTGGTCATCATTAAGGTTTCGTAAAACAACAGAGATTATGTTATCAGCATGTGCTTTGTATACATCAAATGCGCTGCCTGGTGGAACATACGAGGCAAGCAGATATAGGGAGCCTTGTGCACCAGAACCAGAACCATTTATACACACGCAGATTTGGTCAAGTAGCGAGTCGTCATTGTTGAGCGAAAATAAAAATGAACGCAGCTGGCGCTTGACAGCAATTAAAACACCACCACCGCGAATGCAACCAGTTTTCCGAGCATCCCGATCCTTGCGATAGACATTGAAAAGATTTGAGTCAAATAACTCACTATGAAAAAATTTTTCATTGAGCCATGTCTCGATGAAGACAAATATATCATAATCCATTTGCGCACTAAAATTATACACAAGATCAGACTTGGTTCTCATGCCAGATACATTGTGAAAATATATCCTTAAGTCGTTATTGCTGTTATTGGCGGGACGATTTATCCCTACTATGTGCGAGGAGGCTTTTTGTGAGCCTTCCGAAAAAACTGAAAAGGCTTCACCGTAACATTAGTCGGCCAAATTTCGGAGCTGAGCAATTTGTCAAATGATGACTCAGGAACTCCCAACTTGAAGCTAACTCTATTCAGATTTGCAAACGCAACATCTCTTTTTACTAGCATCGTACAACTTAATGCGGTTTTATTTAAATTAGCTTGCCTAGCCACATATTCAATTATATTATCTTCAGTTACAGATGGCGAAAAAGACGATATATGTAGCCATTTGTAACGATCAGCATCCACCAGATCGCTCGATGCGTTAGATCCTCTAATAAGAATTCGAGAATTA
Source organism: Eurosta solidaginis (assembly GCF_040869045.1). Classification (NCBI taxonomy): domain Eukaryota; kingdom Metazoa; phylum Arthropoda; class Insecta; order Diptera; family Tephritidae; genus Eurosta; species Eurosta solidaginis. The sequence continues at coordinate 104,726,308 of NC_090324.1, forward strand.
GTATTTTTCATTTTAGTTCTAGTTTTAGACACATTTGCCCCCTGTCCATCTTCCTTAATAGACGCATGAGTGGATGAAGAAGAAGCCGAAATATCCGTCATTGGCACGGCCGTAATTATGGATGCATACGTATTGCGAGAATTATTTGAAGTTGAAATAACACTCTGAGGCGTCGACGTCACAGCATTGGACACCGTTGTATTAGTAGTGCAAGCAGCAGCAGTAATAATATTTGAGATAGCACTAATCGATATTACAGATGATTGAGGATTCATAGGCACTGACGTCACAACACTAGGCGTTGAAGTTTTAGTAGTGCAAGCAGCAGCACTAGCCGATAGTACGGATGGTTGGGCACTCACTGGCACTGACGTCACAACATTATTATTTATTGTATCCGCATGCACTGACGTCACAACACTAGGCGACGTGATTTTAATGGCACAAGCAGCAGCATCAACAGCAACAGGCGAGCGAGCATTCTCATACACTGACGTCACAATGTTCGTTGTATTAGAAGTATTTGATATGTTAGCACTCTCATTAGTTGTGGGTGGCAGATGAGAGGGATTACCATTCCACACATCGGCATTACTCATGACTTGTTTAACTGCGACTTTTGCACGACCATTCGACATCAAAAGTTATCGAGGTAGAGAGTGCCGTATTTCAAAAGGTTATGCCTGTCTGTCTGTCTGCTTTAGTACGAAAGCCATACATTTGGAAGCCACAACCGACCTCAGCACCCAATCCTTCCTTGCGGCATTCTGAAGGTTTATTGTCAGGAGAGGATGCCCAAAAAATGTCTACTCCGACAATGGAACTAACTTTGTCGGAGCCTCACGATCTCTGAAATTTGAATTTAAGGCATTTATAGCAGATTCGCGTGAGAATGCATTGTCTAAATACGCTTATCAACTTCTGCAATGGCATTTCATTCCCACCGCCTCTTCACATATGGGAGGTCTGTGGGAAGCAGGAGTAAAAAGTTTCAAAAGCCACTTTCAAAAAGTGGCATCTGGGTATAAATATACTTTCGAGGAATTTTCAACCCTACTCTGCCGAATAGAGGCTTGCCTCAACTCGCGACCATTAAGCCCGTCGTCCAGCGAGTCGACCGACTTAGAACCCCTAGTCCCTGGTCATTTCCTGGTGGGCGGACATCTTCTAGCCCCGCCGGAAATAGATTCCAATGAGAATCCTGCTTCCATAGTAAATAGGTGGCATAAACTAAAGGCTTGGCATCAAACCTTTTGCAAAAGATAGAAAAGAGAGTATCTCTTAGAGATGAAAAAGCGAGTTAAATGGAAACACCCGAAAGCCAACATTAAATTAGGCGATCTCGTCTTCTTGAAAGAAGACAATTTCGCTCCAAATGAATGGAGGCTGGGTCAGGTAGTCAAACTACACCCCGGATCAGACGACCTTGTTAGAGTAGTTGACAGTGCGACTGAAAAAGGTCAAATCACAAGGCCTTTGGCTAAACTGTTCCTTCTTCCCCCCGCCATTGACACAAGTGACGAAATATCCACTGATGGTGAAGCCGAATCTGAAAATTAAGACATTCCACTTCGTCAAAATAGGTAATGCCACTTCTAATTATCGGCGTACAAAATAAAAAACTTTTATTTCAAAATTAAAAAGGCAAAAGTCAACAAAGGGGTGCAGATAGCAAATATATCCGTCAAAAAATGAAACCTAAAAACGAAATCCCTGATAAATAACCTATATGCCCAGCGAAAACATATAAAATATATCAATAAACTACAAACCTAACTACACGCAAATTACCACGTACAAACGTTGTCAGCCATCTTGTTCCTAAATACAAAACGGTTTAATATTGTTTCAGATGGGTTCGCGAGTTTGAATCGAGCTCAAGGCCTAACAATAATTATTTTATCATTATTATTGTTGTAATATATTTTTTCTCAATTGAAAAAATTTTAAATTAGAATAGAAGAAAGAAAAAATTTAGACAACTACCAAAGCTCGTTGTATAGATCCATTTCGGGAACGGCTAAATTCCTTCATCGGCAACTTTTAGACGCTGCTGCTGTAACCATTCAGCCATTACAGCGGTTTTTTGTTTGTCTTCATTATTCCTACTTCAAATCTGGTTCCTGCCAATTGATATTCACAGCACTGCGACATCTGTTACAGAATAGTTGTGAAAATTGGACTTTGTTTTTATGGCGAGGATGCCATAGTGTCATATTTTATTGACAATTTTTCCCCGTGCTCTGGGATGTATTAACAATTTTTGTTGTTTCAGATAGATAACAGTCCGACTACAATAACTTGACAAAGCTTTGGTTAACACAACCTGCATAATTCATTACCACGTTAATTTATCATGTTAAGCCAAGTTGGTTTAATTGGACAAACTACATTAGAAAAACAACGACATATATTGCAAATTTTGCTAATGAGTTCACTAATTTTGTACAAAAAACAAAAAAAAAACAATTTTGATGAAAAACCAACTAGTAGATATCAAACAATATCATTAAAACTACTCAGTTGAGAGTGCAAATAATGTCTTGCATTGAGTTTTACACAATGGTTCTTAACCATTGCATGGAAAAATTAGTTTAGTGTAGTTTTACAATACACTAACGAAAATACAGATGTGCATTACTACGTGAATGGAAATAAACAAAATCCACATTCTTAGTAAGTGCACTTCTTTCTATCCAATATTAATAATATTTTTTCAGTTTAATTGCTTTCCTTATTTGTCATAATAACTCACAGCATTTTTTGTTGGGTATTATGAGATAAAGGGCCGTATGCAGCTCTTAAGAAAACCAAAAATTCCATATAAAATGACAGCCAAGAAATGCTCAAGAAAAATTTTATGAGTGAAATTTTCTTTTGCAGTACGCAGCTCTGAAGAAATTTAATACATTTTCTACTACTATTTTCTAAAGATTTTTTTAGAAAAAGTGTACACGTAAACTCTTTCTTTGCCAAGAAATAAATGGTTGTGCATTATTTCTTGAAGAAAAAGTGACATTTAGACTTTCAAAAATACTATCGACTGACTTTTTATCAGTGAGTTTTTTTGTTCATAGTTTTGCTTTACAGAATCAGAATTTCAAAGTTTACGCAATTTCTTGTGTACATTTTAAAACTCACAGTTAGCGAATAAGGCCCCAGGAATGGACAACACAGCAAAAGCCCTCAAGCGTCAGAAGCGCATATTGCACCAGCGAGGAAGAGCGCAACCTTATTTCAACCGTCAAATCAAAAAATCGGATTTGGAATATCGGCGATCCGCTGCATTCAAATAAAAATGCAGTGGATCAGGCGTGGAATGAGATAGGTTTTACGCTTGGTAAATCGGGTAAGTATGTATAATACGTTGTATATTCATACCAATTTGAAAACTTATAGTATTTTTATTTAGTGGAAGAGTGCAAAGCTGCGTGGGTGAGCGTGAGGGAAAGCTACCGCTACCCGGCGAAGGCCACGAACAAATTTAAGAGTGGAAGTGCCGGTGGGGAGCAGCTCAGTGAGCCATATTTTAATGAGGATATCGATTGGGAGTTTGCGGAGGAGATGTCCTTCCTGCCAAATGTATCACAAAAGAGAAGGTACATATACACAATATCATTAAATTTTAAGTAATCATATTCAATTTCCTTTTCTTTGCAGAACTTTCACTACCAGTGATGATTCCCAAAATGAGGAAGCGAGTACATCAAAACGCCCAGGTTCTCAATATGAATATGTAAGTGTATGTATATACATACGTATGTATCTTCTATATTATAAATAAATAGCTATTGGTGCCGAGATGAAAGATGCGGGTTCTTCAATTTAGGAACGCAACATCTAAGAAGAGAAGTAGTTACAATAGTATCCTATGCAGACAACCAAATCTTCAGAAACCCTATTCACGACGGGGAATAAGCAGATTAATGACGAACTAGATATACACATCGACGGTACTAGGTTACCGACAGTCACCCAACGCAAGATCCTTGGTGTGACATTCGATGGTGGCCTCTGCTTCCACGAACTAAATTACAAAGTCGCAACAAAATTCTCAAGTCCCTTGCTGGCAGCATCTGGGGTAAAGGCAAAGAAACGTTGCTGAGTACATATAAGGCAATTAGCCAATGTAGTCGCCTGTTAAAATACCGCACCCAAAACTGCAACTGCAAAGACGATAATCATCAAAGAGCGCAATGAAATGTTCACTAAACAGCATCTAATGAATTGTCATCAACCCGGATTTCCAGGTCGACAATTATTAGACACTGCTCCGCCTCCCAGGAACGTGACAAAACATCTCCGCAAGTATATGAAGGAAGCCCGACAACTTGTGCCTCCACCGCCGTTTTACAAATTGAAACATTCGAGACTCGCAAGCTTATCCATGATACAAAAAATTGGAAGAGTTGCGCCCGGTGAACATCGTTATTGGTGGAGTTGTCCGGAACGGCAAACGGTAGCCTACTACCGAGGGAGGCGCGCATCTTTCTGATTCAACTTCGTTCTGTATACAGTAGTAGAACAAACGCCTACTTATCCAGAATCAACCCGGACATGTCCGATATGTGTATAGCCTGCGATGAGTCCCCACATGACAAACCACTTTTTTATTGCGATGTGGACCAACAGATCTAACGACTCACTCTCTATGGCCCAACCCTGTCGAAACAGCTGTTTTCCTTGAACTATGATTGATGATCTTGATGAAAACCTATAAGTGATGGTGGTTTTGCATGAACGGGGGCGAATAACAACAACATGCGGTGGATGGGATGCTAAGCAGGGGTAGAGATAGGAGCAGTGATAGAGGGAGAGGTAGGTTTACAGGTAGATGTAGGGGCGGAGATAGAGGTAGGCAACTCCCAATTCAGCAGGTTCTCAGCTACCGGAGTTACTCGGAAATTTTTTTTCCTGACCAAGGGCTGTCGTCATGGTATAACCCCGTTTAACCCAGTACACAACACTCAAAAGTTGTCATCAATGGAGCAGCACATCGCAACGGGACTGCTCCTTACCCTCCTGCTCCGGGAAGGCATTGAGGCTAACCCCGGTCCACGGGATTGGTACTGCTGCATTTGTAAGAAAAAAATGCGATGACAACCTTATTGAACGGGGCGAAGCACCGCTACAACAACAACAAGAACAGAGGTAGGTAAAGAGAAAGGGGTAGAAGTAGATATATGGTTAAAGGAAGGGGTAGTATTAGAGGAGGGGTAGATGTAGGGTTAGTGTCAGTGATAGACGTGAGGGTAGAGGTAGGGGCACAAGCATTTATAATTGCTACGATTTTAGATAATACCAATACTGATTTGCTAATTATTGTTTATTCATAGACTCCCACACCACCGAAACGTTCCCGTTTAGCTAGCCAGCCCCAAAATCAGGAAATATGGCAGAAGCTCGATGACCTTTTGGAAAAACAAGGCAATGCGTTGAAGTTGCGGGAATCGAAGTCGGAGTCTCCATTTAAGGAAGCTTTTGCAGGCTTCGAATTTCTACTGAAGCAGCTTCCGAAGAAGGTAGTTGATGAAGCATGCTGCAACTTTATTTACACGCTGTTACAAAAAGTTGGCGCGGAAAGGGAAAAGTTTTCCTAGACCTATTAATTCATAAGCCAGTTCAAACTAAAGAACTATTTTCATATGTCGACGGCAGAGTGGAACAACAATTTATTTGGAATGCCGATTCGAAAATGCCACAAAAACGTACCTAAAATGCAAACTTTTGAAGAGCGTCTTCTTCCAAACTTTTTTTCAAGAATGCCCAATGTTAGAAGTTGTATCAACAAAGCTCTATCTCAGTTGAAAATATCTTTTATCGAGATTTGCCGTTTCCAAAAAAAATTCTTAGAGAGTTCTTCAATAAAATTTTGAAATAGTTTTTGAAGCGCTTTGGAATCGGTAGTAAAGATAGGGAAAACCTCCACTCAGCCGGGGAATCATAAAAATAGTTCTCTACTTTAAGTTTTTATATACCTTCATAAACTATCAATCAACAGGATAGGATAAAAATTTAAAATGTTTTTAGTCTTATATTTATTTATGAGTTTGTTGCGTTTTTTTTCCGTACAAGTTTTGTGGTAATTCTAATTTGATGACGGGCTTTCAAACTCTGATTAACTTTTCTGAACTCTGTGTAAGTTTTGAAATGTTTATTTATATCACATATCTGTTATATTCCGCTATACTTTAAATGAAAATTATTGAAAACTCATAAATAAATATAAGTTTCGAATAAAATCATTTTTAATTTTGAAACTATTCAGTTGATCGGCAGTGTAAAGTTCGTAATATTGATAAGTTAATAAATGTAAACGCGAAAGTTATGTTATGAATTCATTTACTAATTTATTTAAATTTATGTTTTATGCAGGTTTTTTGAGAGCAGCTGCACTAGTGACCTAGAAAATTGAATCTACTTTAAGTTTAGAACGGCCCACAAAGTTTCAAAAAACAATTATTACCTTCAGGTGCTGATGATTGCAATTGGACTACAAAACTGCATACTCAAAAAGCTCTTAAAAATCTGAGGTTGATTCTATTTTCTTGGTCGCCAGTATTTATGCGGTTTTTTATATAAATTATGTTATTAATGAAAATTATATAAAAACAAAAGAAAAATTGCAAATAATTCCATTTTTATCCTTTTCTAATGTTGGTCTTTCCGACAGGGTAAGAATTTGAGTTGTTTTGGAACGATTTTCCGTCATCCCTTGTCAATTTGGTTTGGAGACAAGCCGGTTTCGGCGTTGTGCCATCTTCAGTGTCAATTTTCGTTCTGTGCCATCTGCGTTACGTTGAATGCTTTTATAGTTTTCCATTCTACTGTAATGTTCTTTTTGGTATATCTGCTATATTTTAATATTGAGTAAATTTTTTCTGGGTAGGTTTTTTTTTAAACAATTTATTGGGAAGCAATAAAATACTGAAAAAATTTATACTGATGATGATTTATGAGATTTATAAGTTAATTTACATATTCAAGCGTATATGAATGCATATTTAAACGTGCTTGCAAATGTGCATACATACATATCAGCGCTGGGAGATAAGGATTACGTGTGTAATTGATTGCACATACGATTACAGTAATCATAATTTCATAATACCTTTAAATATGTAAATTTACTTATTAATCACATAATTCTTTATCAGTATAACAATCTCGCGTGTAACTACTCCTACAAATAAAATTATGCTTATACAAAAGCCGCAACATTTTGCCACGGAACGGCTCCCTGTGCTGAATTCACGTATTCTTTTAAAACGTTACGCACATACTTTCCATAATCAGACGATCTTCCGCGATAAAATCTTGTTTCGTTTCGATCACTATCCCAATTTTCGGTTTCTCCTATAACCACTCGCCATTGTTGGTTTCATACCCAGAAAATGTATCTGGACAGTACTCTTCTCGAACCTCGTTTAAGAGGAAATTGTGTAGCAAACAGCATGCTGACACTATTTCTTGGGCACGATCAGGAGAACAAAATAATATTTTGCGCAAACAAAGCCATTTTGTACTTAATATACCGAAAGCATTCTCAATGCATCTTCGAGCTCGGCTGAGGCGGTAGTTAAATATCCGCTCTTCTGTTGTGAGCGTTTTTTGAGCAAATGGCTTGATTATTCTCTTACCCAGCGGGAAGGCATCGTCCGCTACGATGAAATGCGGCACTTTCTTTCCATCTATTAGGGTGTCGGCAGGAAATGGTAATTGATCACTTAGTAGCTTCGAACCAAATTTCGAATTCTTAAAAATGTTCGAGTCGCCTTCACTGCCGTAAGCGCCCACATCTATGTGCGTAAACTTATACGACGCATCGCAAGAAGCCAAAAGAACAATTGAATGAAATCCCTGTTTGGAAAATAAAACATTTGTTATTCAAGTTGATCAACATAGGAATTACGTACATACACCTGCGAGCACCAAAACAATTCACACATAGTTTGTCAGTTATAAAGATTTATTAATATATAAATAATAAATGCCAAAGTCAAGCTCTAAGCAAAGCGTTCTATGTGAGACGGGCCTAATGCAATTCCCCACAAATTTGCATTCAACCCGTTTTTGATTGCGTTTCCACTTCCGATGCGTTCGAAACCGGTTGGCGGTCGGTGAAGGCAAATGCGTGTGGGATTGCATGAAGTCCGATTTACAATTTACGAGTATAACATATACAACGAGTATTTATGCCAATTTTAGAGTATGCGAGTTAATGGCTACTCATATCCGTCGTTCTAATAACTCACAGACTGTTGTGCTTGCCATAACCGAATTATGTATGTACGTTTATTTGTGTTTAGCTTGTATGTTCATTTGTCTTTAACTTGCCTTGTAGTTATAGAAAATACTACCACTTTTCGGTGGCGCTCTAATTTGAATATGTTTGCCATCGATAGCTCCGATGCAATTAGGAAAATTCCATTTTTCTTTGTAGCCTTTGGCAACAGCTGTCATTGTTTCCTCATTGCATTCCGCTACTTGGTATTTTAAAGCTTTGCAAATAGCTTGCGAAACATGCGACACTATACTGGCAAAATGCTGTTTGCATATTCTATAGCAAGAGCCTATGTGTCGACATAAATCTCCACTTGCAAAGTACCTATTAAATTCAATTATTAATTATTTGTAAGACAATTTTCTGATTTGAGCACACTTACTCCAAAACCATTGCTAGTTTAGCTTTCTCGCTGATGAAATCATCCGGTCTTGTATTTCGTTTACGCATCAGGAACGGTAGTAAAATTTAATAAAGCTTCTCAAAGGTAGCGGGAGTCATCCGGAAATTCTCTTGGAAAAGGGAAGGTGAGCTTTTTAGGTTTTTGAAGTCGGTTTCGAACCTACCCTTTTCATCTCTTTCTCGGAGGTACGGACTTACGCGACAGCTTGGAACTTTTTTGCTGCTCCTTGCACCTTCCATAAGAGCAAGCTCCGCGCCCGCCATAAAGACCCCTGTATTTAAAATGATAAGGAAATCATTCCTGTAACATAATGGAAGAAAAAAATTAGTGGAGTTGGCAGTAAACTTTAGTACACAAGAGCTGGGTCTATGTACCGGAATGACCTTGCTGCTATTTCATCATATCCCTGTTTAATCCGAGAAGCTTCATTTCTATGAGTGGATGTACGGTCTAAACAGAGCAAACATTACTTAGTCGGAGTTTGAGCCTTCTTATTTTTTCATTCCGAAACTCCTGGCCACGAAGGGAGAAGTTGGACACGCAAAATACAAATACTTTTAGCACTTTCGCAATATAAAGAATATCACTGAACTTACCAAGTGCTCATGTCTTCAAATTGTCAGCTAACTTCCTCTTCAATGTAGAAGTATTTATTTTATTTTGTTTTTCTTTAGTTTTTAATTAATTTATTTAAAAAGCGCACCCACTTCTTATTTATTTCATTCAATTAATTTCTTTCTCTATATTTTGCAACTCTTCTTATTATACTATTGTTATTCACCATGCATCGTCAAATGTCAAAAATTCTTGCCTACTCCTATTTGAAGGCAAAAGAAATAATTCAAAAAATTTCTTGAACATTTACTTTTTAACTGCGTACAGCCCTTAAGGAAAAGCACTACAACAACAAAATTGCAATTAACTCTGCAAAAGAAACTCATCTTCAAAACTGATCGCTTCTGCGATCATTGCTGGTTTTTCTAGCGCAAAACTAGAAAGAATCCTTAATACACTTTTCATAAAACATATTACATTATTCCGGGACATAATCGGCATACATATATTTGTTTGATCTTCTTCATTGATTGGCAAAACCTTTAAACCATTCTTTTTGGGGTGGTACAATACTCCGGCGTGCAACTACGTGTGGACTGCTCAAGGACTTCATATTAATTCGCATAATCTGAAAAGAAAAGAAAACATGAAGTTATTAAAATGATTAGTTTGACCAAATTATGAAATTTTACAACTTGCTATTACTTACCATCATCATGTTTATTATGTAGTGACATTCTTTTTCTTCCATTTGTCATTATTTCATTTTCTTTCACTTCAAATTCGCCGTGTGGTGTTGCCATATCAGAAAAATAAATGAACACCACTTTTCAGTATGCGTGTTCCTGAGGCACATCACAGCCACAAATTTTTTTTTCATAAATTTTCACAATTAAATATTTCATGAATATTTTACTGATTCCTTTTGTAAAAATAACCACGAATGGCATATGAAATATGGAAAACCGCGAGAAGTTAAGAAATATTTAGCAAAAGTTTTTGTCGAATACTACAAAAACTAGCAAAAAAAATGGGAGGCAGGAATCTTGTGACAAAAGTAGTCACAAAAATAAAGAATATAGCTACAAACTTTCGATTATGCTGGAAATAACAAATTTTCGATCGTAGCCCAAATTCCAAGTTTTCGGCCTTAGCACCGAAAGGGGAAAATAATTGCGATTAGACTTAATAAATGTTAGTTTCCACTTATAATTACAATTCAGGAACCCGAAATTCGATGTATAGGGAAAATAAAATGCACTCAATGGAGCTTTATGGAAGTGATCACTAACCAGTTGATCAACGGCTTTGAGCCCTAACCGCGGTCATCTCTTTTCTCCATTGACATTACTGCCCATACGGCGAGTTTCCCCGCCAAGTAGTTGCCAGCCACATAAGGGCATGTAAGAGGGTCAATATAATTCTACGAAATAACTGAAAATTATTAAAGCGTTTACCATCCAACCAAAATTAATTTAATAAGGTATTTGTTTAACCGGCTTTAGGTCCAATTTTTAGTATTAAAACACCAAAAATTGTTTCTTCTTTAGTTTACCAATATATTTCGGTTACACACGTTAACCGTCTTCAGGGCTTTGAACTATAAACAAATTACAGAAACATAAAATAAAAATACAATTTACATAAACAACTAAACAAACATGAACATTTCTCTACATACATTATTTTACACGTCTTCGCTGTTTAACGTGGAGTTAGTCACTGTACGCATATTGGTTATCAAATGTTTGTAGTAGCTCGCGCTGTCCGTTTTGTAATTCATTCGTATGTTAGTCGGTGTGTTTAAAATATGAAGCACTTCTAAAGTCAATCTCTTATTATATTGTTTCTCTTCCTGAAGTATTGTTGTTTGGTTAAAGTTCGGAGAGTGGGTTTTCGTCTTACAGTGTGTCATAAGTGCTGTTTTATGGTGAGTTGTTTCGTGGCAATGTCTAAAGTCTGATTTATGTTGGGCTAGTCGAGTTTTTAATTTCGCTTTGGTTGTGCCCACATATATATTATTGCACGATTCCATGTCATTTTCATTACATGGTATTTTATATATCACATTGCTTCTATTCGCCTGAGTTACTTTAGATTTTGTTCTGTTGAATACATTTTTTAATGTGTTAATTGGCTTGTGCGCTATTCTAACTTTTTCTTTATTATAACAATTCGAGTTTCCTAAGCGCTCTGATAAATTTGGTACATAAGATAATGATTTGAAAATTTCAGGTTTTTGTGACTCCCGTTGACTAGCTTGTGATGTACATCTTTTAATTAGGGTATTTGATTTATTTTCAGGAAAATCTTGACTTTCTAATTATACTTTTGCTTCTTCTTTGACCTCCTCGTGGTAAGCGTCATCTGATATATTTAGCATACGTCGTATACAGCCCATTGCTGTATTCATTATCATTGTCTTTGGGTGTTTCGAATGAAAGTTAATGATTCGTCCTGTAGATGTAGGTTTCTTATACCACTTTAACTTCAATTGGTTGCCTCGACGAATAATAATTGAGTCAAGATATGGCAATTTTCCGTCGTCTTCGAGCTCCGTTGTGAACTTTATATGTTTGTTATAATGGCGGCCACCGTGGTGTGATGGTAGCGTGCTCCGCCTATCACACCGTATGCCCTGGGATCAACTCCCGGGCAAAGTAACATCAAAATTTTAGAAATAAGATTTTTCAATTAGAAGAAAATTTTTGTAAGCGGGGTCGCCCCTCGGCAGTGTCTGGCAAGCGCTCCGATTGTATTTATGCCATGAAAAGCTCTCAGTGAAAACTCATCTGCCTTGCAGATGCCGTTCGGAGTCGGCATAAAACATGTAGGTCCCGTCCGGCCAATTTGTAGGGAAAAATCAAGAGGAGCACGACGCAAATTGGAAGACAAGCTCGGCCTTAGATCTCTTCGGAGGTTATCGCGCCTTACATTTATTTATTTATAGGAATTTAATGCGTCAAGTGTGTTTTGTATCTCATCTTAATTTATTATGGCGAAAAGGTCGTCCACGTACTTTGTGACTAATCTTGGTACTCTTGTTAACTTTTTCATTGTATTCTCGAACAACTCATCCATCAAGATATCTGCAATCACTGGTGAGGTTGGTGATCCCATTGGCAACAACCCTTTCAGCTGGGTGTAAATTTTATCATTAAATTTGAAATATCGATTTTCTTCGATGCAAAATTTTAAAATTTCTATAAACATTTTCTTTGGTAGTTTCGTATGCTTTTCTATTATCGTCAATTTACTTATTATGATGTCAAGTGCTAGTTGGGTTGGTATACTGGGAAACAGGGAAATTACGTCAAATGATATTAGTCTTTCATCGTCATAGATTTACGAGTTGTTTATTTTTTCTTTGAAGTCTAGTGTATTTTTTATTTTATAAACCGAGTTTACCGTGACATTTTTTAAAATATCCGCTATATATTTGCACAGGTTGTGTGCTGGAAATCCGACGGCGGAACATATCGGCCTGAGTGGGTTAAAGTTCTTGCTTATGTGTTTTTGGAAGTCCATAAATCCGTGGAGGTAGTGCCGTGGTTGTGTTGAGTTTATTTTTCTCGACTTTTGTGATTACATCCGGAAATCCGACACCGGAACATATCGGCCTGAGTGGGGTTCCTTGCTTATGTGTTTTTGGAAGTCCATAAATCCGTGGAGGTAGTGCCGTTGTTGTGGTGAGTTTATTTTTCTCGACTTTTGTGATTACATTCATTCTGTACATTTTATCAACTATGTTATTATTTTTGCTTTGAAGCTTCGCTGTTGGATCCTGCCTCTGAATTCTGTACATTGTCAAGTCTTTTAATATAATATATATTTTTGCCGGCTCGAGGTCAATTAAAAAATTAACACAAGTCTTCTTTAAAAATCCGATATATTTCGGTTACTCCGCGGTAACCGTCCTCAGGGATATAAACTGCAAAATATTAATTTACACGTCCTCTTGCTTAGGCGTGGAGTTTGTTACTACTTTATTTGTAATTAAATGTCTGTAAATATGCGCGACGTTGTCCGTGCCAGTCTTGTAGTTCAGTCGTATATTTGGCGGAGTGTTTATAATGTGTAACATTTCAAGTGAGAAACGCTTGGAATAATTTGCTTCTTGCTGTAAGATGGATGCTTTAGCGAAATTGGGAGAGTGTCCGCTCGATGCACAGTGTGCCATTAGCGCAGTTTTATGTGTAAAAGAATTTTGGCATTGTTTGGTTGGTGTCTGATTTGTGCTGTGCCAATCGCGTTTTTAATTTTGATTTGGTTGTACCAACGTATACCTTGTTGCACAGCTCTTTCTGGTTTCCATTACATGGGATTTTATAAATGACATTACTTTTATCCATTTCCGGTATTTTTGACTTAGTTCTGTTAAATATGTTTTTAAGGGTACTTGTAGGCTTGTGAGATATTTTTATTTTCTCTTTGTCGTAGCAATCTGACACCATTAAGCGTTCAGATAAATGGGGTACGTAAGTTACCGATTTGAATAGTTTGGGTTTGTCTTGAATTTGATGCTGAATATTGTATTTTGATCTTTTAATTAGGGAGTTTATAATGTTGTCTGGGAAGTCATTTTGTTTTAATAAATATTTCATTTCGTCCGTAATCTCCTTGTGGTAAGTTTTGTCAGATATATTTAACATGCGTCGTATACAGCCCATTGCTGTATTCATGATCATCGTTTTAGGATGTTTAGAGTTAAAATTGATGATTCGTCCAGACGCTGTTTGTTTCTCATACCACCGTAATTTTAGCTGGTTACCTTCTTTTATTATAATGGAGTCCAGATAAGGTAATTTGCCCCCGTCTTTTAATATATCATTCATTTTGTTTTCATAGTCATTTACATTATCATCGGACAAGGGAAACCAAACAGTGGCAATGAATGTAAATGGCTATGAAACAAAATGAATGATATAGACTTGACAATGTACAGAATTCAGAGACAGGACCCAACAGCGAGGCTTCAAAGCAAAAATAATAACATAGTGGATAAAATGTACAGAATGGATGTAATCACAAAAGTCGAGAAAAATAAACTCACCACAACCACGGCACTACCTCCACGGATTTATGGACTTCCAAAAACACATAAGCATGGAACCCCACTCAGGCCGATATGTTCCGCCGTCGGATCTCCAGCACACAACCTGTGCAAATATATAGCGGATATTTTAAAAAATGTTACGGAAAACTCGAGTTATAACATAAAAAATACACTAGACTTATCATTTGACGTAATTTCCCTGTTACCCAGTATACCAACCCAACTAGCACTTGACATCATAATAAGAAAATGGACGATAATAGATAAGAATACGAAACTACCAAAGAAAATGTTTATAGAAATGTTAAAATTTTGCATCGAAGAAAATCGATATTTCAAATTTAATGATAAAATTTACACCCAGCTGAAAGGGTTGCCAATGGGATCACCGACCTCACCAGTGATTGCAGATATCGTGATGAAGGAGTTGTTGGAGAATACAATGAAAAAGTTAACAAGAGTACCAAGATTAGTCACAAAGTACGTGGACGACCTATTCGCCATATTAAATGAAGATGAGGTACAAAACACACTTGGCGCATTAGTTTCCTATAACAAACATATAAAGTTCACAACGGAGCTCGAAGACGACGGAAAATTGCCATATCTTGACTCAATTATTATTCGTCGAGGCAACCAATTGAAGTTAAAGTGGTATAAGAAACCTAAATCTACAGGACGAATCATTAACTTTCATTCTAAACACCCAAAGACAATGATAATGAATACAGCAATGGGCTGTATACGACGTATGCTAAATATATCAGATGGCGCTTACCACGAAGAGGTCAAAGAAGAAGCAAAAGTATTATTAGAAAGTCAAGATTTTCCTGAAAATAAATCAAATACCCTAATTAAAAGATGTACATCACAAGCTAGTCAACGGGAATCACAAAAACCTGAAATTTTCAAATCATTATCTTATGTACCAAATTTATCAGAGCTCTTAGGAAACTCGAATTGTTATAATAAAGAAAAAGTTAGAATAGCGCACAGGCCAATTAACACATTAAAAAATGTATTCAACAGAACAAGATCTAAAGTAACTCAGACGAATAGAAGCAATGTGATATATAAAATACCATGTAATGAAAATGACATGGAATCGTGCAATAATATATATGTGGGCACAACCAAAGCGAAATTAAAAACTCGACTAGCCCAACATAAATCAGACTTTAAACATTGCCACGAAACAACTCACCATAAAACAGCACTTATGACACACTGTACGACGAAAAACCACTCTCCGAACTTTAACCAAACAACAATACTTCAGGAAGAGAAACAATATAATAAGAGATTGACTTTAGAAGTGGTTTATATTTTAAACACACCGACTAACATACGAATAAATTACAAAACGGACATTGATAACTGCGCGAGCTACTACAAACACTTGATAACCAATATGCGTACAGTGACTAACTCCACGTTAAACAGCGAAGACGTGTAAAATAATGTATGTAGAGAAATGTTCATGTTTGTTTAGTTGTTTATGTAAATTGTATTTTTATTTTATGTTTATGTAATTTGTTTATAGTTCAAAGCCCTGAAGACGGTTAACGTGTGTAACCGAAATATATTGGTAAACTAAAGAAGAAACAATTTTTGGTGTTTTAATACTAAAAATTGGACCTAAAGCCGGTTAAACAAATACCTTATTAAATTAATTTTGGTTGGATGGCGAACGCTTTAATAATTTTCAGTTATTTCGTAGAATTATATTGACCCCCTTACATGCCCTTATGTGGCTGGCAACTACATGGCGGGGAAACTCGCCGTATGGGCAGTAATGTATTTTCAATGGAGAAAAGAGATGACCGCGGTTAGGGCTCAAAGCCGTTGATCAACTGGTTAGTGATCACTTCCATAAAGCTCCATTGAGTGCATTTTATTTTCCCTATACATCGAATTTCGGGTTCCTGAATTGTAATTATAAGTGGAAACTAACACTTATTAAAGTCTAATCGCAATTATTTTCCCCTTTCGGTGCTAAGGCCGAAAACTTGGAATTTGGGCTACAATCGAAAATTTGTTATTTCGAGCATAATCGAAAGTTTGTAGCTTTATTCTTTATTTTTGTGACTACTTTTGTCACAAGATTCCTGCCACCCATTTTTTTGCTAGTTTTTGTAGTATTCGACATAAACTTTTGCTAAATATTTCTTAACTTCTCGCGGTTTTCCATATTTCATATGTCATTCGTGGTTATTTTTACAAAAGGAATCATATTCATGAAATATTTAATTGTGAAAATTTATGAAAAAAAATGGTTGGCTGTGATGTGCCTCAGGAACACGCATACTGAAAAGTGGTGTTCATTTATTTTTCTGATATGGCAACACCACACGGCGAATTTGAAGTGAAAGAAAATGAAATAATGACAAATGAAAGAAAAATAATGTCACTACATAATAAACATGATGATGGTAAGTAATAGCAAGTTGTAAAATTTCATAATTTGGTCAAATTAATCATTTTAATAACTTCAAGTATTCTTTTCTTTTCAGATTATGCGAATTAATATGAAGTCCTTGAGCAGTCCACACGTAGTTGCACGCCGGAGTATTGTACCACCCCAAAAAGAATGGTTTAAAGGTTTTGCCAATCAATGAAGAAGATCAAACAAATATATGTATGCCGATTATATCCCGGAATAATGTAAGATGTTTTATGAAAAGTGTATTAAGGATTCTTTCTAGTTTTGCGCTAGAAAAACCAGCAATGATCGAAGAAGCGATCAGTTTTGAAGATGAGTTTCTTTTGCAGAGTTAATTGCAATTTTGTTGTTGTAGTGCTTTTCCTTATCTCATAATACCCAACAAAAAATGCTGTGAGTTATTATGACAAATAAGGAAAGCAATTAAACTGAAAAAATATTATTAATATTGGATAGAAAGAAGTGCACTTACTAAGAATGTGGATTTTGTTTATTTCCATTCACGTAGTAATGCACATCTGTATTTTCGTTAGTGTAATGTAAAACTACACTAAACAAATTTTTCCATGCAATGGTTAAGAACCATTGTGTAAAACTCAATGCAAGGCATTATTTGCACTCTCAACTGAGTAGTTTTAATGATATCGTTTGATATCTACTAATTGGTTTTTCATCAGAATTTTTTTTTTTTTGTTTTTTGTACAAAATTAGTGAACTCATTAGCAAAATTTGCAATATATGTCGTTGTTTTTCTAATGTAGTTAGTCCAATTACACCAACTTGGCTTAACATGATAAATTAACGTGGTAATGAATTATGCAGGTTGTGTTAACCAAAGCTTTGTCAAGTTATTGTAGTCGGACTGTTATCTATCTGAAACAACAAAAATTGTTAATACATCCCAGAGCACGGGGAAAAATAGTCAATAAAATATGACACTATGGCATCCTCGCCATAAAAACAAAGTCCAATTTTCACAAATATTCTGTAACAGATGTCGCAGTGCTGTGAATATCAATTGGCAGGAACCAGATTTGAAGTAGGAATAATGAAGACAAACAAAAAACCGCTGTAATGGCTGAATGGTTACAGCAGCGGTGCCTAAAAGTTGCCGATGAAGGAATTTAGCTGTTCCCGAAATGGATCTATACAACGAGCTTTGGTAGTTGTCTAAATTTTTTCTTTCTTCTATTCTAATTTAAAATTTTTTCAATTGAGAAAAAATATATTACAACAATAATAATGATAAAATAATTATTGTTAGGCCTTGAGCTCGATTCAAACTCGCGAACCTATCTGAAACAATATTAAACCGTTTTGTATTTAGGAACAAGATGGCTGACATAGTTTGTATGTGGTAATTTGCGTGTAGTTAGTTTTGTAGTTTATTGATATATTTTATATGTTTTCGCTGGGCATATAGGTTATTTTTCAGATATTTCGTTTTTAGTTTTCATTTTTTGACGGATATATTTGCTATCTGCACCCCTTTGTTGACTTTTGCCTTTTTAATTTTGAAATAAAAGTTTTTTATTTTGTACGCCGATAATTAGAAGTGGCATTACCTATTTTGACGAAGTGGAATGTCTTAATTTTCAGATTCGGCTTCACCATCAGTGGATATTTCGCCACTTGTGTCAATGGCGGGGGGAAGAAAAACAGTTTAGCCAAAGGCTTTGTGATTTGACCTTTTTCAGTCGCGCTGTCAACTACTCTAACAAGGTCGTCTGATCCGGGGTGTAGTTTGACTACCTGACCCAGCCTCCATTCATTTGGAGCGAGATTGTCTTCTTTCAATGTTGGCTTTCGGGTGTTTCCATTTAACTCGCTTTTTCATCTCTTAGAGATACTCTCTTTTCTATCTTTTGTAAAAGGTTTGATGCCAAGCCTTTAGTTTATGCCACCTATTTACTATGGAAGCAGGATTCTCATTGGAATCTATTTCCGGCGGGGCGAGAAGATGTCCGCCCACCAGGAAATGACCAGGGACTAGGGGTTCTAAGTCGGTCGACTCGCTTGACGACGGGCTTAATGGTCGCGAGTTGAGGCAAGCCTCTATTCGGCAGAGTAGGGTTGAAAATTCCTCGAAAGTATATTTATACCCAGATGCCACTTTTCGAAAGTGGCTTTTGAAACTTTTTACTCCTGCTTCCCACAGACCTCCCATATGTGAAGAGGCGGTGGGAATGAAATGCCATTGCAGAAGTTGATGAGCGTATTTAGACAATGCATTCTCACGCGAATCTGCTATAAATGCCTTAAATTCAAATTTCAGAGATCGTGAGGCTTCGACAAAGTTAGTTCCATTGTCGGAGTAGACATTTTTTGGGCATCCTCTCCTGACAATAAACCTTGAGAATGCCGCAAAGAAGGATTGGGTGCTGAAGTCGGTTGTGGCTTCCAAATGTATGGCTTTCGTACTAAAGCAGACAAACAGATAGGCATAAACTTTTGAAATACGGCACTCTCTACCTCGATAACTTTTGATGTCGAATGGTCGTGCAAAAGTCGCAGTTAAACAAGTCATGAATAATGCCGATGTGTGGAATGGTAATCCCTCTCATCAGCCACCCACAACTAATGAGAGTGCTAACATATCAAATACTTCCAATACAACGAACGTTGTGACGTCAGTGCATGAGAATGCTCGCTCGCCTGTTGCTGTTGATGCTGCTGCTTTTGCCATTACAATCACGTCGCCTAGTTTTGTGACGTCAGTGCATGCGGATACAATAAATAATAATGTTGTGACGTCAGTGCCAGTGAGTGCCCAACCATCCGTACTATCGGCTAGTGCTGCTGCTTGCACTACTAAAACTTCAACGCCTAGTGTTGTGACGTCAGTGCCTATGAATCCTCAATCATCTGTAATATCGATTAGTGCTACCTCAAATATTAGTACTGCCTCAGAGTGTTATTTCAACTTCAAATAATTCTCGCAATACGTATGCATCCATAATTACGGCCGTGCCAATGACGGATATTTCGGCTTCTTCTTCATCCACTCATGCGTCTATTAAGGATGATGGACAGGGGGCAAATGTGTCTAAAACTAGAACTAAAATGAAAAATACTAATTCTTGAATTCTTATTAGAGGATCTAACGCATCGAGCGATCTGGTGGTTGCTGATCGTTACAAATGGCTACATATATCGTCTTTTTCGCCATCTGTAACTGAAGATAATATAATTGAATATGTGGCTAGGCAAGCTAATTTAAATAAAACCGCATTAAGTTGTACGAAGCTAGTAAAAAAAGATGTTGCGTTGGCAAATCTGAATAGAGTTAGCTTCAATTTGGGAGTCCCTGAGTCATCATTTGACAAATTGCTCAGCTCCGAAATTTGGTCGACTAATGTTACGGTGAAGCCTTTTCAGTTTTTTCGGAAGGCTCACAAAAAGCCTCCTCGCATATAGTAGGGAGAAATCGTCCCGCTAATAACAGCAATAACGACTTAAGGATATATTTTCACAATGTATCTGGCATGAGAACCAAGTCTGATCTTGTGTATAATTTTAGTGCGCAATGGATTATGATATCTTTGTCTTCATCGAGACATGGCTCAATGAAAAATTTTTTGATAGTGAGTTATTTGACTCAAATCTTTTCAATGTCTATCGCAAGGATCGGGATGCTCGGAAAACTGGTTGCATTCGCGGTGGTGGTGTTTTAATTGCTGTCAAGCGCCAGCTGCGTTCATTTTTATTTTCGCTCAAAAATGACGACTCGCTACTTGACCAAATCTGCGTGTGTATAAATAGTTCTGGTTCTGGTGCACAAGGCTCCCTATATCTGCCTGCCTCGTATGTTCCACCAGGCAGCGCATTTGATGTATACAAAGCACATGCTGATAACATAATCTCTGTTGGTTTACGAAACCTTAATGATGACCACCTCTGCGTGCTTGGAGACTTCAACCTTTGTAATATTCACTGGTCAACAAATGTTTCTAGTTATGGTCTCACACCTAATAATCTTTCTTTGAATCACGAACTGTATTTCATTGATAATTTATTGAGTCTCAATTTAAAGCAAATTAGTAAAAGTGGTAATGCCCTAAATAGATTATTGGATCTAGTATTTATAAGTGACAACATTAATTGTGAAGTCAGCGAATGCTTTAATGCAGTTATTCCCAAGGATAGGCATCACCTACCCCTGGTCATTACTTGTAGTTTTTATTATTATGCGTCGTATACTTCAGATAGCAGATTAACGTTCAATTTTAATTCGTGCGAGGCAGCGAACTTATTTGCTGAGTTTTTTAGGTCAAATTTTTCTCAGGATGATAATAATAAAGCGGTTGATTTTTTATTGGATGCCGTTAGTATCCTGAACTTCGGTACGCTTACTCTCTCCTGTGAGGATGTTAGTAAGGCTATTATTATACTTAAATCCTCATCCCAAACTGACGTTGATGGGGTTTCTTCAGTCTTGTTAAAAAACTGTCCAGCCTTGGTCTATCCGTTGACTCTGATTTTCAACAAATCATTATCATCTGGGACGTTCATCGATGATTGGAAGCTCACCTCGATTACGCCCGTTTTCAAATGTGGAAATAAGAACGATGTGCGTAACTATAGACCAATATCCAAGCTGTCCACAATTTCTAAAATTTTTGAGCATGCTGTGAATGCCAAGTTGAGTTTTGCTGTTAAATCCCTTATATAACCCCACCAGCACGGGTTTGTTGCTGATAGGTCCACGGTTTCAAATCTTGCTGTTTTTAGCGAATACTGTGTAGATTATTTCTCTGCTGGACTACAGCACACAGTTCTGATAAATAAATTAAGCAGTATCGGTTTTCATTCAACGGTTATTTTGTGGATTCGTTCTTATTTAAGTAATAGACACTGCGTTGTTACCATTGATGGGAAAATGTCTAGTCCGTTCGTTGCGACTTATGGCGTTCCTCAGGGAAGTATAATAGGCCCACTTTTATTTATATTATTTATTAATGACAGCAGCAGTTGTTTTTCGTTTGCACAGTGTTTACTTTATGCAGATGACGTAAAAATATTCTCAGCTATTAAATCGCAAGAAGATGCCATAAAGCTGCAGGATGATATAAATAATAAATATAAATTAGCTAGCTTCACCAATGGTGCCTGAATTCCTGTCTCTCTTTAAATACGCAAAAATGCTTCCAAATAGTTTATTCAAAATCAACTAACAATTTGTCTACAAAATACAGTATATCTAACTGTGAACTTCAATGTGTTGATGTGATTAAATACCTGGGTGTCGTTTTTGACAAAAGATTTTCTTTCATTAATCACATTAACTACGTAACATCGAAAGAATATTCTATGCTCGGATTTGTACGGCGCAATGCTTCAAAATCCTCAGACCCCTATACCTTTAAGCTGCTCTACACGTCATTCGTTAGATCTCATATTGAATATGCTGTCTTCATTTGGAGACCAAGAAACCAAACGGCCATTTTTAGAATTGAGAGAATTCACAAAATTTTCCTTAAATATGCCCTTCGGCCGGTAAACTTTTCGGAGCCGATTCCTTCCTACTCTGCACGTCTTTTACTTTTAAGCCTCAAGTCTTTGGAAAATCGTAGATCTATACTGTGCTTGTCATTCATGTATAATGTTATTAATGGCTACATTGATTGCCCTTATTTGCTGGAAAGGATTCGATTTAATGTTCTCCAAAGATCTCTCAGAAATTCCTTTCCATTTTATTACGATTATTTCAGAACGAATTACGTTGGTAATGCTCCCATTACGCGTGCTATTCGGGAGCTTAACTCAATAAGTAATTCCGCTGCTCTTGATTTTTCTATACAAAGAGCTGAATTTATGAGTATTTTGAAGTCTGCTTTCTAAGTAAACCGATTACTTTTAGGCATAAGTATTTTTTAAATTTTCATTGTATCATAGTCTGTAAGGATTAAAATTCATAGACTTAAACAAATAAATAAATAAATACAAAATCTACCCCAGTGTTGGTAAATGGTCGGGAAAATGTGGTACGTTCCTGAGGTTGGGTTTGTACCCGCTTCTTATAGATCGGGCAGACCTTACAGCTGTGAATTATGGACTGTATCATATTTTTAACCCTAGGAATCCAGTATTGGGTTTTAATAAGCCTAACCATTAGTTCATTTTCCCCATGCAAAGAGATGTCGTGGATAAACTGTACTAAAATGCGAGACAATTTGCATTTGTATGGTAAGATGATTGGATGGCGTTCGTTATAGGGTAAGTCAAGAGACGCCCGTAAGCGACCATCAGTCCTTATGATGTCATTCTTATCTAAGAAAGGGTCAAGAGGAAGCACTTCGCTTTTAGAATCGACCGGTTTTCCTGATTTGAGATTTTTATATTCTGTAGTATAAAATTGCAGTTGAGATAATCTCGCTAAATCCAAATATACACTTAAGACTTTTTAGAAAATTCGGGAAAATTTCGCGAATTTTCAAGAAAATTTTCAGCTTTTCGGTAAGATATTTTAGAATTTTTCTGAGATATATCTATTAAACCTTATAAAATAAAGTCGCTAAATGACATGTATGCACATAACTTCACACAGAATGCTCCGATTTTAAAACGGTTTTTTTGCACTTGAAAGCTTAGCTACGTGAGATGGTACAGTTAATATAATTTGAAGATATATGCGTGGCAAATTGCCAAAATGAAGTAAAAAATCATAAAATTTTTGTTTACACAGCTATAACTCATAAAGGGATGGACGGATTTAAAAAAATCTACTTTTCGGTAAAACTTTGAACTATTTACCTTCGATCTGCATCAAAAAAAAAACTTGATTCCTTTCTTATATCAGCCAAATTGTTTAAACAAGAGTATTATTTTTACCAAAAAATGTGTTTGTATGGTTGTTCGCTGTGAACTGTTCGCGCTAATTGCTTTTGAGTGAGGATGATGCGACACACACATACGTACATATATAGCATTCGCTGCTTTATTTATCTTCGGGCGTAGGCTTATAGGTATGTATGGATGTACATCACTACATAGTATAAAACAAAGTCGCTTTTTCTGTCCCTATGTCCCTTTGAATCAGGCATGCTTAACCAACGAACCGATATCATTTCGTTACGATAATTAACGTTAATAAACGAAACAAAGTCATTTCGTTTCGTTTATTAACGTTAAGAACGTCAAATTAACGAAATGATTTGGTATCGTTTTCTGCCATATCAAAACGAAATCAAATCGTTTATGTTGATTATTAATTTCAAACTATGCTGGCAAAGCTGATTGATGGCGGAGTCATTAATGGTGAAAGCATTATCCAAGCTGATTGCAACTTTTCTCATGAATTTTGACAGTACGAACATTTCTCAGAGTATTTTTGACATTACCACCAACGAATTACACAAACAAACTACATGGAGTTTGTGTGTGTATGTCCGCTCGCTGTTACCACCTTACGGCTTCACCATGGCTATAGCATTGCCAGCAAAATTGAAACATAAATTTTTTATTTATATAGTTCGCGCTGTTCGGACGTGTTTCTAAGCGCTCGCTTGTATTTTTGTAAATTTTAAATCATTTTTGATTGTTTTTGCTTTAGTTCAATACCTAATACAAAATGCCGTGTATTTGAGGAAATAGGGTCAATCGCGGTCAACCTAAAATTCAATGCGCTAAGTGCAGTGAACTTTTTCATTTGAATTGTACCGGTGTTTTGCCTACTGATCTCGAATATTTCAGTGAAACCAATAGTGCTTTCTATTGCAAGGTTTGTGCATGTGAACGACGTCGCTCTATTCGCTCGCCACCCCCCACTGTCAGTGCTACATCAACAATAAATACAACTGAAAATACAGTAATTGATTTGTCTGCGCTGTGCAATGACTCAATTGTCGATACTGTAAACAATGATTATGAGCGAAGTGTTGTTAATAATGTTAATATTGAACAAACACTAGTATCTTTAGTGAGTGAAATTAACCTGCTTAAAGCTAAGAATGCAGAGGTCATAACCGCACTGAAGTTATCACTCGAAGATGGCCATCGTTTGCGTGCTCAAATTAGCGATTGACAAGCAGAGATTCGCTCTGATTTTAAATACCTTTATGACAACAACACTGCTGTAGCAAATGATGTGAAAGTCTTGAGAGAAGATTTTGCGAAGTTTAATGTTAAACAGCCATTGCCTTTGAACAGCTTTCGTTTTCGCCCTTTGTCTGACACTCATCTTCATGGCGCTTCATCAACACATTCTAACATACATAGTACATCATTAAATATTAATGAGATAAATTCTGCTCCTGTGTCTAAAGCGGTGGTCAACAGCATTGGTCGCGCTAAAGCTAGTACCTATGCTTCTTCTTAAGTTAAAAATAATAACAACAATGACACGCACAACAAAATCGCAAACAATACTACATTAAAAACCAATAACATAAAGCATGCTGTTGAGTCACAGTATGTTGATGAGGGTAATAAAGGCAAACGTACAGGTGTTAGCAAACGTCGTAAGAAGTCGACCACAGTGGGTTCGTCAGCTGCATCTACATCAACTTCTGCATCTACATCAACTTCAACATCAATTTCTGCTTCGACAGTGGGCTCATCACCTGCATCTACGTCAACTTCTGCATCTACATCAACATCTATTTCTGCTTCAACAGTTTCCATGGTGCAACCTGTTGGTCCTAGGGAGGTGACTGCCGTTCCGCCTCGCAGAGTAATTTTTGTTTCTCGGTTGCATGCTTCATTGACTGTCGACGATATTTCAAATTATATATGCTCTAAACTTAATATTAATAATTCTAGTGTTGAAGTTTTCAAATTTAACTTTAAATATGAAAGGGAAATTTCATCTTTTAAAATAACTGTGCCACACCTTTATGTTGATAGTGTTCTTGACAGTTCTTTTTGGCCGGAGCATTCTGTGGTGCATTTGTACAAGAGAAATACCAATATAGTGCCAAACAACTCTATTACCTTCACCGCGTTTACAGCAAAAAAGTAGTCACCGACTCACTTTCTATAGTCGTTCATTACCAAAATGTTCGTGGTTTACGATCTAAATTAAATACCTTTTTTCTTAACAGTTTCGCTTTTACAGCGCAGGTTGTTGCTTTCACCGAGACCTGGTTAAAACCTGACCTGACGTCGTTTACCGGTGTGATCGTATATCTAGAGCAGGCGTTGTTCTTATTGCTATGGACTAAAGTCTTTCATCCGAGTTGCTGTTGTCGGACAACGCATTTGATATTGAGTTTATAGCAGTAAAGATTTCAATGCGATGTTTTAACTTATATATTTGTTGCTCATATATTCCGCCCCGGTCGGATATGTATGTTTACAATTGCCATAATTTAGCTATTCGAAACTTGTACTCTCAGTTGCGAGACAAAGATCGCTTAGTCGTTCTTGGTGATTTCAACTTACCCTCGGTAAATTGGATTAGCTTGAGCGACTCAAACACTTTGACTCCCACCTGTCAGCATGATTTCGTTAAGAATATTTTAGATACATCTCTCGTACAGATCAACAATGTTTTAAAATGTAAAAACAAGATTCTTGACCTGGTATTTGTGGATGAATCAGTGAGGGATTGCTCTCAATCGTATTTCTCCTTTATCTTTTCCAGAAGATCCCTTACATCCTACGCTTGAAATAGCAATTGATATTATTCAGCCTCCTATGGAGCTGTGCTTTACAAAATTAAAATCTCGATCCCGCTCAAGATGTTTTTATAAGGCGGACTTCCTAAAACTCAACGAATTGATTGCTACACATGACTGGTCAGATCTTTATTCGAGTAATGACGTCGACTCAGCGACTTCATTATTTTACGGTATTCTTGATGGCTTCTTTGAAAGCTGTGTCCCCCTTCGATATGTTAGTGCTGGAACAAGTAAACCACCTTGGTTCACAAGACAACTTATTAAACTCAATAATGTTAAATCTAGGCTTTGTAAACGTTTCAAGAGATCAGGATCGTCTGCCGATTTTTCTAAATATTCGGTTGCTCGTTGCAACTTTTATTGTCTAAACCAACAATGTTATAAGTTGTACTTAAGCAGTTGTAAATTTAAATTTTTCAACAATCCGAAAAGATTTTACAGTTTTGTTAATTCCAAGAGGAAAACATCTGGTTTTCCAGCTACTTTTTCTTTTGGTTGCAAGAATGCTAGTTCTGATAATGATATTGCGGAATTATTTGCAGAATTCTTCAGGTCGACCTACTCATCTAAACGTTTTCAACCCGGTCAACACTCCTACAACTTGGAAAGTTTTAAATGCATTCCTAATCCAGTAATTGATAAGAATACTGTTCTTCAGAGCCTTCTCGGTTTGAAACCGATTTTTTTTCCGGGTCCAGATGGTGTTCCTAGTTGTGTACTCAAATATTGTGCAGTTAACTTATCTGAGCCGATACATAAATTATTCCAATTATCTGTGGAATCTGCCACTTTTCCATTGATTTGGAAGAAATCATTTATTATACCTTTACACAAAAAAGGTAGTAGGTCTAGTATCGAGAACTATAGAGGTATAGCTAAGCTTTCAGCTATTCCCAAAACATTTGAGCGAATAATTATTACATGTCAACTTCAACACATGTGTAGCTCCATATTATCGCCCTGCCAGCATGGGTTTGTGCCGCGTAGATCAACTACTACCAACTTGCTAGAGTTTACTTATTTTGTAATGGATGGATTTTTACACAATAGGCAAACGGATGTGATCTATACCGACTTCAGTAAAGCGTTTGACTCTGTCAATCATGAGCTTTTAGTTTACAAACTTGATTTACTTGGATTTCCGAAGCATTTACTTGCATGGCTCGAAAGCTATCTCGCGAATCGGACTCAACAAGTTTTGTTTAAAAACAGCCTTGCTAGGTTGTTTGATGTAACGTCTGGTGTGCCTCAGGGTAGTCATTTGGGTCCGTTACTTTTTACCTTGTTTATAAATGACTTACCACAAACTCTCATACATTCCCGAACTCTTATGTATGCGGATGATGTTAAACTTTGTTACTCATACTTGCCTTCGGAGTCTTCCCGTGTGGAGTTTCTTCAGGCAGACTTGGACTCATTTCAATGTTGGTGTACTGCAAATTTACTAGTTTTGAATTGCTCGAAGTGTAAACTAATGACATTTCACCGAGTGAAGCCAAGTTTGACATCGTATACGTTAAACAGCACGCCTTTGGAGCGTATATCTGTCGTAAGTGATCTAGGCGTTCTTTTTGATCCTAAACTGACTTTTAATACGCATATCTCATCAATGGTAAGCAAAGCAACGGGTATACTCGGTTTTGTGAAGCAATGGGCTAAGGAGTTTAATGATCCCTATCTGACTAAGACCCTCTACACATCGTTGGTACGACCAATCTTAGAGTATTGTTCGTGTGTCTGGTGCCCAGGGTATCAAAACTTTATAAAGCGTATTGAGTCAGTACAGAAGCAATTCATTATATTTGCACTACGTGGTCTTAACTGGGATTCTAGTGTGCATTTGCCACCATATAGAAATAGGCTTCTCCTTATAAATCTGCCAACTTTAGAAAATCTGCCAACTTTACTAGGGGTAATGTTAATTCACAAGCTCATTATGGGCGATATCGACTCATCTGATCTTGTTAGTCGACTAAATTTTGCTGTTCCTGGTAGAACGTCCAGGCACTTTGTGCCTTTTTATTTACCACTTTGCCGGCAAAATTTTGCCAAAAATAATCCACTGCGAAGTTGGTGTTCGCACTACAACAACTTGTATAACTGCATCAGTTTTGAATGTTCATTTTCCGAGTTGCATAATTCAATACTGTTACGTCTGGCCTGATATTTTGTACTTTCTTTCCTATGTATGGTTGAATTTAAATATTTTTAATTCTAACATTAATTTTATGATTTATATATCTTAGTAGTCGACCGCATTGCGTCTGTGTCGACTTTAATCCAAATAAATTAAATTAAATTAAAGCATCACGTTTTTGTTAATGCTTTTAACGTTAACGAAAGCTTTTCGTTTCGGTTAAAAACGAGATACAAATTTATCTTGATAATTTCTTTATCGATATTATTTCGAAGTGTTTCAACGGAAACGGTGGAAATTTTTTGATAAACGATTAGCTTAACGCTAAGGTGCATACCTGCTTTAAATGCTTAAACCTTTAAAAATACGCAACGGATTTTGATGCGCTTTTTTTAATAAAGAGTGATTGAAGAGGAAGGAACGGATGAACATATTTGGCTGAAAATTGGTGGAGGGGTAGCTTGGAACCAGGAGACAGACATAGGATAATTTTTATACCGTTCTGGCTAGGGTCTTGAGATCAAAACGTGGATCTGTGTAATCCTGGGATATGTTTGTATAATATGGGTATCTAATGGAAGCTGTTTATGAGTACTTTGATACGGGGTATTTTTCTTACCCGCCGGTAACTAGGGTCTCGAGATATAAGCGAAAACGTGGACGCTGGTACCCCTAGAATGTGTTTACAGAATATGGATAACAAATGAAAGCTGTTGATGAGTGCTTTAGTACAGGGTAGTTTTCATACCTATTGGTGACTAGGGTCTCGAGATTGAGGCCAAAACGTGGACCCGGGTACCCCTAGAAAGTGTTTATACAATATGGATAACAAATGAAAGCTGTTGATGAGTGCTTTAGTATAGGGTAATTTGCATACCCCTGGGTGACTAGGGTCTCATGATATAGGCCAAACCTTGGGCCCGTGTACCCCTAGACAGAGTTTATACAATATGGATATCAAATGAAGGCTGTTGATGAGTGCTTTAGTAAAGGGTAGTTTTCATACCTATTGGTGATTAGGGTCTCGAGATATAGGCCAAAACGTGGACCCGGGTTCCCCTAGAATGTGTTTATACAATATGGATAACAAATGAAAGCTGTTGATGAGTGCTTTAATAGAGGGTAATTTGCATAGGGTCTCCAGATATAGGCCAAAACGTGGGCCCGTGTACCCCTAGAGAGAGTTTATACAATATGGATATCAAATGAAAGCTGTTGATGAGTGCTTTAGTACAGGGTAGTTTTCATACCTATTGGTGACTAGGGTCTCGAGATATAGGACACAACCCGGGTACCCCTAGAATTTGTTTATACAATATGGATAACAAATGAAAACTGTTGATGAGTGCTTTAGTACAGGGTAAGTTTCATACCTATTTGTTACTAGGGTCTCGAGATATAGGCCAAAACAAGTATGTGTGTTGGCGTGACGTACGGACGTGTTTTTTGACCGCTCTATAATCGATGTTAATTTTTCTCAAAGCTAAAGCTTTTATCCACTTGATGACTCAAGTGTAATCAAACAATTTTACTTACCTGTATTTTACATTTTTATATTGTGATTTACAATCATAATGTGAAACAGTGACTCTATAAAACATTTTTTATTTAACTCTGGCATAATAAGTCATAATAAATAAATGTGCTATTTTGCTCAGTTTATGCATAAGTGAGACAGTGACTCTCTTTTACCGTACTAATTTTTGTTGCTTTGCTCAGCTTGCTCTCTAAAATGCCGTGTTTCTGTGCAAATAAGGTAGTGAGATCGCATAAAACAGTGCAATGCGCAAATTGCAATGATCTTTTTCATTTGGACTGTGTGAATATTCTGCCGGCTGATCTTGAGTGCCTACGAGAAGCAGGCAAGCAGTATATATGTGACAGGTGTGTTGCTGCTCGGCGAAACTCCCTTCACTCGCCGCCTCTATTGTTGATCATGAAGCTATGGACAGATTCAAGCTCTCGCATACTCATACATTGTCATCATCTGACTCTTCTAAACAAATACCTGCCTTAGATTTGGCGCTAAAGGAAATCAGTGCTCTTAAATTTGAAAACTCACGCTTGGCTGATATCGTCGACTCTTTGCGAGATGAATGCAGAATACTCATTGAGCAGACTGGGGTGCTTAAAGCCGCTGTTCGCTCCTTAGAAAAACAGCTTTGTTTAGATGAGCTGCTTCCTGCTATTGCTTCACTAGCCACTGAAGTGAAGGAAATGCAAAATGAAAACAAATACAAGAACAACTGTTTGGACAATAATCATGCTCTAATGGTGTCGGGTAACTATCAAACCAGATTGACAGGGAGTTCTGCGGATGTTACTGTTTTAGACACACTTACAACTGCAACTACGTTATTAAACGACTCTCTGCCTTCTGCTGGAGTCGGCGTCCCCTATAATGCTGCCGCTCTCTCTGCTGTCTCCGCTGCCGCTATTTCTAATAATTATTGTTCGTTGCCTTTGGCAACACAATCTTCAACAATGCCAAATGGCTCTCTGTCATATGCTATTGCAGCTGCTCCATACAACAGTTCTGCTATCTCCTCTTCTGCAGCTTCATCTGCTGTTAGCAATAATCAGCATTCGTCATATATTATTAATAACAATAATAACAATGTGACTCAGCTTTGTGCCGATTTGCAAAAGCCTCTGTCGTTGGGTACTGCTAAAAACTTGCCTTTGTCTGGTCAGTGGACCAAAGTTCAGCGAAAAGGACGAAAAAATAAAAAGCAAGATATCAATAAACCTTTGCATACTGGAGTTAACAATGAATCCAAAATCTCTCCTAAAGATTCTGTAAGGGTAAATCATCAAAGCAAGACTCGCTCCTCCAATTTGATAATCGGCGTTAGTGATAACACGGAACTTGACGTTGTTAGTTCTAGGAAATGGTATCATCTATCCTCCTTCAAACCAAGTGTTACTGCAGATGGTCTTATTGCTTTTGTTTCCAAAAACACTTACATTAGTGCTCATCATCTCACATGTTTTCCTCTGGTCAAAAAGGACGCGGATATCAAAGATCTGACACGATTAAATTTCAAGCTTGGTGTATCGCATGCACTAGTGGATAAAGTTTTAGATCCCAAGCTCTGGCCGGCAGATGTTAAAATTAAGCCTTTCAAAAACCGTCGTAAAATTGTTCAAGGTGGCGGTGGTGATGCTTAGCAATCAGTAGTGCCAGACAAACATTTTCCCAGGCAAGTCAGAATTTATTTTCAAAATGTCTCTGGCCTTAGGACTAAGGCCAACTTGCTTTTTGATATGAGCTCGTATTTGGAATATGATATATTCGTTATAATCGAAACATGGCTCAACTCTAATTTTTTTGATGGTGAATTCTTTGATCCTAACTTATATAATGTCTACCGCAAAGATCGTGACTACTGCAAAACTGGACCTTCTAGAGGTGGTGGAGTCTTAATTGCAGTGCGCCGTCATTTTCGGTTATCGCTCGTGGAGCTGTCTGACATGGATTCGTTGATCGACCAGCTTTGCGTCTCTGTTCAAGGCAGCTCGAAATTGTTTGTATGCGCTTCATATATTCCTCCGTCTAGTGCGGATTCTGTATATAAATCGCATGTTGACAATATTGTTAGTTTAATACATACACAGGATTGTAGTAACTTTTGTATCTTAGGCGACTTTAACTTACCAAATATTGAATGGTCTTATGTTGACAATAACTTCGCTCTACTTCCTAAAAATGTAAATAGATGCGCTGAAATTCTCCTCACTGATAATCTTTTAAGTGTTAATCTCTTCCAGATAAATAGCTTCAGACATCAGTTATCAAGAACACTTGATCTTATATTTGTTAACGATAATATTAATTACTCTCTAACTGAATGTCTGGGTCCACTGTCGTGTTCCGGTATTCACCATATCCCGCTTGTTTTGGGTGTTAAATTTTATAATTTTGAAAGCATTGTTCCAGATAATGCTACTCCTAGTTTCTCATTTAGGCGTGCGAACTTTGCTAACATTTCCCGAGAAGTTTCTCTAATTGATTGGGAAGCTATTTTTTCTGGAAGTGATCTCTCACGCTGTTTCAATGCCTTCAAATGCCTTATCAATAAGATTTGTAGTAACAATATTCCGAGGAAAATTAAAAAGTGTTACAAAATTCCTTGGCATACTACTGGGCTCAAGCGGTTAAAGAATTTGAGGAATAGAATTTTTAAAAAATTCAAGACTACAAAGTCTTGGGTGTTTAAAATCAAGTACACTCCCTACAACAGGAAATTTAAAGCGTTAAGTAAGAGGCTGCGTATTAATTTCACCCGAAACTTCGAATCTTGTATCAAAGATAACCCTAAAGTTTTTGGAGTTATGTAAAATCCATGAAAGCTACCTCGAGTATTCCCTCTTCAGTTTTTTATAGTGGGTTTCATACCTCTTCACCTTTGGAGTCGGCTAACCTTTTTGCAGACTTTTTTCACTCCAACTTTGTTACTCAGCCAGTTAGTGTTCCTGAGTCCTCCTCAATGGTAGACTCTCCCATCAACTTCGGGGCTCTTACTCTTTCTCTAGATGACATTGTTGATGGAATCCGGAACCTCAAGTCGTCTTCCCAGACAGATATTGACGGCTTATCGTCTTATCTCTTTAAAAATTGTCTGATTCTAGCCACCCCGCTTCTTTTAATCTTCAACAAATCTCTCGAGTGTGGTGAGTTCATTGATGCTTGGAAGATAACCTTCATATCCCCCATTTTTAAAAGTGGTAATAAAAACAATGTTGTTAACTATAGACCAATTGCGAAATTATCTACTATCTCTAAACTTTTTGAGTATGGTGTAAAACAAAAAATTAGTTTTGCTGTCAAGCAATTAATTAGTGATAGTCAACATAGCTTCATGCCTGGTAGATCTACGGTTACAAACTTAGCAATTTTCTCTGAATTTTGCCTTGCAGCCTTCAACAACCGTCTTCAAGTCGACACGGTTTATACGGATTTCTCCAAAGCGTTTGATAAAGTCAGTCATCAAATCTTGATTTCCAAACTAGCCAGATTGGGCTTTCACTCTATATTTTTGTCTTGGATTAAGTCCTACCTTCACTCACGCAAATGTGTAGTTGTTGTTGACAATACTCACGCCAAGCCTTTTATTGCATCCTCAGGAGTATCGCAAGGCAGCATTTTGGGGCCACTGCTTTTTTTTTAATTTTTATTAATGACATTTCAGCCTGCTTTCAGCATTCCCATTTTTGCTATACGCTGATGATCTGAAGGTGTTTACAACTGTTTCTACTCCTTCTGATTCAGGAAATATTCAGTCTGATCTGAACAACGTTGCTGATTGGTGCCGTAATAATAATCTGCCTTTAAATATTGGTAAGTGCTTTCCCGTAACCTTCTCTAAGTCTCGTGGCACAATTCCCACTTCATATTATATTGACGGCTCTCTTCTGTCCACACGTACTGAGATTTCTGACTTAGGCGTAGTTTTCGACTCGCAGTTTTCGTTTACCACTCACATAACCTCGATAATTGCTAAATCCTACTCGGTTTTGACTTTTATTCGGCGATTTAGCTCTGACTTAACAGATCCTTATACTCTTAAGTTGCTGTTTACGTCTCTCGTACGCTCTAAGTTCGAATATGCTTGCATTATCTGGAGGCCTTATCATGACTGCCATATCAAAAGGCTCGAGCGAGCCCAAAAAGTCTTTTTATGGTTTGGCCTGCGGTCTCTGAACTTTTCTGAGCCGATTCCCTCTTATAATGCCAGATGTGCACTCATCAGCCTTCAATCACTTCAAAGTAGGAGGACCATTCTTTCTCTTACTTTTGTCTATGAAATTAATGCTGTGATTGATGCACCACGTTTACTCGAGAGTATTTGTCTCCATATACCCCCTAGATCACTTCGAAATTGGGATATGTTTTATATTGATTGCGCCCGTACCCATTTTTAGAGCACTGAGGGAGTTCAATACTATGTCAAATTCTTTGGCCGTTGACTTTTCTTTGCCAAAGACCACCTTCAAATCTTTGTTGAGTGTAATAATTTTTTGATTGTATTGCTAAGGTCTGTATTTTTAAGTACAAACTCAAGTAGTCTGTAAGAACATTAGACTATTTTTGAAATTAAATTAAATAAATAAATTAAATGAATAAATAAAACGTGGACCCGGATACCCCTAGAATGTGTGTGTAATATGGATATCAAATGAAAGCTGTTGCTGAGAGCTTTAAAGTAATTTTCATTGTGATATTCTATTTAGTCGCATCAACCTGGCAATACTGATAAATATGCATGCGAAACCGAAATAAGGACATGAATTAATAATACCCACATACCTATTTACATACGTACTATTCGATTTGCCTTTTTTCCGGGAAGTAGACCAGAGACGGACTGGGACTGAGACTCGGAGTGGGACTGGGACTCGGAGTGGGACTGGGACTCGGAATGGGACTGGAACAAAAAAAATACCACCCTCTTGGACTGGCAATAAATGATGAAGAAGAATGAGAAGAATTTGAGATAAGAGAAAAGAGGGAAGGAGAAGGAGACTGAGAAAGAGGTAGAGTGAGACGAAGATAGAGATAAATGAAGCGAAAAATACGGAGGGAGGAGTGAATAAAAGGATTAAGAAAAAGTGAAGAGGGGGAGGGCAGAGTTAGACGGAAAAAGCTTATTAAAATATATGCAGATAGACCAAATTTAGGGCAGAACAATATCTGCCGGGTCTGCTAGTATATACATATATATATATATATATATCTACTTCTTCTATTCATTGATAATTTCGCTTTGTTTTGATTTTTTTGTTCGTAAAGCGCCAAATACACGACACGAACATTTCCGCGAACATTCCGCAATCTTGTTCGCAGCTTTGGCCATACACCATACGAACTTTTGGCCGAACATTAGTTCTCTTTCAGACAGCGATGAATACGGACAACAATTGTGCTGCAGCAATATTGCTCGCTGTGGCAATTAAGCGTAAAAAAAAGAGAGAAGATCGCAAAAAAAGAATTTGGTGCAAAGAATGGTTTAATGTTCGTATGAGCAAGGCGACATTTGACCAACTTTTACAAAAAATTTTGCCATAATCATTATTCTTTTTAATTCTATTACAATAATCTTTGATTTTTATTTGCCACAATGATGGCAAAGATTTATACATTTCAATAAATTCACTCAGAAATTTTTTATTGTCCATTTTACTTTTCCGCGCACGTCTGTTCCGTTCAGAAATTACTACGATTATGAGCTATTTCGCCATACACGCACGAACAGTTCGCGCAAATGTTCGCCAAAAATTAAAATATTTTGATTTTTGGCGAAAATTTGCGCGAACTGGCAAACACCACCATACACGACAGAAAAGGTCGCAGAAACATGACATAACGGGAATGTTCGCGGAAATGTTCGTGTCGTGTATTTGGCGCTTAAGCAGTCAAATCAACAAGCGCAGGTACATACATATATACATAATAACAGTTCCCCAAAGAATTATGTATCAGCCTTTGTGCATATAATTAGCAAATGCACAGGCTCATATTAACATGTACACGAGTATGTTTGCTTTGACGTGGCTTAAGACGACACCAAAACCCACCAAAAAATATAATACATACATATAAACAAAGGATAATTTACTTACAAAGGTTATTAGTTATGGAAATTCGTTTGTAATCCATCGCTGAGAGGCCTTCCATGATGATGCAGGATATCTGATTCTATGTCAATTGTTGGAGGTCAAAGCTTTGGTTAAATTGAGTGTACTAGATACATTATGGGTATTGTTTCGGCTTAACAATCCATAATATTAAACCAAAAAAAAATTTTTTTTTACGATAATCATCTTTGTTAATGGATATGTATCTATGAACGCACATAATCATTGAAAGTTCTATGGCTACGTTCAACAGAGTCTAAAGTTTGGTGGTGATATGGCGCAGATGTTTTGTACTCAATATTGAGAAGCTTACATAGTTCTTCAAACAAGCTATTTTTATATTCAGATCCCATATCCGTTATTATTGTTTTCATAATTCCATAAATTAAGATGAAATTTTCGAATGTGGTTCTGGCTACTGTTTTTGCATGTATGCTCTGCATAGGAATTGCAACTAAGTATTTAGTCAAATCACATATCAGAGTGACAGCGTATTCGTTTCCATTTAATGATCTTGGTAAAGGTCCAATTGTATCTATTTGTATTGTTTCGAACGCCTTCGGTGGTGTTTCAGTCAAAATCATTGGTTCTTTTACATTTTTATTAATTTTATTTTTATTTCAATTTACGCATTTCTTTATATATTTTCTTATATCATTTTTCATATTTTTCCAGTATATGGGCCCAAGTCTCAACAATTTGATTCTCTTTATTTATTTCACTACAAATTTTCTTTCCTTTTTTGCAATATAATTTCGGAGGATCGAAAACGAGCTGGACTAGTATTTTTACTTCACATTTATTAAGCGCTTCGTATACTATAGGGTTCTCTTTGTGACTTTTCTTCTCTTCATTTATATTACTGTTATTACTGGAATTCTTTTTAGTTTGCGATCTTGTCGTGACTTTCGTTATTTTACATGCCTGTACTGACATTTCTTTCAAATCATTGATATCTATTCGTGACAGAGCGTCTGCCACGTAATTTTCTTTTCCGGCTATGTACTTCACCCCAAAGTCATACTCTTCCAAATCTAATATAATTCTAGTTAATTTAGATGAAGGGTTTTTCATTGAGAATAAATCCGCTTTCACTGTGAATTTTCTGCCATAAACATATGGTCTAAAATATATAATGGCCCCATATATGGCCGCCAATTCTTTTTCGATCGTGGCTTTATTTATTTCGCCTTTTGTAAATGTTCTTGAGGCGTAGGCAATGGGTAATTGTTTTCCTTCATACTCTTGGCTTAGCACAGCACCGCAAACATAACCACTTGCGTCAGTTGTAATAAAGAACTCTCTATCAAAATTGGGATATTGTAGGATATTTGGACTAATTAATGTATTTTTTAGGTAGTTAAAAGATTTCGCGCAGTCGTCTGTCCAATTGAAAATTATATTTTTCTTACTAAGCCTTGTTAGAATCCTGGCGTATTCCGCGAAATTTGGTATGAATCTTCTATAATAATTACAAAATGCGACAAATGGTTTTGCTTTATCGGCATTTTTGGGAGTTGAGTAATTTTGAACGATTTTAAATTTATTTGGGTCTGGTAAAATTCCAGTACTTTTGCATTTATGTCCCAGATAAGTAACTTCTTCGCTGAAAAAAAGACATTTGTCCGGATGTAATTTTAAATTATATTTTCTACATGTGGAGAATTTATCCCGTAAATTTTTAATCATATGTTTTTGGGAGCATCCTAATACGACTAAATCGTCCATGTATAAGAATGCTTGTAATGGTTTTAGACCTGCGAATGCTAACGTCATCATCCTCCGGAATGAGTTTGGAGCTACTTTGAGGCCATAAGGCAATCTTTTGAAACGATAAGTACGGTTATTCGCTGTAAAGGGTGTGATATCCCTTGACTCTGGGCTGAGTTTTATTTGGTGAAATCCTGACATTAAATCTAGGCATGAGAAAAATTTCGCTCTTCCGAATTGATCCAGAATGTCATCTTTTCTAGGCAAAGGGAATTTATCAGCTGTTATTTTTTTATTTATTTGTCTGAAGTCAACAACTAATCTCCACCTTTTTTCTTCTTTGTCCGGAAGGGATTTTTTAGCTACCAATAAAAAGAGGGATGTTGTACTCTGAGGTTGATGGTTCCACAATATGATCTTGAATTAGTTTATCTACTTGTTTATCTATTTCATTCTTATGTGCTTGAGGCAGTCTATAATTTTTAATATACACAGGAGCGTTATCTTTCAGATGGAACTTTTGTTTATAAAAATTGTTGGTCGTGATTGGTTCTGTTTCCAGTGAGAATATATCAACGAATTCTGAGCATAATGTGTTGAGTGATTTACTAGCGAATGGCGGGAAACTTTTATTCAATCTTTCTAATTGTTCTTTATTATTAGCTTTATTGTGAGGTGTATTTTCAATTATTACATAATCCTCTAAATTTTCTGTTTTGATGTCATAATCTTGAATGATTTCATATTTATCTGTTGTATTTATTATTCTTATTAAAGCTTGCTTTGAGTTTACTATCATGTTGACTACAGTCACTTCTTGATGAGGTATTAATAGTTCATTATTGTTACTTTGATATGAACCTGTCTAACTACTTCGGATCTTGCGGGTATTGTAATGCTATTGTTTGTTGGTTTATTCGTCATTTGTATAACTATATCTTCTGTTAAATCATATGGTCGTAGTATTCGGCTGTCCCCATTTTTATTATAATTTAAAATACAATTTTATTTTTTAATGGAATCTAGTCCCAAAATTCCATCACATGGGATTTGGAAATTGTCTTCTACTATGTGAAATTTGTGTCCTATTAAATCTGTGATCTGTGAGTTATTTATTGTGACATTACTGTCAATTTGACGCTTCTTTAGTATTGAGATATCCGCTCCTGTATCTGTCAGGAACGTTGAAGTTGACTTATTTAGAGTGGTATTGGAAGATATGTAGCTGTTTAGATGCAAGTTGAATGTACATACTTTATTACCGTTGGAGTTTACTGTTGAGGTGGAGTTTGCTGGTTTTTCGAGAACAATAGAAAAAAATTATTTATTATTTATTTTCTACTTACTATTCCAAAAACAAAATACAATTTTTCAAATTTAGAAAAATTAAAAAAATAACAATAATTACCAGTAGAAAAAAATTATTGTTCTGGCCTTGAGCTCGAATCGAACCTTGAATCATTTATCAATTGGCCGATAAAAACAAAAACAATTGTTAATAAACCATAAGCACTTGGGAATGTCAAAACAAAGTAATTGACAATAAACAAATTCAGCATTATCAGTGCTTTGCAACAGATAGCGCAACACTGAATAAATATAGCTGCTAAAAAGTAATAGAAGTAGGAATTTGTCAGTCAAACAAACCACCGCTGTATAGCTAAATAGTTAGCGCAGCGTGCCTAAATCGTACTGATGATGAAGGCTTAGCACCCTTCGAAATGGATCTATCTGCGCAGCTATGGCAGGTTGTCTGAAAAATTTTCTTCTTACCTTTCCTAAAACAAAATACAATTTTTCAAATTAAGAAAAATTGAAAAATAACAATAATTACCAGTAGCAAAAAATTATCGTTCTGGCCTTGAGCTCGAATCAAACCTTGAATCATTTATCAATAGGCCGATAAAAACAAAAACAATTGTTAATAAACCATGAGCACTTGGGAATGTCAAAACAAAGTAACTGACAATAAACAAATCCAGAATTATCAGTGATTTGCACCAGATGGCGCAACACTGAATAAATATAGTTGGTAAAAGGAATAGAAGTAGCAAATTTGCCAGTCAAACAAACCACCGCTGTATAGCTAAATGGTTAGCGCAGCGTGCCTAAAGCGTACTGATGATGAAGGCTTAGCACCCTTCGAAATGGGTCTATCTGGGCAGCTATGGCAGGTTGTCAGAAAAATTTTCTACTTACTATTCCAAAAACAAAATACAATTTTTCAAATTTAGAAAAATTTAAAAATAACAATAATTATCATTAGAAAAAAATTATTGTTCTGGCCTTGAGCTCGAATCGAACCTTGAATCATTTATCAATAAACCGATAAAAACAAAAACAATTGTTAGTTTTTTATCTGTGATATTTTATTTACTCTTAGATATGGAGAGTAGTATCTGTGATAGAGGTTTAAGTAGTAGAATTAGCCCAGTGAGTTAGTTTGTAGGTAAGCAGTACAAAATTTTAAAGGCGTGAAGAATACAAGGCCCGACATTGAGTCGTGGGTCGAGGCCACACGTTGGACGTGGGATATAATACATGCCGGGCCGTATTGAAAACTGTTTACGCACACGCTCCATAGTGTAGGCACCATCGGCGGTTGCGAGCCTGTAACGACAGCCTGTCTCCATACTGGCTTAGATGAGTGGCAGCGTGCATATGGGCCTATGTGTTTATGTGTTTTGTGTCCAGGTCCGTGCCTTAGATGCAATGTTACCACTAACCTAATAACATCACGTATTGACAACATTGTGGCTACTGTGAACATAATGTTGCAGCGGAAATAAGATGTGCGCGTTGGCATCATGTTGTTATCAGCAGTCACCATGCTGCTAACAGCATTGACGAATGCCATGTTCCTATGTGTTTGTTTTATTCTGGTGCGTATGTGGATGTGTATTTGTGCAAGGCTATGAGCGTGTGAATGTATCAGTATGAGCGGTCAAGGCACGAACCAAATGTATCTGTGTAGGTGTTCGTTTTGTGGAGCGGTAAGCGTGTAAATGTATGAGTGCATGATTGTATGAACGTATCGATGAAAAATACGGGAAAACCGAAAAGAAAATTTAGCATGTATAGGTAGGAATTTTCCGTTTCTGGGTAACGTTCCTTACTACAGCGGTGGCTATAAGGAGGGGAAAAATGAGTCAGCGGGCCAAAGTATCATTTTATCAGTGCCAGTGCATGCAAGTGCAAAGTGGTAAATACTTAAAAATCTTTTAAATGCACCAAGTTTTTAGTGCGCGCCGCAAACCGAAGTTAAAGCCTGTTTGCTAAATTGTTTTGCCAGCTAAAGTCTCTCTTTAATTGAGTAGTGCGCGGCGAAAAGCGTATCGCGAACGCTAAGATCAAACAAATCTGGTTTGCCACCTAGCTCCCGATCCTGACCGTGCCACAGAAATGAACTAAACCACAACGTGTATTGCAACAGCTAAAAACCAGGTAAGTCTAATGGTTTCCTTTGGCTTTGGATTTGTTTTTTACCAGCTTGGCATACCCACTGGGAAGCTGGCTTCTATATATCCAAGTTTCCA
The DNA here is from genome assembly GCF_040869045.1 of Eurosta solidaginis. NCBI lineage: Eukaryota > Metazoa > Arthropoda > Insecta > Diptera > Tephritidae > Eurosta > Eurosta solidaginis. The sequence goes on from NC_090324.1 coordinate 104,767,690, forward strand.
AGCAAGCCAAACGCAAACTTGCATGCATGTATGCATGCCTTCATACAGACATATGTATGTCGGTGAGCATATAATCATGCAGACAACAAATATTATTATCCCCACCAATTTTTAATGCCAGCGATTTTACAGGAATAACCTTCCTTTCGTATTTTAACAGGCCACTCCCACTGAGCACAGGTTGAAAATCTCGGGTGCGGCCTAAAAGCCAAATTGGCGACATACCGCCGGCAACAACTATAACCTCGCACTACACCATATTTTTAATTTGGTGGCGCACACCACAACAACAGCCGCTACAGCATTTTTTTATTGGCAACATACGGCCGCAACAACCAATACAGCATTTCTTTTATTGGCAATATACGGCCGCAACAACCACAACAACAACGTACCGCCCTTCAACAACGTTTTTATATTGGCGGCGTAACGCCCAACAACAACTACGTTACATTGGCGACATACCGTCCAACAAAAAAAACTTTCGAATTTTGAATTTTCGCTTTTTTATCTGTTTTTTTTTTTAAGGATTATTGGGAAAACCAATTCCAACTTACCTTTTTCTTTGCCACCCCGAGATTATACACGATAGTGTGCCTACCGCACCAAAGACATTTTTTTGTAGAATGCACATTTTTTTTATATAATCTTTGCGTTCGATCATCACACTGTTAAAATTGATACCATCAAAACACTCAATAACCAAGATTGCAAGCGAGCGATCTGGTTGATTGATTGAGGGTGGCTAACATGAGCGTAGCCGAGGGTTCAAATGTATGTATGTTTTTGATTCTTACTATTTCACCAAATTCAGCACATCCACTCAACTGCACCGGCGCCGTTGGAGTACGAGTATATGGGTGAGTGAAATTTGAGCACAATATTTTTGCTAATACACATATTTGAATGTATGTACATATATTAGCATATGATGCCTGATCTTCTTGAGAAAATAGAAGAAGGAAACCTAAACGTAAGGAATATATATACATACATAGCTACAAACATACACACATTTTGTTTACAATATTCCAAATTGGTATTTGCTTTACTTTGATGACCTACGTTTGCTTTGTACAAAATTGATTTTATATTTACTTGAGCGGTTGCGGTAGGTGGGGATTAGGGTTCTTGAATTTTTTTTTGTTCGCCCCCGTAGTTTATTTTGTTTGAATTTCGTATCTTTAAGATTGGTAGGATAGTACATTAGGGTGTCTCAAAAATACTTATTTTTACGGCTATAAGGCATACATGTTAAGTTCCAATTAGAATTAGCATTTGATGAAATTGGTTTATATTCTCTAATTCATTAAACAATTAGAAATAGTTCAACTAATTCCCATTAGATAATTGAAATTTTTGTTCTCATGGTAAATCTAATTGCAATTAGTTGCCATTAGCAAAAAAAATTGGGTTACCTTTATAATTAGAAATCTAATTGACTTCTGCTAATGCAATTAGATATTCAATTAGCTAGAATTAGAATCAATTATTTATATTTATTTACATCATTATACGCTCACTTCCATGATTCTTTGAAAAAATTTTATTTTTTACAAAATAATTGATTCTAATTCGAGTTAATAGAATATCTAATTGCATTAGCAGAAGTCAATTAGATTTCTAATTGTAAAGTAAACCAATTTTTCTTGCTAATGGCAACTAATTGCAATTAGATTTACCATTGGAATAAAAATTTCAATTACCTAATTGAAATTGGTTGAACTAATTTTAATTATTTAATGAATTAGAGCATTTCGCAACTGAAGGTTAATTAGCAATCATTAGCATTATCTAATCATTACTTAACATCTATGCTATAAGGTAACTCACCCCTTGCTTTCCTTTTTTTATCTATATATTTTTTTTTTTTACAATTTTGTTAAATTGAATTGAATTTAAATCGTGTATTATTATTTTATTTCGTTTTTTTTTTTAATGTAATTTTAAGCGGTTTCTTTGCATGCTTTAGGATAGCTAGTTCTAGGGTATATCCTAAGCAATAATTGAATTGATAATAAAATTTAAGAATGTTTGGATGAAAACCAAGATTTTAATAATGCAGGGTTAGGTATTCAGCTTTTGTTGTTGGTGCTGCGCTTGTGCGTGGCAGGGTTAGGTGAGGGTGAGTAGTAGGGAAATGACCGAATGCGGACAGACAGACCAATGTAAGGTAAACAGGAGTCAGCCCAGTGCCCACTGTGCGGTGCAAGTTGCACTGCAGAGGGAGGGTAGACTCCATCTGACAGGACAGGCATCCAGCTTTTTTTCTCACCTTATGCTTTCCCCTTTATAACTTTGCCCCTCACATCTATTTCTATCTTTTTCAGCTATTTTCTTTCCCTTCAATAAACATGCAGGTATGAACCCTCTTTTTGTTCATGTGGCTGTGGGTGAGGACGGTGGACGCCGCTCCTTGCCATTTAAACAGTCAGACACGTAACAGTATATATCTTTAAATCTTATAAAATAAAGTCGCTAAATGCCATGTATGCACATAACTTCACACAGAATGCTCCGATTTTAAAACGGTTTTTTGCATTTGAAAGCTTAGCTACGTGAGAGGGTACAGTTAATATAATTTGAAGATATATATTATAGGGGCGTGGCAAATTGCCAAAATGTAGTAAAAAATCATAAAATTTTTGTTTACATAGCTATAACTCATAAACGGATGGACGGATTTAAAAAAATCTACTTTTCAGTAAAACTTTGTGTTCAAGCGAGCGATTAGCGCACGCACCTTTTACTGAATTTGTACCCTTTGAATTAATAACCCTAATCACCACACCACGGTAACACATCCAACACTTTAAATGTGTGGTTGGCAACGCGCGCGCTACTCGCTCGCCTGAACGAGCATCAGCTGTCAAACAATCATGTTGAAATTTTTTTCTTCACATCTTTTTTCACATAATTTTGGAAAAATCGAATTTGGATTGTTCGCGCTCTAAGACAGGTTTATCCTATCTATATATTTTGTGTATCACCTGGTGTGCTCCACTTTATCGCTTCTTTTGCAAACAAAGCCCAATAATCTTATAAATATTTGAAAACTTTGTATTTTATTGCATTAATTTCTTTTCGAAAAAATTATGTACACCTAACATACTCGGTGAAATTACATATTCGTATATAATTAAATAGACAGTTTTGTGCGAGTGTGTATAAATTCTACTGTGTTTCAATACCGCACAAGGTTAAAGCAGAAAAAAATATACAACGATCATCAACATCATCAACGCAAGTAAGGCGAACTTATAGCGTTAATTAACTACATAATTGCAACCCCGGTCGTTCTGAGTGCTCCGAAACCCACCACCATCGCCATCCTCATCACCTGTACCGTCGTGAGATGTAGATCTGTACACTTTGAACTATTTACCTTCGATCTGTATCAAAAAAAATACTTGATTCCTTTCTTATATCAGCCAAACTGTTTAAACAAAAGTAAGATTTTTACCAAAAAATGTGTTTGTATGGTAGTTCGCTGTGAATTGTTCGCGCTAATTGCTTTTGAGTGAGGATAATGCGACACATACATACGTACATATATAGCATTCGCTGCGTTATTTATCTTCGGGCGTAGGTTTATAGGTATGTATGGATGTACATCACTACATAGTATAAAACAACGTCGCTTTTTCTGTCCCTATGTCCCTTTGAATGCTTAAACCTTTAAAAATACGCAACGGATTTTGATGCGCTTTTTCTAATAAAGAGTGATTGAAGAGGAAGGAACGGATGAACATATTTGGCTGAAAATTGGTGGAGGGGTAGCTTAAAACCAGGAGACAGACATAGGATAATTTTTATCCCGTTCTGGCTAGGGTCTTGAGATCAAAACGTGCATCTGGGTAATCCTGGGATATGTTTGTACAATATGGGTATCAGATGGAAGCTGTTTATGAGTACTTTGATACGGGGTATTTTTCGTACCCGCCGGTAACTAGGGTCTCGAGATATAAGCGAAAACGTTGACGCTGGTACCCCTAGAATGTGTTTACAGAATATGGATAACAAATGAAAGATGTTGATGAGTGCTTTAGTACAGGGTAGTTTTCATACCTATTGGTGACTAGGGTCTCGAGATTGAGGCCAAAACTTGGACCCGGGTACCCCTAGAAAGTGTTTATACAATATGGATAACAAATGAAAGCTGTTGATGAGTGCTTTAGTATAGGGTAATTTGCATACCCCTAGGTGACTAGGGTCTCAATATATAGGCCAAACCGTGGGCCCGTGTACCCCTAGACAGAGTTTATACAATATGGATATCAAATGAAGGCTGTTGATGAGTGCTTTAGTAAAGGGTAGTTTTTATACCTATTGGTGATTAGGGTCTCGAGATATAGGCCAAAACGTGGACCCGGGTTCCCCTAGAATGTGTTTATACAATATGGATAACAAATGAAAGCTGTTGATGAGTGCTTTAACAGAGGGTAATTTGCATAGGGTCTCCAGAGATAGGCCAAAACGTGGGCCCGTGTACCCCTAGAGAGAATTTATACAATATGGATATCAAATGAAAGCTGTTGATGAGTGCTTTAGTACAGGGTAGGTTTCATACCTATTGGTGACTAGGGTCTCGAGATATAGGCCAAAACGTGAACCCGTGTACCCCTAGAAAGTGTTTATACAATATGGATAACAAATGAAAGCTGTTGATGAGTGCTTTAGTACACGGTAAGTTTCATACCTATTTGTTACTAGGGTTTCGAGATATATGCCAAAACGTGGATCAAGGTAACACTAGGATGTGTTTTTACATTATGGGTATCAAATTGAAGCTGTTGATGTGTGCTTTAGTACAGGGTAGTTTTCATACCTACTGGTGATTATTGTCTCGATATATAGGCCAAAACGTGGACCCGAATACCCCTAGAATAGGTTTGTAATATGGATATCAAATGAAAGCTGTTGCTGAGAGCTTTAAAGTAATTTTCATTGTGATATTCTATTTAGTCGCATCAACCTGGCAATACTGATAAATATGCATGCGAAACCGAAATAAAGACATGAATTAATAATACCCACATACCTATTTACATACGTAAATGCCTGAAATTTGGTATATAAATTTGCCTATATTAGTATTTACGATCCTTTTTTCCGGGAAGCAGACCAGAGACGGACTGGGACTGAGACTCGGAGTGGGACTGGGACTCGGAATGCAACTGGACAAAAAAAATACCACCCTCTTAAAAAAAAATAAAAATAAATGATGAAGAAGAGTGAGAAGAATTTGAGATAAGAGAAAAGAGGGAAGGAGAAGGAGACTGAGAAAGAGATAGAGTGAGACGAAGATAGAGATATGTGAAGCGAAAAAGACGGAGGGAGGAGTGAATAAAAGGGTTAAGAAAAAGTGAAGAGGGGGAGGGCAGAGTTAGACGAAAAAAGCTTATTAAAATGTATGCAGATAAACCAAATTTAGGGCAGAACAATGGCTGCCGGGTCTGCTAGTATATATATAGTTAGATATAATATTGTTCACCAAATTCTACAAATAAATATGCTTAGCTGTGGCTATTGATGTTGACTGAAGTTTCTTACTTTTGCAATGGCGTTTGGTTGTCATATATTGTTGGATAATGCAATGGCATTTGATTCTTCTGCGGGGGAGCGCAATTTAATTCGTCGTCTGGATCTTGATCTAAATCAGTTTTAACATTACTGGATCGGTGGGTGAAATAAAGCATTCCAACTCTAATACTGTACGCGTTACAACGCGCGATCCTTTGATGAATTAAATTTATATGTAAGAAAGCTACGTGGAGCGCACAAAAGAAACAGACGCGGGCACTCCCACTGAGCACAGGTTGAAAATCTCGGGTGCGGCCTAAAGGCCAAATTGGCGACATACCGCCGGCAATAACTACAACCTCGCACTACACTATTTTTTGGTGGCGCATACCACAACAACAGCCGCTACAGCATTTTTTTTTGGCTACATACGGCCGCAACAACCACTACAGCATTTTTTTTATTGGCAACATACGGCCGCAACAACCACAACAACAACTTTTTTATATTGGCGACGTACCGCCCAACAACATCTACACCATTTCGTTACATTGGCGACATACCGTCCACAAAAAAAATTTTGGAATTTTGAATTTTCGCTTTTTTATCTGTTTTTTTTAAGGATTATTGGGAAAACCAATTCCAACTTACCTTTTTCTTTGCCACCCCGAGATTATACACGATAGTGTGCCTACCGCACCAAAGACATTTTTTTTGTAGAATGCACATTGTTTTTTATATAATCTTTGCGTTCGATATTCACACTGTTAAAATTGATACTACCAAAACCCTCAATAACCAAGATTGCAAGCGAGCGATCTGGCTGAGTGATTGAGGGTGGCTGACGTGAGCGTAGCCGAGGGTACAAATGTATGTATGTTTTTGATTCTTACTATTTCAGCAAATTCAGCACATCCACTCAACTGCACCGGCGCCGTTGGAGTACGAGTATATGGGTGAGTGAAATTTGAGCACAATATTTTTGCTAATACACATATTTGAATGTATGTACATATATTAGCATATGATGCCTGATCTTCTTGAGAAAACAGAAGAAGGAAACCTAAACGTAAGGAATATATATACATACATAGCTACAAACATACACACATTTTGTTTACAATATGCCAAACTGGTTTTTGCTTTACTTTGATGACCTACTTTTGCTTTGTACAAAATTGATTTTATATTTACTTGAGCGTTTGCGGTAGGTCGGGGATTAGGGTTCTTGAATTTTTTTTGTTCGCCCTCGTAGTTTATTTTGTTTGAATTTCGTATCTTTAAGATTGGTAGGATAGTACATTAGGGTGTCTCAAAAATACTTATTTTTACGGCTATAAGGCATACATGTTAAGTTCCAATTAGAACTAGCAATTGATGCAATTGGTTTATATTCTCTAATTCATTAAACAATTAGAAATAGTTCAACTAATTCCCATTAGATAATTGAAATTTTTGTTCTCATGGTAAATCTAATTGCAATTAGTTGCCATTAGCAAAACAAATTGGGTTACCTTTACAATGAGAAATCTAATTGACTTCTGCTAATGCAATAAGATATTCAATTAGCTAGAATTAGAATCAATTATTTATATTTATTTACATCATTATTCGCTCACTTCAATAATTCTTTGAAAAAATTTTATTTTTAACAAAATAATTGATTCTAATTCGAGCTAATAGAATATCTAATTGCATTAGCAGAAGTCAATTAGATTTCTAATTGTAAAGGTAAACCAATTTTTCTTGCTAATGGCAACTAATTGCAATTAGATTTACTATTGGAATAAAAATTTCAATTACCTAATTGAAATTAGTTGAACTAATTGTAATTATTTAATGAATTAGAGAATTTCGCAACTGAAGGTTAATTAGCAATCATTAGCATTATCTAATCATTACTTAACATCTATGCTATAAGGTAACTCACCCCTTGCTTTCCTTTTTTTATTTATATATATATATATTTTTTTTTTCAAACAATTTTGTTAAATTGAATTGAATTTAAATCGTGTATTATTATTTTATTTCGTTTTTTTTTTGGAATGTAATTTTACGCGGTTTCTTTGCATGCTTTAGGATAGCTAGTTCTAGGGTATATCCTAAACAATAATTGAATTGTTAATAAAATTTAAGAATGTTTATATGAAACCCAAGATTTTAATAATGCAGGGTTAGGTATTCAGCTTTTGGTGTTGGTGCTGCGCTTGTACGTGGCAGGGTTAGGTGAGGGTGAGTAGTAGGGAAATGACCGAATGCGGACAGACAGACCAATGTAAGGTAAACAGGAGTCAGCCCAGTGCCCACTGTGCAGTGCAAGTTGCACTGCAGAGGGGGGGTAGACTCCATCTGACAGGACAGGCCATAGATGACTTGATACGAAACATTTGTTTACGCTCTCAATTTTTTCGCTCTCACGAGGGATTTATCTCAAATTTGAGCTGGCAACAATCACAGATAAATCCCTCGCGCCAGCTGAAGCGGGTGCCAGAACAAAAAATGTGCCAGCTAAAATGAAAAACGGGCCAAAAATTTCGGTAAAATTTAGTTTGACCTGCAACTATAGAATAGCGTTCAAAAATTATGGGAAAAAGGATAAAAATACTTGTTTTAGTGTAAATATTATAAGTTCGAAGGCGGAGGGTAAATATTATTTCCCATTCAGAAGTTATCACTAAAAACAGGTTTTGTAAATATGAAGTCCCGATGCAACCAGTCCATTTTGATCACAGAACCTGGAACGTCAGACATGTAGGATAAGCCCTATCCACTAAATAAAGTTAACTATTATGTCTTAGATCCGATTTACTGAAATTTCAAAAGAATATATGGTTTTCACTTTGAGTTAAATGCGTTACAATATTTGACTAATTAATTTAATCAAAATGTAAATTTTACTTAGATTTGTTTATATTTGACTCTAGCTAGTCGTATTATTGTAAAATAAGTTTAAAGATATGAATATCTTACGGCTATCATTTTATTAAATGATTGAAACTATAATCGCCGAAATGTGTGTCTAAAATCCCCATATTCAGATCCATTCATTTTTGTTTGGAGTGGCATCATTGACAAATGTTATAAAAAATGTGCATTTTGACAGCGCTCTCTCGAAACAAAGAGTTGCAAATCTATTCATCTATGGGACAGGCCTCCAGCTTTTTTTCTCACCTTATGCTTTCCCCTTTATAACTTTGCCCCTAACATCTATTTCTATCTTTTTCAGCTTTTTTCTTTCCCTTCAATAAACATGCAGGTATGAACCCTCTTTTTGTTCATGTGGCTGTGGGTGAGGACGGTGGACGCCGCTCCTTGCAATTTAAACAGTCAGCCACGTAACAGTATATATATATATAGATATAGTTAGATATAATAATATTCACCAAATTCACCAATAAATATGCTTAGCTGTGGCTATTGATGTTGCTTGAAGTTTCTTACTTTTGCAATGGCATTTGGTTGTCCTATATTGTTGGATAATGCAATGGCATCTGATTCTTCTGCGGGGGAGCGCAATTTAATTCGTCGTCTGGATCTTGATCTTAATCAGTTTTAACATTACTGGATCGGTGGGTGAAATAAAGCATTCCAGCTCTACTGCTATACGCGTTACAACGCGCGATCCTTTGATGAATTAAATTTATATGTAAGAAAGCTACGTGGATCGCACAAAATAAACAGCCGCGGGCACTCCCACTGAGCACAGGTTGAAAATCTCGGGTGTGTGCCTACCGCACCAAAGACATTTTTTTTGTAGAATGCGCATTTTGTTTTATATAATATTTGCGTTCGATCATCACACTGTTAAAATTGATAACCATCAAAACACTCAATAACCAAGATTGCAAGCGAGCGATCTGGTTGAGTGATTGAGGGTGGCTAACGTGAGCGTAGCCGAGGGTACAAATGTATGTATGTTTTTGATTCTTACTATTTCCGCAAATTCAGCACATCCACTCAGCTGCACCGGCGCCGTTGGAGTACGAGTATATGGGTGAGTGAAATTTGAGCACAATATTTTTGCTAATACACATATTTGAATGTATGTACATATATTAGCATATGGCGCCTGATCTTCTTGAGAAAATAGAAGAAGGAAACCTAAACGTACGGAATATATATACATACATAGCTACAAATATACACACATTTTGCTTACAATATGCCAAACTGGTTTTTGCTTTACTTTGATGACCTACTTTTGCTTTGTACAAAATTGATTTTATATTTACTTGAGCGGTTGCGGTAGGTCGTGGATTAGGGTTCTTGCATTTTTTTTTGTTCGCCCTCGTAGTTTATTTTGTTTGAATTTCGTATCTTTAAGATTGGTAGGATAGTACATTAGGGTGTCTCAAAAGCACTTATTTTTACGTCTATAAGGCATACATGTTAAGTTCCAATTAGAATTAGCTATTGATGCAATTGGTTTATATTCTCTAATTCATTAAACAATTAGAAATAGTTCAACTAATTCCCATTAGATAATTGAAGTTTTTGTTCTAATGGTAAATCTAATTGCAATTAGTTGCCATTAGCAAAAAAAATTGGGTTACCTTTACAATTAAAAATCTAATTAACTTCTGCTAATGCAATTAGGTATTCAATTAGCTAGAATTAGAATCGGCCACCGTGGTGTGATGGTAGCGTGCTCCACCTACCACACCGTATGCCCTGGGTTCGCACCCCAGGCAAAGCAACATCAAAATTTTAGAAATAAGGTTTTTAAATTAGAAGAAAATTTTTCTAAGCGGGGTCGCCCGTCGGCAGTGTTTGGCAAGCGCTCCGGGTGTATTTCTGCCATGAAAAGCTCTGAGTGAAAACTCATCTGCCTTGCAGATGCCGTTCGGAGTCGGCATAAAACATGAAGGTCCCGTCCGGCCAATTTGTAGGGAAAATCAAGAGGAGCACGACGCAAATTGGAAGAAAAGCTCGGCCTTAGATCTCTTCGGAGGATATCGCGCCTTACATTTATTTTTTTATTATTTGATTATTATAATTTCAAAATTGTAATATAAAAAATTAACAAGAACCATTCATTCAATTTCTTCAAAGTAGATTTATAAAAAAATGAATATAAATGTAACTAATATTAACGTCATAAATTAAAATAACATAATCCTACAAATGGGTCAGAGTCAGAAAAGGTAAATAGGGAGCTGAAAGCCTTGAAGGGCTTCAAAAACTCTTCCTACTACCTTCGAAAAATGCAGAAGGAAGACCCTGTGTCTCTCACTATAAGAGAAAGGGCACTTAATAGGAAGCACAGGAAGGTAGTAGCAAAGTTCAGGCAACTAACGCTGCTATATCTGAAGGCCGGAAAGCGTCAGACAATCAGGGCAAGGAGGCTAACAAAGCTTCCTCGTCCGGATCGATGGCGCACAAAGCCTTAAGAGGATCAGATCCGATGAAGGACCAGAAAAGCAGTCAAAAAAGCGGAAACCTCACGCTACCTTCGGCTGCCCCTCAGTTCTACAAGTAGCCATCATCGACAAAATCAACCCTGATGGGAAGATAACACCAGAAAGGTGGCTGTTTGTAGACGGCAAGCTAATGGAGAGGATGCTCGAGGCTGAAAGCGATGAGATATCCTTCGATGGCACGGGCTGGCAGAAGGTCGTCAAGGTCGTCGGCTGCTGCAACAAGAAATATGTGGCTTGGGCGCTCTTTTGCCGGGATCACAGTTGGTGTTGATCCCTCGCTCCAGTTTAACGCTTCGTCCGGTGGTCTCAGTGGGGATGCCGCCTTCAGTAATGGCAACGGAGTCCATACTGAACTACTGGGCAAGCAGAACAAGGAGCTAAGGGTAGACCAGTGGCAGGTGGTCTCTATGACTCCCCCCAAGACAAGGGCGTGCAGCGACGTACTGATCGCAATTGATCAAAGGCCGCTGCAAGCCATAAAGAAGCTTAATTGGGTCGATAGGTTTGGGCTGGGCTCCCTTAAAGTTTATGTGCCGGTTAACGGGCCAGATTCCGCAAAGGAAGAAGCTCGCGGTGGTGCAGATTAGTTTTCACCACTCAGCTTTCACCTCGCTCGACCTAATGAAGTTCCTTGCAGAAAATGGAGTGGACATAGCTGTAATACAAGAACATTGGCTGGTTAGGGACAGGGTTTGCGGATTAGGGCTGGACGGCTACCGTCTGCATGGACCAAAAGAGGGAAGAGTTAGAGCATGCATTGCAGCTAAGAAAAATATTAATCTATTTATCTCTACGCAGCACTGCAACGGAGACCTCGTCACTGTCGTGTGGGAACAAAAGCAGGAGCGCAAGCTGCTGCTATCGTCCGCATACTTCCCGTACGAGGGGGACACGTCACCACCGACACCGGTCCGAAAACTCGTGGAGTTCGCGGAAAAGCATGGGATGCACCTTGTCATAGGCTGCGACGCCAAAGGACATCATGAGCTCTGGGGGAGTAGCGACACAAATGCAAGGGGTGAGTCCATCTGCGACCACTTACTTACTACTAACCTAATTGTATGCAACAAAGGCAACCAGCCAACGTTTAGGAATAGAATTAGAGAGGAAGTCATAGATATCACCCTGGCCATAGACTCTCACATTGTTAAAATCGATGACTGGGGAGTTTCAGACACATGCTCCTTTTCGGACCACAGTAGGATACTCTTCAACATCGACCTTGAATTGGAAGTTCCCCGGCCATATAGGAATCCAAGAAAAACAGACTGGAATAAATATTCTGAAGTAATGTCTAACAAATTGGCATCCACGGAAATGGAAGTCAGACGGGGAGCTAATAAAATAGACAGAGTGGTAAACCGACTGACAACGATATTGGCAGACATTTTTGAACTCTCTTGTGCCCTTACTAGACCACGTACTAAACCGAGGACTACGTGGTGGAACACAGAGCGAAGCCAACTCAGATCAACAACAAGAAAACTATTCAACAAAGCCAAAAAAAGCCAGCTGGAAGAGGACTGGGATGCCTACAGATGTAGCTTTAACAAATGGAAAAGCTGCATCAGGAAGGCAAAAAGGATATCATGGGAACAATACTGTGAGAACTTGGCGACGACAAATGAGGCATCAAGACTTCGCAAAATATTATCTGGATCTAGTTCATCCCCTAGTAGCATAAGGAAATCTTATGGTTCATGGACCCTCTCCACTTAGGGAACTCTAGAGGTCTTGATGGAGACACACTTTCAGGGATGCACGGATACGACAGGCACGACAATGCCAGAAAAGCGCGCATACCCTCCGGAAACCGACGTCACGAACATCGTTGACCGGGATAAAATATCATGGGCTATAAAATCATTCGAACCCTACAAATCGGTGGGACCAGATGGTGTGATACCAGCTATGTTACAAGCCGCTGGTGATATATTGATACCACATCTAAACGGCATCTTCTCAAGATGCCTACAAGATGGGTATGTACCCGAAGCCTGGAGAAATGTACGGGTGGCTTTCATTCCTAAAGCAGGAAAACTTAACCACTCGGAAGCCAAAGACTATAGACCAATAAGCCTCTCCTCCGTTATCCTTAAAACGCTGGAGAGACTTATTGATCTACATATTAGAAGCAGTGCCAATCTCTGGCCGACTGATGCAGCTCAGCACGCATACCAAAAAGGCAAATCAGTTGAAAGCGCCCCCCATGAGACAGTCAGTGCCATCGAGAACTCACTGAACTGCAAGAAGAACACGCTAGCAGCCTTCCTCGACATTGAGGGCGCTTTCAACAACATGCAGACAGAGGCCATCTGCAAGGCTCTTACACGATATGGAACCCAAACTCTATAGTCGCATGGATTGATTCTATGCTTAGGTGTAGAGTTGTCAACGCGAATTTGAGCACTGGTTCTATTGGCAAAATGACCACCAGAGGCACCCCAAGGCGGGGTGCTATCGCCTCTTCTCTGGATACTGGTGGTCAACGGAATTCTTGAAATCTATAGGAGAAAAGGAAAAAAGATAGTCGCGTACGCCGATGACTTAGTAACTCTGATCACAGGCAAAAGCTTGCCAACTATCAGCGAACTCATGGAATCGGCACTTTGCGAAATTTCGCGATGGGCAAGGCAAAATGGGCTGCGGGTAAACCCAACAAAAACCGAACTTGTCCTGTTCACGACAAAGACAAAGATACCCTCCTTTAACTTACCGAGGCTAAACGGTACAATGTTAAACCTACTTTCTGAAGCGAAATATCTTGGAATTATACTCGATTCCAAGCTAAGCTGGAGATGACACGTTGAGATGAGATCAAAGAAAGCTCTAGCAGCATACTACGCCTGAAAAAGGGCTTTTGGGTGGAACTGGGGACTGGCACAACATGTCATTCATGGCATGCACAGCACAGTCATTCGACCGATACTGACATATGGAGCTCTAGCCTAGTAGAAGGCGCTTGACAAAAAGAGTAATCAGTAGATGATCGGGAAGGTACAGAGGCCGGCATGCCTGGGAATGTCAGGCGCCGTGAGCAGCGCACCTCAGGAAGCGCTAAATGTAATATTTCACTTTGTAGCATTATGCGTCATGCCTACCTATGCAATACAATTGCGGCATTACGCATCATGAACATCTATGCCAATGCATTTTTGTGAACCGACCACACGCAGTCATAGCATAATCATATTACAATATTATGCGACATAAATTACATTGACCCAACACAGCGGTAAGCCAACATCAATGGAATGCCGAATATGAAACCCTTGTCAGTTCACACCTAACTATTTTTTGCTCAGTCACCCACCCCGGTCAATACACTTGCCGATCGTCAATGTTAGTTTGTCACCAAAATATTTACACACAACTAATTTACATTGTTAACTTTGTTAATGTGAATTACCCAAATATTCACATACAAACATTTTACATGGTTCATATAAATATCAATCTGCTGACTTTGCATACCATTAATACAAATCTACAGATATGCATACCATTAATACAAGTCTACATATATGCATACCATTAATACAAATCTACATATATGCATACCATTAATACAAATCTACATATATGCATACCATTTATGCAAATCTACAAATTTTTAGTTCGTAAGTATTAGAATAATTATGAATGTATAGGTTGAGAAATTATGTATAAAAGGGAAAGAATTTCTTTTAATAAACACAATTACTATCTGACTCCCAAAGTGAGCAAATATTTTATTTTTGAATATTTAAACCTTTCCATGGCAATCCTGCGAAACTAGATTAACTTGTCAAAACTGCTAAACAATCTAGTTGGAGGAAAATCCTGCCAGCTTGCTCAGAAATTGGCAAAACTGCTAAAGATTTTGCTGGAAGAAAAGATCCTAACAGATCTGGCTAAAGATCTGAAAGGTCCTGCCAAGTTTAAAAAATACAAAATCTACTAAACGTACTTCTACAATATCAAGAAATGTGCTTGAAGAAAAAACCGCTTGGAAAATATACTACTGAAGAAAAACAAACCCACCTTAAAAGGCAATTATTATTATGTTAATAAAGCTGTGGCAAAAAGTATGATGGACAAAACGAAGGAGTTATTGACGGGTGCTCCAATGAACAAATATCACAATTGAAGGGAGTACCGGCGAGCATAAAGAAGTGTAATATAAATTGGCAACAAGGCAACTAATATTATATGACAGGACATAATGGGCAATACGACTGGCAGCGGATATTAAATATATTTAAATAATTTAAAACCATTGGCAAAAATTATATTTTTGCCTAGGATTTTTTTTGTACAATAGGAGATATTAAAAACGAAAAAAAATATATATATGTAAAGACTTAAAGAAATAAAAAGGAATATTTTTAAACATTGTTAAAAATTAAAGAATTGTTTGAGTAAATTGCAATGCCAGCTAAATACTGGGAACACCCCATTGCATGGGAAGATAAAGTAATTATAGATAAAGAAAAGGTAGACTACGAAAAACAACTGAAATGGTTAAACTCATTTTGGAAGACAATAGGAATGACTAGGGAACCTACAATAGAAGATGTTAAAAACTCTACAACAAGGGAATAAGAAACAGCTAGGATGTTACGAATGGTCTTCCCAAATGAAAAATAAATCTTTAAAAATACAAAATTATAAATTTTAGAATTAAAGCGTATTAAGTTATATGATGGTTGATAAATAAATAAATAAATAAAAAAAAAATTTACAAATTTTCGTTAATAATTTTTAAACATGGCATGGTGGAAAACCATATTAAATGGTATACTAATAGGTGTCGCAGGATACGAAGTTGGTAAGGAAAATAGCGAAAACAACCTTGAAAATACGTTGGTCAAGCATGAACCAAAAGCGAGTATAGAAAGTAAAGAAGAAATTTCTGATAAATGGTTAACTATTTTTGTTTGTGTAACTACAGTTTTGATTGTCGCAATTGCAATTTTAATAAAAATTACATAAAAAACAAATTGAGACAATTAAACAATGTACAAAGAGTTTAAAGGAAATTTCAAAAAGAGATGAATACATTGCAAGAAACCCATGATAAATTAACAGAAGAAAAATTAAAAGCCAATAAATCATACAAGTGCATAAACAAGAATATTACCATAAAAACAGAAACAATAGCAAAACATTTAAATATAATATTAGAAGCTCTAAATGTTGTAAAAGTAAATCATATACTTACTAACGATCACCAAAAAGAAGCTCACCAAATTTTTTCAACAGTAAGGGATAAATTAGTATCTTCATTAGCAAGATATAACATTGAAATTCCCATACCAACTACGATAGAAGAAAATCTCCAAATTGACTTTAACTCCGTTCTAACCGAACCGTCAAGAAACCGTACCCCTCCACTTCCTTTAAGTCAAACTTCATCAGGGGAAGGACATAAACTACTGCATACACCACTCATAAAAGTTACAATGGCACAAACAGGAGTAGAATTTATCAAAACTGCCTCATCAGTGCTGGCAGAGTTTGATGGCAAGCCTGAAACTTTGCATAGTTTCTTAGATGCCCTTGATATCTTACACCAAATCAAGGATACTCATGAAGCCTTAGCGATAACCATGATAAAGGCCAAGCTAAAAGGCACTGCAAGAAATTTTATTAGCAAAACTACTAAATATCCAACAGCGCAGCAAAACTGCAAACCACTATACTGCAGAAATAGAAAAGATAACTAGGTCATTGGAAGGAGCTTATATCTCGGACGGATTAAACCCAGACTTGGCAACGAGATATGCTACCCAAGCAGCAGTCAAAGCTATGTCTAAGAACTGCTCAAACGAAGAAGTGAAAATCATTATGCAGGCGGGAACGTTCACAGCAATGAACGACGCAATCTCAAAGTTCACAAACTTCTTCACGGAAATCACAGGCAGCTCGAAAACAATTCTAAATATATGTCAACAAAACCAACACCAAAGTAATTTCCGTGGAGGTTACCAAGTTAACAGCTATGGAGGTTACCGGGGTAGGAGATTTAGACCAAAGCCAATATATAACAATAAATTTAGAGCGAATACTAACAATAATAATAATCCTCAAGGAAGATTGCAAAACCAAAATAGATCCTATATCAGCAGGAAAACCAGGAAACTTCACTTCAAAATCAGTAGATAGGAAAATATGTGTACTGAACCTACACTTAAATAGTTATATATCTACAAAAACGTCTTTAAATAACCCAATTTCAAATTTTTTAGTAGACACTGGAGCAGATGTCTCCATAATTAAAAAGAATCAAATAACTAATCATGAAAAAATAAATGCAAAACAAATAACAGACTTAAAGGGCATTGGTCAAGGTATATCCAGTACATTAGGCGCAATCAAAGCTGATTTAAAAGGCGAATTGTATTCTAGATTATGGCAAAACAGAGGATAAACTAATCCTAAGACCATATGATTTTCCCCAAACCACCACAATGTATTTAACAAATTACCTAACTGCTAACACAATTACAATCCCTGCTAGATCTGAAGTCATTAGACAGGTAACAGGAAACACTGATAATAAATACATCTTTATACCCCACCAACAACTAGCTGAAGGCATTTTTGTAGCAAACACAATCACAAATAAGGATCAAACTTTCGTCAGAATTATTAACACCACACATAAAAATACAACTATTCAAAATTACAAAATACATACTGAAAACTTAGATGAAAATAATTTAATTAAAACAAAAACACACAATAAACAGAGTAATGACACAGAAAAATTAAAAAGATTAACCAAAAATTTCCCAAAATTTGTCAATTCACAATTAACTTCATTATGCATAGAATTCGTAGATATATTTGCAATAGAAACAGAACCAATTTCCACTAATAATTTTTATAAAAAAAAACTACACATGAAAGATGACACACCAGTCTATATAAAAAACTATAGATTACCCGAGACACAAATAGGAAAAATAAGTAAACAGGTTAATAAATTGATTGAAGATGACATTATAGAACCTTCAATATCAGAGTACAACAGTCCAATTTTACTAGTACCTAAAAAATCACTATAAAAGAGATGAAGACTGGTAGTTGACTACAGACAAGTAAACAAAAAACTAGCAGCGGACAAATTCCCACTTCCAAGAATCGATGATATTTTAGACCAACTTGAAAGAGCAAAATATGTTTCATGCCTAGACCTTATGCCAGGTTTTCATCAAATAGAATTACACCCAGACTCTAGAGATATAACCTCACTCACAGCAGAAAATGGATTCAAAAGACTACCCTATGGATTAAAAGTAGCACCAAATCCATTCCAAAGAATGATGACAATAGCATTTGCGGCCTCAAACCATCCCAAGCATTTCTCTATATGGATGATTTAGTTGTACTAGGGTGTTCACAAAAACACATGCTGAAAATTTTAAAAGATGTTTTCTCGACTTGTAGGAAGTACAATTTAAAATTACATCCAGATAAATGCCTATTTTTCAGTCAAGAAGTAACTTATTTAGGACATAAATGCACAAGCAAGGGAATACTACCTGACCCAAGTAAATTTGAAACAGTTCAAAACTACCCAACACCAAAAACAGCAGGCGAAGTTAAAAGGTTCGTAGCGTTCTGCAACTATTACAGAAGATTTGTACCGAATTTTGCAGAGTACTCAAGAAAATTAACTAGGCTTTGCAAAAAGAATGTTTCCTTCGACTGGACAGAAGAATGTCAAAAAGCTTTTGTCTACTTAAAGGAAGCATTAATAAGCCCAAAACTTTTGCAATACCCCGACTTCAATAAATAATTCTGCATAACAACAGACGCTAGTGGACATGCTTGCGGAGCAGTCCTCAGCCAAGAACACGATGGCAAACAGTTACCAATTGCTTACGCTTCTAGATCATTCACAAAAGGTGAATAAAAAAAAACAAAGCAACAATAGAAAAAGTATTAGCAGCAATCCATTGGGCCATAACCTTTTTCAGACCATATGTTTATGGCAGAAAATTCCTAATTAAAACCGACCATCGTCCTTTAACATACCTTTTCTCGATGAAAAGCCCTTCATCTAAGTTAACAAGAGTAAGACTTGAGTTAGAAGAATACGATTTCGAGGTGGAGTATATTGCAGGTAAAGAAAATCATGTAGCGGACGCATTGTCTCGCATTAACATTACAAATTTAAAAGAAATGTCAGTGGAAGCATGCAAAATAATGAAAGTTACAACTAGATCAACAGCTAAAGATATCAAAAATAATGTAAAAACTGAAGAAAGTCACACAGAGAAACCCAAAATATATGAAGCGCTAAATAAATTTGAAGTAATAAGACATGTCAGGCTCATTTTCAATCCTCCGAAATTATATTTCAAAACGGGAAAGAAAATTTGTAGCACTATGAATACAAGCAACCTAATTGTAGATGATAAAAATGACTTAGGACAATTCTTTATCAGGCTTGAAAAAGAAGCCGCCAATTTAGGACTTCAAAAGATACAGTTGTCCTCAGGGGACAAATTGTTTAAAAGTAATTATACTCGAGTAGGCAAATTTATTGAAACAGGATATAGGGTTCTCAAAAAACTAACAATTGCACTAACCCCAGAGGTTATGTACGTGACTAATCCCGGGAAAATTAAACAAATTCTGCAGAAATATCATGACGATCCTATTAGTGGTGGCCACCCAGGAATAAATCGCATGATAAAGAAAATCAAACAAAGCTATAGCTGGAAAAATATTCGAAGCAACATAAAGAAATACTTAAATAACTGCATCCACTGCAAGAAAAATAAAATAAATAAGCATATAAAAGATCCAATGACAATAACGGAGACACCTCCGAAGGCTTTTGATATAGTACAGATCGATACGGTCGGACCATTACCGAAATCTATAAATGGAAACGAATACGCAGTGACCATCATATGCGATCTCACCAAATATTTGGTAGCAATTCCAGTTCCGAGCAAACACGCGATAACAGTTGCTAAAGCTGTATTCGAGCACTTCATTCTGATTTATGGTTGCTTGAAAACAATCCTAACAGACATGGGAGCCGAATACAAAAAATGCCTATTCGAAGAACTATGCAGACTGTTAAACATTGAGCATAAAACCTCAACACCATACACTCATCAAACTTTGGGCACCGTAGAATGCAGTCATAGAGCGTTCAACGAATATGTACGTGCATACATATCCAGTGACAAAGATGATTGGGATGAATACCTCAAGTATTTCGCGTACTGCTATAACACGACCTCATCGACCGTACTCGGGTATTGCCCTTACGAGCTTTTATTTGCGAAAAATCCACCGACATACGAATTCCTAGATGAGAATAAAATAAGCCCAGCGTATAATCACGAAGCATATGATAAGGAAGTTAAATATAGACTGCAAATTGCACAACAAAGAGCTAGAAAGTTAATGAAAGAAGCTAAGAAAAACAAAAAGTTAATTATGATAAAAGTAGCACCAGTAAGGAAATAAAAATAGGTGATCTAGTATTAGTTAGAGAAGAAGCTAGCCATAAGCTAGACAGTAGATATAAAGGAAGGTATAAGGTAAAGAAAATTGACAAAAATAACAATTTTACTTTAATACCACATAGAGAAGAAACTAGTAATAGGAACAATAAAGATAAGGAATTAATAATTCATAAGAAAAGGGTTAAACACATTTGAAACACCTTTTGATAATTTAAAGCAAATAATCGTAAAATAAGCATTCCAATTTACTTGACGCCTTTACAAGTCTTCGTGCAGGGATTAGCCACTAGAAGAGTCTGCGACTAAGAGAATACAGCATGTGGAAAACAGCTAAGCACGGACAAGCGACAATTCTGGACAATATGACGAAGGAGCAATTAAACGAAATAAGAACCGACCTAACATCCAAAACAGACCACATCGCAGGGGTTTTTGGACTTCCAGGTTCAGAACAATACGATATCCTTCAAGGGAGGAATGGGAAGTAGGCCTAGACAACGGCAGGGGCATCACAATATACACCGACGGCTCGAAAATGGAAAAGGGAACTGGAGCTGGGATGTACTCAACACATCTACAGCTAAGCCAATCATTCCTACTTCCTGACGCATGCAGTGTATTCCAAGCCGGGGTCTATGCCATAGACAGAGCGGCAAATCTGCTCCAAGGTAGCGCGATCTCCAACACCGACGTAACAATCTTTGGTGACAGCCCAGCCGCCTTAAGGGCATTAGAGACCAACATGATAAATTCGGACATCGTGCAGAGGTGTAGAGCCTCTCTGGCTTCTATAAGTCATCTCAATGTCTCCCTTTGCTGGGTCCCTGGGCACAGCGGCATTGAAGGGAATGAATTCGCGGATGAGACGGCTAGGGAAGGTTCCTACTTAGACATAAGTGAGGTGGACAGCTCCGTCCGACCGCCGTTGAGTTATCTCCTAGTGAGACTCGCCGAATATGAGAACAGGGCAACGGAATTGCTAAGGACCAACAGGGTTGACTGCGAAGTCTCAAGGTCCTTATGGCCATGCTTGGACAGGAAAGGCACCAGCTTCCTTCTCAAACTGAACAAATCTGCGGTGAGGGTACTTACGGGTGTCATCACAGATCATTGTGCTATCACACCAATGCTCCGACGGTGGCGAATATCCACAAGCTCCCTCTGCAGAAACTGTCAGGATGAGGAAGAAGAGGAGTCGATCTACCACTTTCTCTGATGGCCCGGCGCTTCCAAGAAGAAGGCTCAGATTTCTGCGCTAACGCTTCTTCGACAGCCTGACAGAGGTTGGGAAGGTGGACGTCTCGCTTCTTCTTGGGTTCAACAGGGAAAGCAAGTGGTTTGTTGAGGAACACTAAAAGGTAATGGGGCTAAACGAATTTGCCGCCACCCTGTACTTACTGAGGGAACTCACAATGGACAAAAATGTCTCCGAGTGGAAGTGTGGGTAACCCCACGCAATCCCTCTTAACCTAACCTAATCTAAAGTCCGAATGTATACAATAATTGTATGTATACAATATAGTACAATAATAGAAATACGTCGAGCCACATTCATTTCTAAGCTACTTGGGCTGCTTAATCTAATTATTTCGATCCACCCTTTTTTCTTTTGTTCCTTTGTCTGCCGAGTTTAACGTTTGTAGCTCAATGAGAAATTACCTAAAAATCGATTGTAAGTTTCCCTTCATTCCGTACGATT
This sequence comes from Eurosta solidaginis, assembly GCF_040869045.1. Taxonomy (NCBI): domain Eukaryota; kingdom Metazoa; phylum Arthropoda; class Insecta; order Diptera; family Tephritidae; genus Eurosta; species Eurosta solidaginis. The sequence continues at coordinate 104,789,808 of NC_090324.1, forward strand.
TTTCTAAATATTTCAATCTGTGCGCCTCTAACGAAACTTTTTGTAATATGTTTTATACTGAAATCGGCCTCTGAATTTAGTTTGAAATTTCAAATCTCTAGCTCATCAAGAAGTGAATTAAAAGCCGCTTTAAAATATCCCAATGCTTATCTAATTATTTCGATCGGTTCGCCACCCAACATAATTTTTGTCTCCTTTGTTACAATGTCTTAACCTATCTGTAAAGTTTCACGTTTGAAGTTCAATGAGAAGCTACTTAAAAATCGATCGCAAATTCCCTCCGTTCCGTACGATTTTCTAAATATCTCAATCCGTGCGCACACTAACGAAACTTTTTGTAGTGCGTTTTATACTGTCATCGGCCTCTGAATTAAGTTTAAAATTTCAAGTCTCTAGCTCTTCGAGAAATTACCTAAAAGCCGGTTTAAGTTCTCATCTAATTATTTAGATCCGTGCGCCGCCTAAAGGATTTTTCCGCTTTTTGTTGCATTGTCTCGGTGTCTTAATCTATATGTGAAGTTTCACGTTTGTATCTCAATGAGAAGTTACTTAAAAATCGATCTCAAATTTTCAAATTCTTATCTAATTATTTCTGACTTATTTTGTTTTGTTGATTTTCCGACGGGGTGGATAAATGATGTATATTGGAATGATTTTCCGTCATCCCTTGACAAATTTTGTTTCGAGACAAGCCGGTTTCGGCATTGTACCATCAATAGTGTCGATTTTCGTTCTGATTTGTTGTTGTCGATTGTCTTGTATTTATAGTTCGTAGGTATATGAGCAGGTATTGTCAAAATTGATGCTTGTGCATATCTAGTTATGTGTATGTGCTCTGTGTTCATTCAGAACCGAGGGTGGTTTTTACTGATCGATTTGTGTGGCTGAATGAGGCAGGTAAAAGTCAGTAATTCTAGGCGTTTGACATTCTTTGTGGGTTTGTTGCTTTGGTGTGTTAATTGTTTTGTGCTTATTTGTTGTTGTGTGTATATCTGCTGAACCCGTGTGATTACTTTGTTTCTTGTAAACAAGTCTTAAAGGTTCAAATATTGTGTCAGAAATTGTGTTTATCTGCTCGTTTCTTATTCTACCGTCGAATGTTTTCTGTTTGTAGATTTCCATGTTTTCGAGTACGTTGAGACGTCGGCCTTTTGCTTGTATGTGAAGAACCCTAACTCTTTTATTGATGTTTGCTTGGGAACATTCATTCTCGACCATGTGATTCGCGAAGTTAGACTAGGGTATAATGTTTGGATTCCATATATTTTTGTTGTAATCTCTAATATGTTCTCTGAACCTCGTTCTTATTTGCCGTCCTGTTTGTCCTATGTAACTATGCTGGCATCTGCAGGTAAGCTTATATACGCCGTGGCTGCTAAACGGATCTTCTGAGTTAGTGTTAGTTCTTAGTTTTCGCTTGTTCGATGTTTTGAATGCTGTGTTAATGTTGTATTTTTTAAAGAAGTTTGCCAATTTATATGTTGCTTTTCCAGTATATGTCATAGTCGTCCAGCTATTATTTTCTTTTTCATTATTTCTTTTTGGTTCTCCATTTGTCCTTCTGAGCTTATCTACTAGTGCTTTTTTATATCCGTTGTATGCAGCGATATTATATATGACCTCAAGATCTCTCTTATATGCCTCTTGTGTAAGAGATGTTCTTTCAAGTCTATTTACCAAGTGCCTTAATGCTGCATTTTTATGCTGTTGGGGGTGGTTTGAGGTATTGTGTATTATTGTATCGGTGGCCGTTGGCTTTCTATATATGTCATAGTTAAATCTTTTGGCTTCTTTATCAATATTTATCATGAGGTCTAAATAGTTGATTCATCCGTCTTTTTCGGTTTCCATTGTAAGTTTAATATTTCCGTGCTGCTTGTTGAAGTACTCCAGTACAAGCTCTTCGTTACTGGTAGTTAAAACTCATATTATGTCATCCACGTATCTAGCATAAAATGACACGCCTAACTTGGACTTCAGCTCCTGTATGTACTTTTCTTCCAAATTTTGCATGAACACTTCCATAAGAATTGCTGATGGTGCTGATTTAAAATTAATGAGAGACCTCATTGGCGTGTCCGGCTTGTGAATTTTTGGTAGCGCAATCAGTGGAGGATCCGAAGGGTTCATTTGGACCAATCTATGTGCCATGTTAAAATCTACTATATTTGTTCCATTTTTTATAGCTACTTTGATTTGTTTTTGGTATTCATCTGTGGGATCCTCTCTCATTCTACGACATTTCATTTCCTCTATGAGATCTTCGGTTTTGGATATATATTGCTCTTTTTCGATTAGCACAGTGGTGTTTTCTTTGTCCACTTTCGTTGTGACAATATTGTTTTTCCTTAGTTTATGCCGTATATTCTTTATTGTTTTCCCCTCTGTATTTGATTTTTGCCCTTCCTGTGCTTTCACCTCCTTTTTTATGATTTCCCTGCACATGTGCCTTGTGTGCTCCTCTTTTTCCTGTGGTATCAATGATATTGCGATCTCCGCATCTACAATCGCTTGCTCCATTTTTCTTACTGATGTTGGTCCATGATATTGTGCTTCAGGCCCTTTTCGAGAAGTTGTGCCTCATCCTTGATGATTTAACTATGATATATATAGAAAGCCAACTGCCACCGACACAATAATACACAATAACTAAAATCACCCCCAGCAGCATAAAAATGCAGCATTAAGGCACTTGGTACATAGACTTAAAGAACGCCTCTTACACAAGAGGCATATACGAGAGAACTTGAGGTCATATATAATATCGCTGCAAACAACGGATATAAAAAAGCACTAGTAGATAAGCTCAGAAGGACAAATGGAGAACCAAAAAGAAATAATGAAAAAGAAAATAATAGCTGGACGACTATGACATATACTGGAAAATCAACATATAAATTGGCAAACTTCTTTAAAAAATACAAAATTAACAAAGCTTTCAAAACATCGAACAATCTACCTGAATAGGATTACATTGATACAAAGTTAACACTGGATACTGTAAATCCAAATAAATGTTAATAAGCTTTAAAAAACGCGCCTGATAAATATAACACCATTAGGTTGAAACAGAATACAGAATTGTATCTGCTTGCATGGTGAATAAAATGAATTATAACAAAAGGCAACACTTAGAGATCAGTTGAAAGGTGAGCAGCGGGACATTCATATGGCTGAGTAGCTAAAGGCATCTGCCTTAGCACTGGTATGAATATTGGAGATTCGAGTTCAATGCTGAGCTCCCGTAAAGCTAGCTGATGAAGAAGTGAAATTCAGAAAAATGTCCTAGTAACCATCTCCGTTTGTAAACCCTACAATTTTTGATGTATATTGGAACGATTTTCCGTCATCCCTTGTCAAATTTGGTTTTGAGAGAAACCGGTTTTGGCGTTGTGCCATCATTAGTGTCGATTTTCATTCTGATATGATATTGTCGTTTGTCCTGTATTTATAGTTCGTAGGTACATGAGCAAGTATTGTCAAAATTGATGCTTGTGTCTAATTAGTTATGTGTATGTGCTGTGTTTTCATTCAGAACCGAGGGGGGGTTTACTAATCGATTTGTGTGGATGACTGGGGTAGGTGAAAATCCGTAATTTTAGTCGTTTGACCTTGTTTGTGGGTTTGTTGTTTTGTGTTTATTTGTTGTTGTGTGTTTGTCTGCTGAACCTGTGTGATTACTTTGTTTCTTGTAAACAAGTCTTAAAGGTTCAAATATTGTGTCAGAAATTGTGTATATCAGTTCGTTTATTATTCTACGGTCGAATGTTTTCTGTTTGTAGATTTCCATGTTTTCGAGTACGTTGCGACGGCGGCCTATTGCTTGTATGTGATGGACCCTAACTGTTTTATTGATGTTTGCTGGGGAACATTCATTTTCGACCAAGGATTCGCGAATTTAAACTCGGGTATAATGTTTGGATTCCGTGATTTTTTGTTGTTATCTCTAATGCGTTCTCTGAACCTCGTTCTTATTTGCCGTCCTGTTTTTCCAATGTAACTTTGTTGGCATCCGCAGTTAAGCTTGTATACGCCGTGGTTCCTAAACGGTTCTTCTGAGTTAGTTTTAGTTCTTAGTTTTCGCCTTAGATTGTTCGAAGTTTTGTGCGCTCTCTTGAGGTTTTTTTATTTAAAGAAGTTAGCCAATTTATATGTTGCTTTTCCAGTATATGTCATAATTGTCCAGGTGTTATTATTTTCCTATTCATTATTTCTTTTTGGTCTTCCATGCATCCTTCTGAGCTTATCTGCTAATGCTTTTTTATATCCGTTGCTTGCAGTAATGTTATATATCACTTCAAACTCTCTTTTATATGGTTCTTGTGTAAGAGGTGTTCTTTCAAGTCTATGTACCAAATGCCTAAATGCCGCATTTTTGTGCTGTTGGGGATGATTTGAGATATTACCGTGCAGTTAAAAGCCAAAGTAGTCAGGAAACATTCTAGTTCATTGACTAGAATTTTGTGGGTTTATTCATACTAGTCAGCTTTTGAATAGTTCATTGACTATAATTTTGTGGTGTTATTCATACTAGTTAGTGTATGAGTAGTTAATTGACTAGAATTGTGTGGCGTTCAACATACTGGTCAGTTTTAGAATGGTTCATTGGCTATAATTTTGTGGTGTTATTATTACTAGTTAGTATTTAAATAATTCATTTGACTAGAATTTCTTCTGTCGGTTGGAGGAAATGCGCGAGTGCTTTCTGTAGCCAATTTGCAATGCATATTTCAGTTGACAATGCTAGATATCGTCCAAATCAACGGGCACATAATCACAAGCATGACGAGTCAACCCTCACCGTTACCTCAGCAGAGGTTAAAGAAGTTATTGAAAAGGTTAAGCCATCCATATCAATAGCCGCAGACGGAAGACCTATACCGATGCCAAAACACCTGTGCTATGAGGGCATCAGTAGCCTAGGACATTTTTTCTACTTGTCGTTAGCCTATGCCTTTCCAGAATAACGGAGGAAGACCGGAAACCCAGCCAGTATCTACCGATATTATCCCTTTAGTCAGTACCGAAAACGTTTAAAGCCGTTCTGATTCCCTCAATTAAATGAAATTGTTCGGTTATCCAGCCATAAACATGACTTCCGTAAAGTGCATATCACTACCACCATTCTGAACTCCATTAACACTCATAACAGGACGGCGCTAATGCAGCTTGGTCTGTTTTAACACAGTCAACCACTACTGGTTCGTCCCTTCTCCGTTAGATAGATAGATAATTTATTGAGGATTGCACTGCGACCTTTGGTCAGCACCTCATCCCATCCGACTTCCATGATGAACCCTAGCAGTTCTCTTGGCTTGAGGGATTTAATGTGGGAATGTTCTGGCCATGGTGAACCCATAAACTTAGCCCTGCGTCTTGAGATTGCGTCACATTCGTGTGTTATTCCGTTAATTTTTAGTTTTCATATATATGTACGTAGTTTTATTAAAATTTATTCCAAAGTATAATGTATTGAAGTGATAAATTTTAAAGTTATATACATATGTATATATATACATACCTTTATATATATGAAATATAATGAATGACATAAATTTGAGATAATTTATCAATTTTCAAGTAATTTTTCAACCCAACTGCACTTGTATATTAAATAGTAGGATGCTGATGCAAATATCGACTATGTTTATTACATTGATGCATAGACTGAGTAGTATGCCAACTGGTATGTTGATGTTGAATAAACTGACTAGTATCTCAATTGGTATGATATTGGTGTATAAGTGCGCGAGTGACAGGTGACAATGCTAGATATCGTCCAAATCAACGGGCACATAAACACAAGCATGACGAGTCAACCCTCACCGTTACCTCAACAGAGGTTAAAGAAGTTATTGAAAAGGCCAAGCCATCCATATCAATAGTCCCAGACGGAAGACCTATACCGATGCCAAAACACCTGTACCATGAGGGCATCAGTAGCCTAGGACATTTTTTCTATTTGTCGTTAAAAGCCTATGCCTTTCCAGAATCACAGAGAAAGACCGGAAACCCAGCCAGTATCTACCGATATTATCCCTTTAGTCAGTAATGAAAACGTTTAAAGCCGTTATGATTCCCTCATTTAAATGAAATTGTTCGGTTATCCAGCCATAAGCATGACTTCCGTAAAGTGCATATCACTACCACCATTCTGAACTCCATTAACACTCATAAAAGGACGGCGTTTACACAGTCAACCACTATGGCTATGTTTTTTCTTTATTTTTATTTATTTATTTATAATAAAATTTATTATTTATTTATAATAATATCTATTTTTTCTCTTAAGAAATTTATTTAGTCAGAACATATGTAAATGAAAAAATTAGTTTAAGTGAGTTATAGAAAAGAAACTAAAAAAAATTATTGTTTGAAGTCTTTTTTACTTTCAAGTCTGGGCAATTTCGCACGGCTCTCTAATGTCGTCACCATAACAGCCTCTACATTTTCCGATATAACCGGTTTGGAAACGCTAGCTAGCAATTGAATATGTCGTTCCGTTCCTTGTATGTGTGATGGAATTTTTGGATCATTAAACGGTGGATCATCTTGATTTAAATATTCTTTCAATGTATCGTACGGAATGCTTCGCGTGAATGGTGGTTCAAATACGATATTTATATCATTCAAATTGATCATTTCCGTATAACTTGTGCAATTAAAGTTTATATCTAGTTTTTTATAAACTCTTAAGTTCCATTGGCTCGTCAACATCGGTTCGATAGCGTAGAATTTTCTTGATGGCACAGTCGGGCTTTTCTTTGCTATAATCAAACAACATTGATAACAAGATATTTTCCGAATGCGCATAATATGAATTATCTTTAATTACTTGATTGACAATTTTGCGTAAACGAGGTTCTAGAAATCGTGACCAACCAATGAACTTGAAAAATAATGCACTGCCGTACACGACAGAGCTGTAATACTTGATATTGAAGTACATTGGTACATAACATTTAATTATAAATTCAACCAGAATTCTTAAATTTGCATCTGGATTTTCCGTTATCACATATACTCGCAATAATCTAGCGGCCTTGGTGAGCCACCGAGAATGTACAATTTTCCCTGGTTTGATGTTAGCCAGATCCACAGGAACCACGCCGCTAGAAATTGCATGGGCCATGTCGTATAAGTACTTCGAATCCGTGGAAAATTCATTTTTTTCTGGAGCAGGGGGCATATTTTGCAACTCAATTTTCTGGAAGCCGTCCACCACCTGAAAATATATAATAAAAAAATAATTAAAAATGGTTGACAATTATAATAAATGAGTGATAGCAATAACTTACCGGAAGAGTTTCACAAGTTTCGATTTGACGGCTCAGTTTTCCGGTTGCCGATCTTGGTCCAGTGCTGGTTGATTTATCCAAAGCTTCAAACAAATGCCAAAACGGAAGTTCGTTGAAGTGTAGAAGGCAAACGAACCAATGCAATGGTTTTTTTAACAGAAATTCGAATCGTCGTATAATCCCACCGTGTGGGCCAGTGTTTGTTGGCTCACCGTCAGTGCATATTCCAATTAATGCATCCAGTGATACATTTTTATCGTTGAAAAACCCATTTAATTTTTGTTGTTTTGTATTCAGCGGTTTCATGTTCCAGTCTTACGTAACCAATCAATTCAGAATTGTGTTCTCTCAAAATAACAAGATGAGGTTCTTTTACCATCCTAGTATGATACTTCTCATCAATTTTATCTATAGTTAAAGCATCATCTTTTCTGCCATCGAATGAAAACGCTAACAAATTGGTATCATCTAACCGTTTGCGAAGCACTTCTTGTCTGCATTTCTCTGCGAACTTTCGATTTATCCATGATGAGAGGTTTCCCATGCTTATCTTTAATTTTAAAATCTTGCAAAAGAGCGGTTCTCAATGCTGATGCTACTCTGTCAGGCACACCAAATCTGTCACATATCAAGGCAAAGTTAAAACAATCGTATCTTTCTGTGTTGTGAAATTGTGCTTCTATCCATATCTTCTTGAACTGATGGCGGTGCGTATGTTGAATCATCGGGATCTTGGTATGTTGGCATTGATGACATAGACCTTGCTCTTCAGTTTCCATCATAAATGCATCCATTGTTAGTCTTCTCTGATTATGTTCATCGTGCATGAACTCTTTGAGGCGTTCGGGAACCCAGCCGCATGCACATGGAGCTGCCTTCAAATCGCATTTACATGTTCCAATGTAAAAAATTGTTTCCAGAGATTTTACATACTCTGTAAATTGTTGGGTGTTGTTTCTTCTCTTGATTTGCTCTTGATACTTGTCAAGCAATTTATTAAATACACTTTTTTTCAGCATTATTTCCATACTAAGTTTTTCCCAAATTCCAATCAACTTATCTTGTACTTGAATAGTGAATGATTTATGGGAAAACTTTTTTTGTTCTGTTTTAGCACGTTCGCTTAAGTAAAAATAATATCTCAAGATATCCAGATGGGTTGGTAAATTAAGATCAGTGAAATCAGTAGACACACCAAAAACAGTAACATCATGCTTGGGTATATGACTCATTGGGTTTTCGATAGTTGTTGATGTAGTTGCTTTATCTTGCGGTGTTGAGGATGGTGGATTCATTGTAAACTTTTTGATTTGGAATGGTCACTTCACTTATTATTTTTTTTGAAATATTTTTGTATCTGAAATTAGCACTTCACACTTTGAGTTCTTCACAACGACTTAATGCATTCACAAAAACTGTTGCGTTATATATGGTCTACGAGACGAGGTAATAAGAATGAAATGGTAATTTCAATTCTACCTGCTGTGTCTTGTGGTGGCTTAAAAAAAACAACACAAGCAATTTTACGATCTGCAATTGTGTCACAGTGATACCTTAATTTTTTAAAACGGTTGAATAAAAACCCACACAACTATGTTTACGACATGCAAATGCATCACAGTGAAGCCTTGGTTTCAAAAGGGTTGTAAAAACGCTAATTTCTAATAATTTTTTTTAATTTCTTTTCTATTACTAAGTTAAATTCATTTTTTCATTTACATATGTTCTGACTAAATAAATTTCTAAAGAGAAAAATAAACTCCAAAAAGAAAAATCATAGGCATTTCGCTGACTTTTTCATGTAAAGTGCAAAACCGGCGATTTTTTGAAATGTTTGTATGGTGAACCCCCAGGGGGGTTCCAGGGGGTATGCCACTGGCATCGGTGGGTCGGGTCTCCAAAGTTAGTGGGGGTCGGTCATACATTTCGACTCGATTGGAGCACTCTAAATGGATCAAAGTGAGATTTTTCAAAATTTGCCCGATTTTTAAATCGACCCGCCCTAATACATATGTATATATATACATACCTTTTATATATATTGTAACGAATTTACTTGCAAATCCTCTTATTTGCCCTTCTGCTAAGTTCGAATCACTAAACTGTTGAATAAATAACTCCAATGTTGAATAATGGAAAAATGGCCTTTATTACAGTACTTCGCAATAACACTTATACTTTGCAACTAGCTTGCTTAGCAACCAAACTGATTGATAGCTCAAATGAAACTCTACTATTCAAAATAATACTGCTATTGCTCGCTAGATAACGTCTTAATCGAAACTGCCCATAGCGCCTCTACCGCTGATGCTTTTATACTCTGTGATTTCCTCGTGGCATCTTCTAGGCGCTTCCAGAATTTTACTTAGTTAGTTATAAATTTCTCAGCTACAACTACAGATGTATAATTTCTCATTTCAGTAATACTTGCACAAATTATTGCCCTCTCTTGTGACAACTCAGATAAGATATATGCATGTGTTTGTGCATTGCTTTTCCGCTGTTCGTATACGTACATATGTGTAAACGCAATTATTGATTCGTTTATGTAGATACATAATGATTGAATTATTGATGTGAATTCACGTCACTGCTTAGCATCGACTTAGAGATAGCAGCACCCCTTAGTTTTGCTAATATTCGTAACAATATGAAATATAATGAATAACATAAATTTGAGCTAATTTATCAATTTTCAAGTAATTTTTCAACCCAACTGAGACTAGTATATTAAATAGTAGGATGCTGATGGAAATATCGACTATTATGTCAACTGTTATTACATTGATGCATAGACTGAGTAGTATGCCAACTGGTATGTTGATGTTGAATACACTGACTAGTAGACTGGGTCGAAAAAAAAGTTGCTAATGCCCGCCCCTAAATTTGAAGATTATTTTTTGTTAGCTGACCTAATCATGTGAAAACGACTTCATAGCTTAAAGGGGCATTAAACGGAAATGTGGAGCTTCTCAAGACCAAAATAATGACATATCAATTTTAAAAATCGGTCATCAAATAACCAAGTTACAACGAAAACACCATTTTGGCTGTATTTCGAAGGATCAAAAAAAATTAAAAAAAAAATTTCCGAAACCCTCTCAACATAATCTTAAAATTTTTTTTTGTATGGGGACCAACCCAGTCTACTGACTGGTATGTCAATTGATATTGGTGTATATAATAACTAGTATGCCATCTGGTATAATAATGGCGCAAAGGCTGACTAGTATGTTAATTGGTATGAGTCTGATGGGTATGCTGACTAGTATGTCATCTGGTATGATGTTGGTGTATATACTGACTAGTTTGTCAATTGGTATGATGCTGATGCAGAGGGTGGCAATTGATATTTCGTAGGACATCGCCGTGTTAAAAATACCAGTTGGTAATATGGAAAAAGACAGAACTCATACTAGTTGAGATTTTTGGCAAACTAGTATTCTTCTAGTATACAACTAGTTGGTTTGACTGCAGGGTTTCCAGTTGTTCTCATTGTAATTATTATTGGTACGTAGGAAATATGTATGCATATTAGGGTGGGCCAAAAAAAAATCGATTTTCCTTTTCTTTCAAAGGGTACACAGATTTTCGAAAACAGCAAAATATTAAGTTACGATTTTAGATATTTAAATTTCACGGTCTACAAAAAAGGTAAAATGCATTTTTTTTCATTTGCCAAATCATAAAAGAGATATTGACGGTTAACAACGGAACATTTTTACCGAATACATAAATGTGCCACCGCACATGCATACATTCATACACGTACCTAACGCTCGTTAATAGCGATTCAAGTAGATCTTTTTAAATAAAGGATTAGGTAGTTAGCAGGTAGCTATATCTTTTCTTTTCATTTTACTCAACACAATCGAAAATATACATACGTATACCACAGAACTCATGCATATTGGGTGCATTTTGTAATAAAATTATTCATTTCAGAAAAAATAAGTTTTTGTTAAGTAAATTTTATATTCTATTTATTAAATCCATTATACGAAATTTTTTTTCTTAATACAGTATTAATACCTAAATATTACATTGAAGAACATTTTTTCTAAGCCCTTAGTTATAAAAATCTTTTTTTATTGCAGTCAAGATATTTTGCTCGATGTTCTTTAACAACTTGCATTAAATATTGCAATTATACTTCGTTTTTTGTCAAACATTGATTGTATTCTGATACCAAAGCCATTCCACGCTCTGCTACGTCATTTACAACTTTTAATTGACTAAAGTATTCTTGGTTTTCCTTATAACTGTCATCCGAAGGCCATGCTTCAACGTCAACATCAAGGAAATTAGATGGCAGGTTAAAGATTTCAAAAAGTTTTTTGGATTTCAGTGACACAAAGTCACTCAAATCCTTTTGCATTATAGAATTTATGCGGTTTTGATCAATCTCAAATCTTTTAGCTTTGGAATTCGTACCAACTCGATTTTTTACAGCGAGTTGAACAGTTTCGTCGAACAAGGATAAAACGGCAAGTTCATCATTTACATACCACAAATGTGAAGTCATCTTTTCACAAGCCGCTGAAGCAATCGAAGCATTTATTTTTTTGTATTCAACAAACTGTTTTAAAAACTCTAAATCATGATTAGCAACTGCAATCTCAAAAGATGATGAAAACCAAGCCTTCAAATAAATCATGATTATAAAAATGCAAATGTGCCGTGGACTATTGTATTCTCTTGCAGTAAGTTCAAATACATTTCTAAAAATGAATATCTTTAAGCAATAAATAGCCTTCGACATCCATCTTTCGTGATGAACTGCACCAGGATATTTAAACGAAACTTCATCTTGCGACAACACTCCAAGAAAAATTAGTGACAGTTCTAAAAACTCCTCGTAATCGTCACGAGACTGTTTTGACTATAAAATAAATAAAAAAAGTTAAACTCGCATAAGGTATACCCAAGTATAAATCGGTACTAGGTACTATTTTACTGTTCATACCTACAAGCATTCCATGATGAAAGTATATACATCTTTTTTTCTATATAACAATATTAGCGATAATGGGATCTTCAATACCAGCTCTATATTTGGTCTTATCAATGTCGCCCCACTTCTTCTTAAATCTTCCAAATATCGGAACGTTCGGTCCCGATGATGCTGGCCAATATACTTCAAATGCACTCCTTAAAATGATCTCATAAATGTGATGGCGACACGGCAAATATATCAATTCTCTTCCTAAGGTTTTTTCAATTTCTGCACATGTTCCGTTGCGAATTCCTGTGAAGTAAAAAAAAAAAAATGTTAGCAAAGCCCAAATATCGAAATGATTTGAAGAACAAGTGAGATGAGACCTATGCTTATGATTATTACCTGTATTCACAGCAGTCGTGTTGAAACACATTGCTTTGATGTATCGAGTAATACCCCATTCATCTAAAGTCCTTAAAATTGCTGATGTTTGGTGTTCTAATGATCCGGACTCCATTTTGGGAACTCCTAATAACTGCTCATATCCAAATGCAGTGAGAAGAATTGGAAGCCTATCTACGGATTTTGACTCAGAAATATCTTGCAGCAATTTCCCATCCCAGTGTACGACGTATTTATCATGAGTTTTAAAATCGTCTTTCAGCCCTTGAGCAATGTCCTCTCTTAGCATCATACGGGTTCGTTGAATTGTTTTATAACTAAGAGTTGTATCTTCTATCCCGAAGCCAACACTTGACAGAACTGGAGTTATTATGAACATCGCGTTTCTACTACTGACATTAGCTCTGTCAAGAGCAGAGATGAGTTCTGGGGTTAGAACATTAAATTTGGTTGATTTTTTCTGTATTGGCTGTTCATAAGTAAAATCCGAACCAAAATGTGTAGTTGGACTGAATAAAGATATGGGATCCGACATTTCACTGTCACTACTCCTACTGCAGGATGACCATGGTTGACTTAGATCTAGACAAAAAAAAGAATATTGTTTTGGGAAACGAAATAATGACAAGTTCGGAATCATTGTGCTAGTTATTGATTAAAAATAAATCCTTACCGATTTGTTCTGCTGCCATCAAATTTGCACTTATGTTAGGAGAAATTACGTTGTGATGGATAAATGCTTTACGTTTGACGCTTTTCTGATTCAAATACAAGTCCTTAATGCTGTTAATCAACGATTTTAAGGATTTCCTATCAACCACATCGAATAAAATTTTAAAATCTTTTTGAAGTAACAATTCTTTCTTCTTCTGGGATGGTGATTTCTTGCGTTTATAATTTTTTGTTATACTTCGCCACTTGTAATAACATCGATCAATTCTTCTCTCTATATTTTGACGTTTGGTAGTAGGAATACCATATTTTTTCCAAAGCTCTATAACCTGAGCTGCTGCATTTTTAGCACTTTTTGAGACAGGTGCTTTAAGATTATTTAACTGGTAAAAAATACGCACATAACTTCTTTCATGGTTGGCAATTTCAGCTGGAGAATTTTCGGCATTGGGATGCCTATGCAAGTAATTTCGTTATTCATCTCACACGGTTAACAGATTGATAACGACCACTTACTTAAGAATTTTTTTGTTTTAAATATGATGTGCACTTTTTTCTTTTGAGTTGTATAAAGTGAAAAGAAATGCTGTAGGTACCTGTTGCTGGGCTAAAAGATTTAAATATATCCCTAATCCTTTCTTTAAAAGGACCTTCTTGAATCACAGTTAACAAGCGTTAGGTACGTGTATGAATGTATGCATGCGCGGTGGCACATTTATGTATTCGTAAAGAATCTCAGGCAGGCGTAAATACATTATAATATTAAATACATTAAATCTTCTCTAGGACACTTGCAAAACTGATTATTTTGGTTCTTGTTGTTTTTGCAAACCAGATATGGGCAGCAATGTAGGCAACTACAAAAAGTTAACATCCAAATTCTGCAATTTTAATGCCGATTGTGCAATGCAATTTACCTTTTTTGTAGACCATGAAATTTCCCATTTAAATATCGAAAATTTGTTACTTAATATTTTGCTGTTTTTGAGCTACACAACTTTTAACAAAACCTTATGGGTTTCAGAAATTAGTCAATATTCGACCTCGAAGAACTTTGTAATCGTGACATTAGCGAACAAAATTTATAAGACGTTTTTTTAGAGCGTTCAATTCCCTGCAAAAACTGGGGTAAAAGTTGGCTGTACGATTTTTGGGTGAGAAGATATATTCATTTACATAAAAGCTTTTCACGAAAACAAAAAACGTCGAAGAGGCACGCTTCCCCATTAACATAAAAAACTCATATTTGGTGATTATACTCCATTTATGGTCAGGAAATCGAAAATATGTGTACCCTTTGAAAAAAAAACGAAAATGGATTTTTTTTTGGCCCACCCTAATGCATATATGTAAATATGTAATTGTATTAAATGTTCTGTTATTATTTTTGGTACATACCCAAATTGGTTTATACTCCTATTAAATAATTTGCTAGTTTAGTCTTGCGATGAAGCTTGTACGTGAATAAAATGTTTCGATTACTACCCTGCAGTCAAACCAACTAGTTGTATACTAGAAGAATACTAGTTGGCCAAAAATTCCAACTAGTATGCGTTCTGTAAGTTTTCCATATAAACAACTGGTATTTTTAACGATGTCCTACGAAATATCAATTGCCAGTCTCTGCATCAGCATCATACCAATTGACAAACTATTCATTATATACACCAACATCATACCAGATGGCATACTAGTCAGCATACCCATCAGGGTCCTACCAATTGACATACTAGCCAGCCTTTGCGCCAGCATTATACCAGATGGCATACTAGTCAGCATACCCATTAGGGTCCTACCAATTGGCATACTAGTCAGCCTTTGCGCCAGCATTATACCAGATGGAATACTAGTCAGCATACCCATCAGGGTCCTACCAATTGACATACTAGTCAGCCTTTGCGCCAGCATTATACCAGATTACATACTAGTCAGCATACCCATCAGGGTCTTACCAATTGACATACTAGTCAGTGTATTCAACATCAACATACCAGTTGACATACTACTCAGTCAGTATGCATCATTGTAATCCCAGTTGACATACTAGTCAATATTGGCATCAGCGTCCTACTAGTTAATATACTAGACCTAGTCGGGTTGAAAAATTACTTGAATAAATTAGCTCAAATTCATTTTATTCATCATATTTCATATATATAAAAAGTATATATATATATACATATGTATATCACTTTAAAATTTATCACTTCAATACATAATACTTTGGAATAGATTTTAATAAAAATACATATACGTATATAAAAATTAAAAAGTATAGTTCAAATTTGCTAAAGTAGTTCAAATGCATTTTTGATTAATTTAATTTAATTATAAAAGTATTAATGTATAGACTTCAAAATATATAAAAACAGGTACTAATATAAATAAAATTACTTGTATATAATAACTAAAAAATAATAGTTCAAAATTTTCTAACTAAATTCAAAATCATTTCAAAAATAACCTACATCTTAGGAACTAATGTAAATTAAAATTACTTATATATAAAAACTAAAAAGTTATAGCTCAAAATTTTCTAACTAAAGTCAAATTCATTTCAAAAATTAACCTTCAAGGTTTCATTATTATTATGTAGCTAAATAGCTACACCTTTTTTTTGGTTTAGTTGATAAAGTTGCAGTTGAAGTTCAGAATTTTAAATTGAAGTTCATAAAATTATAATTGGAGTTAAGAAAGTTACAATTGTGGCTCATAATATATAATTGTAGTTAAAAAAATTTCAATTGTAGCTCAGAATATTTAAATTGAAAAATTTTTTGAACATCAATTGTAATTTTCTGAATTTCAATTGCAAATTCTGAACTTAAATTGTTATTTTCTGAACTCCAATTGAATATTCTGAACTTCATTTGTAATTTTCTGAACTTCAATTGCAACTTTCTGAACTAAACCTGAAAAAGGTGTAGTGAAACAGTTTACTCCAGTCTTTCTGGCAATGGTTTTACTGCCTTCGTCATGCCGCCTTTTTTTTGGAAAACCCGCTTCTTATGCAAATGCATTGCTTTTCGTAGTTGTTCTTCCGGTTCATCATTAGATGTCAGACTTTTAATAGATTCTGCGAAATAATAATATATTAAGATTATGTTAATTTAATACTTTTTACGGATGTTACCCAAGAAAACTGAATAAAACTTTGCGTGTTCTTTAAGGCCCTTCTTCCCATGAGTGCCGTCAACATTGTAGTCCATTATGAATGCACTGCTGAGGACTTTGTGAAGGTTTTTCTTCACCCAATTTTGTATTAAATTCCTTAGTGTTGAAATCTGTGAAAATAATTGTTAAAATATACCAAGTATGATACAAAATAATTCCAATCACAACATAGCTTTAACTCCATTCACAAAGTCCATAACCAAATTTTTAACATATCTTGTAATTGTTGGTTTGGAACTTTATTAATTGTGCTAACGATAAGTAATTAAGAAAACTTTAAAACAAATGTTTACTGTCCAGAAGGAAGTATGACGAAGAAAAACCGCAAAAGACTATGGAAACAAGTTTTTGAAATTTTTATCGTGGGTCCGTATTTTGTTCTACAATGACGTAACCGATTTTACACCAACGATAAATATGAATCTGTCAAACTATTTCTGAAAATGATAAAACAGTATGGAGTTAATAAGTAGACGTTGGCATTAGTTTACGTATGTCTTTAATCCGATTCACCAATTACTATCGAGATTTTAAAAATTTTGCACTTTTAATTAGTATTTAAAAAGTAAAATTAAGAAGTAAGGCTGTCTAAGATCGGGTGTAATCAAACCCCATATTCTCAGCCAAGAGCTCTTATCGTACAGACAATTAGTTTAAGTTTTTTGAAATTAAATAAATGAAATACTTGGTGCGATTTACCTACGACGAGGTTTAGGCCGAACTTTTCTTTCAATTTGTATTGATCTTTTTTTTGAGTTTTTCTTACAAATTGGCGAGACGCGAACTACGGCGATTCTGAACGTCACTCCAAGGCGGATGAATTTTCACTGAGAAGCTTTTCAATCAGAAATATACTCTTAGTATTTGCCAAATCACTGCCGATAAATACTTCAACAACAGTTCCGCAAACCTAATTGATTATTTATAATTTAAAAAAAAAAAAAAAAAAAAATACTCACAAACAAAGTCCGATTTTCAGGAACAACCTTTTCATGTATCTTAAACAAATCCTCTGCACACGACAGAGGAAAGTAAGATCTGACTGAGCATGCTGCAGCATCTTGTTGAACCAACTTGATCATCACCACTTTCGTGTCTGCAAGTGCAGTCATCACCGCAGTATTCTGAGAAGACATTAAGGTTAAAGAAAAGTTGAAAAGTTGAGTTTAAGTAAATGTAATATATAGAAAATATTTAACACTCTTACACAAAATGGTCTCCTTCAGGTTTCAGACTGATTCTGGAAGTAAAATTAACACAAATTATTGGGTCAACTGCAAGCAAACGGGTAAAATTCGGTGCAATAACTTTTGATTTTAAATTTAAATTTTTGATCTTCTATTGTAATTTTCTGAACTTGACTGGAAAAAGTGTAGACTTATAACAAAAATTATTTTATTATCCGGAATCGTAAATGGAATATGCAGCCAAATCATCAAAATTTCAACAACCACAAAATTTTAAACTCTTTTACTGATATCTCTTAGAATTTTGTAACTTTCCTACATATGCTGTTTTTTTTATTGAAAATAACTACATTGATCTGATTTGGATTAATATTGTATGTGAGATGTCATGACCCTCATTCCCATACACCCCACTTCTTACCACTTTTCTCCACTGATATAATATTGATGTTGGGCATCTTCTTAACAAGTATCATTGCACTGGTTTTGTTGGTATACATATCAGATGCCACGCTCCGTACATACAAGATTTAGTATAGGACACTGAATCACTTTTTCTTATAAAATTGGTGTATATTTCATTTAAATCGGCCGTACGGTGAAAATTTGCGTGTGGCTTATTTATATGGTAAAAGTCTAGTTGAGGGGTTGACTGCTAATACGCGTCCAAAAATATCGAGAGAGGTGTCAAACGAGGCGTCTTGGCTTCAGTATTAACAAGTAAGGAAGGCTAAGTTCGGGTGTAACCGAACATTACATACTCAGTTGAGAGCTGTGGAGACAAAGTAAGGGAAAATCACAATGTTGTAAAAAGAACCTAGGGTAACCCTGGAATGTGTTTGTATGACATATGTGTCAAATGGAAGGTATTAAAGAGTATTTTAAGAGGAAGTGGGCCATAGTTCTATAGATGGACGCCATTTAGGGATATCGCCATAAAGGTGGACCAGGCCTGACTCTAGAATATGTTTGTACGATATGGGTATCAAATGAAATGTGTTAATGATAATTTTAAAAGGGAGTGTGCCTAAGTTCTATAGGTGGACGCCTTTTCGAGATATCGCCATAAAGGTGTACCAGGGGTGACTCTAGAATTTATTTTGTACGATATGGGTATCAAATGAAAGGTATTATTGAGTATTTTAAAAGGGCGTGGGCCTAAGTTCTATAGATGGACGCCGTTTCGAGATATCGCTATAAAGATGGACCAGGGGTGACTCTAGAATTTGTTTGTACGATATTAGTATCAAATGAAAAGTGTTAATGAGTATTTTAAAAGGGAGTGGGCCTTAGTTCTATAGGTGGACGCCTATTCGGAATATCGTTATAAAGGTGGACCAGGGTTGACTCTAGAATGCTTTTTGTACAATATGGGTATCAAACGAAAGGTGGTAATAAGTATTTTAAGAGGGCGTGGGCCTTAGTTCTATATGTGGACGCCTTTTCGAGATATCGCCATAAAGGTGGACCAGGGGTGACTCTAGAATTAGTTTGTACTACTTGGGTATCAAATGAAAGGTGTTAACGAGTATTTTGAAAGGGCGTGGGCCCTAGTTCTATAGGTGGACGCCTTTTCGAGATATCGCCATAAAGGTGGACCAGGAGTTACTCTAGAATTTTTTTGTACGATATGGGTATCAAATGAAAGGTGTTAATGAGTATTTTAAAAGGGCGTGGGCCTTAGTTCTATAGGTGGACCCCTTTTCGAAATATCGCCATAAAGGTGGACCAGGGGTGACTCTAGAATTTTTTTGTACGATATTAGTATCAAATGAAAAGTGTTAATGCGTATTTTAAAAGGGAGTGGGCCTTAGTTCTATAGGTGGACGCCTATTCGGAATATCGTTATAAAAGTGGACCAGGGTTGACTCTAGAATGCTTTTGTACAATATGGGTATCAAACGAAAGGTGTTAATAAGTGTTTTAAAAGGGAGTGGGACTTAGTTCTATGGGTGGACGCCTTTTCGGGATAACGCCATAAACGTGGACCAGGGGTGACTCTAGAATGCGTTTGTACAATATGGGTATCAAATGAAAGGTGTTAGTGAGTATTTAAAAAGGGCATGGGCCTTAGTTCTATAGGTGGACGCCTTTTCGAGATATCGCCATAAAGGTGGACCAGGGGTTACTCTAGAATTTTTTTGTACGATATGGGTATCAAATGAAAGGTGTTAATGAGTATTTTAAAAGGGCGTGGGCCTTAGTTCTATAGGTGGACCCCTTTTCGAAATATCGCCATAAAGGTGGACCAGGGGTGACTCTAGAATTTGTTTGTACGATATGGGTATCAAATGAAAGGTGTTAATAAGTATTTTAAAAGGGAGTGGGCCTTAGTTCTATAGGTGGATGCCTTTTAGAGATATCGCCATAGAGGTGGGCCAGGGGTGACTCTAGAATTTTTTTGTACGATATGGGTATCACATGAAAGGTGTTAATGAGTATTTTAAAAAGGAGTGGGCCTTAGTTCTATATGTGGACGCCTTTTCGAGATATCGCCATAAACGTGGACCAGGGGTGACTCTAGAATGTCTTTGTACGATATGGGTATCAAATTAAAGGTATTAATGAGGGTTTTTAAAGGGAGCGGCCCTTAGTTGTATATGTGAAGGCGTTTTCGAGATATCGACCCAAATGTGGACCAGGGTGATCCAGAGCATCATCTGTCGGGTACCGCTAATTTATTTATATATGTAATACCACGAATAGTATTCCTTTCAAGATTCCAAGGGCTTTTGATTTCGCCCTGCAAAACTTTTTCATTTTCTTCTACTTAATATGGTAGGTATCACACCCATTTTACCAAGTTTTTTTCTAAAGTTATATTTTGCGTCAATAGACCAATACAATTACCATCTTTCATCCCTTTTTTCGTATTTGGTATATAATTATGGCATTTTTTTCATTTTTCGTAATTTTCGATATCGAAAAAGTGGGCGTGGTCATAGTCGGATTTCGGCCATTTTTTACAACAATACAAAGTGAGTTCAGATAAGTACGTGAACTGAGTTTAGTAAAGACATATCGATTTTTGCTCAAGTTATCGTGTTAACGGCCGAGCGGAAGGACAGACGGTCGACTGTGTATAAAAAATAGGCGTGGCTTCAACCGATTTCGCCCTTTTTCACAGAAAACTGTTATCGGCCTAGAATCTAAGCCTCTACCAAATTTCACAAGGATTGGTAAATTTTTGTTCGACTTATGGCATTAAAAGTATCCTTGACAAATTAAATGAAAAAGGGCGGAGCCACGCCCATTTTGAAATTTTCTTTTATTTTTGTATTTTGTTGCACCGTATCATTACTGGAGTTGAGTGTTGACATAATTTACTTATATACTGTAAAGATATTAACTTTTCTTTTAAAATTTGAATTAAAAAAAATTTTTTTTAAAAAAGTGGGCATTGTTGTTCTCTGATTTTGCTAATTTTTATTAAGCAGACATATAGTAATAAGAGTAAAGTTCCTGCCAAATTTCATCATGATATCTTCAACGACTGCCAAATTACAGCTTGCAAAACTTCTAAATTACCTTCTTTTAAAAGTGGGCGGTGCCACGCCCATTGTCCAAAATTTTACTAGTTTTCTATTCTGCGTCATAGGTTCAACTCACCTACCAAGTTTCATCGCTTAATCCGTATTTGGTAATGAATTATCGCACTTTTTCGATTTTTCGAAATTTTCGATATCGAAAAAGTGGGCGTGGTTATTGTCCGATATCGTTCATTTTAAATAGCGATCTGAGATGAGTGCCCAGGAACCTACATACCAAATTTCATCAAGATACCTCAAAATTTACTCAAGTTATCGTGTTAACGGACAGACGGGCGGACGGACGGACATGGCTCAATCGAATTTTTTTTCGATACTGATGATTTTGATATATGGAAGTCTATATCTATCTCGATTCCTTTATACCTGTACTACCAACCGTTATCCAATCAAAGTTAATATACTCTGTGAGCTCTGCTCAAGTGAGTATAATAATCCGAAGGCGAAAAGGAAACATTTTAACTCGTTCAAAAGATATTAACGTAAAGCCGAAAAATTACCCACGGGTTCCTCCGAAATTTTAAGAACAGCTTTCTGCGTTGAGGGCCTTCGGCCGTGATTATAAAAAATTAACCTGACCGGTCCACCAATGGGGTGGGATCAAAAAAATGCGAGCAAAATCCTTTGAGCACACACTTTTTCTCAGTGCATAACAACCATTGCCAAATTCAACTGCAAATATCTCCGGATAGAGATACAATTTTGCTTTTCCGCCTTCGGATTATTGTTGTCGAGGTCTTTTGACACCTCTCCCGATATTCTCGACGCGTGTTAGCAGTCGACCCCTCAACTAGACCATTACCAGGACTTTTAAATTGCCTCTAGTTAAAGCGCAAGGTTAGCACAAGTTAAAGGGTAATATACTGGCAACATTTAGACGTGTCTAATCAGCTAACACATGTTGTAAAATAAAAACCTGTAGCACGATATTTTACCTATTTTATTATAGTCAAGCGATGTGTGTAAATCCCTTAAAGTATGTGGTTAAGCGAAAGTTGACGATTTATAAAATAAATCTTTAACTTCTGTTATGGTACCTGTGAAAAGGGTGCTATGAAACGTTTGAGTATCGTTCATAAGGTCTTGTGAGATGCCTCCTGTAGCTGCCGCGTGTGCACTGGCTTGTTCCCGGAGCTTCAGCCTGGGACGGGGTAGTTCAAACAGCTACAGGACCAAGATACCTTCTCCCTATTCTACAGTCCTAACAAGAAATATTTATACTTGCACACTAAACGTAAAGAAAACTATCACCTGAATCTTACTTCTACAAGCGTACTTACGTGTTCAACCCTTATCACCTTGCAGCACATATATAGGTTTCGGCTGCTCTAAACCCACCCTACCTTGGCCTTTAAGATGGTTATAAGGCCCCATTAGACCACCCCCACTTCCTTCGATCAGACCAAACTAATTATTTTAGCATTCCATTATAAAAACTATATTTATTTACATTCAAGGCATAATTATGTGCTTATGGTACTTAGGATTCTAAGAGAAGAAACTCAACTTTCAAATTTCACATATGCTTCTATCACTTAACTACTAACACATTTTTTTGATGGGTCTTATACAAAAAGACAATAACTAACCTACCTCAACAGCTGGTATCGTATTTGGTCATTGCCCTATATTCTTAAAGTATGTAATTTTCATGTTCTAATTACATACCTACATACACATGCATTGGTTTTCGCAAAGAAACAGGAAAGGAGCAAACCAAGAACTAGGGAAGAGTGGGAGAACAGAGTCTACCACGTTTGGTTCTCAAATAAAAACAATGTTGGCAGAAAGTTTGAGTGAATCAAAAAAAAATGAAATTCTTTGTATTATGAATGAATTCCAGTTCTTTCATGATCTTTGCATAGTTGTGTATGTATGTAGATCAACAAACTAAGCTCCTCCATATGTACGTATCATCGTATGTATGATCACTTAGAAGAGAAGATCAGGATAGTAAACCAAACGTAAAAGAAATTTAAGTACACTAATTCTGCGTGTACAACCGCACTTGTGTATATACACACGTATATAGGTACATATGGATGAAAAAAAATTGTTTTTATAATTAGCGAAAAACAATAATTCAATATCACTTACATTGGTGTCAATAAAGCAGTCCCACGTAGCGAAGAGGCCTCCTTGCTGTGTGCGCTGAAATCTTAGGTTTATGTTTGTTTCATATATGCATATGTTATTTATTTTCCTATCCACCCTAATAAGTATTCATATTTTTAGTTATTGTAAGAAATTAAATGAAACAAATCGACAAGAATTTCAATTGAAAAGCAGAAGAATAGTAAGGGAGGGATCACTAAATGTGATGATCTCCTAAATCACGTGACAGCATGCATGTGTATAAATATGTAAAATGTAGGTGTGCATTGAAATCGAGACTTTAAGATAAAACTAAACGGAGAAAACCAACTCTTGTTGAGGGAGACTAATGCTTATTTTGGCCCTCAGAAATGCCAAAATGACACTCTTATTTTAATCATTATTTAACAAGTATTATCGTTCTAATTAGATTTTATTTTCATTGACCTAATTAAGTTAGGTTAACAATAAGTTAAAAGGGGTAACTCTTTACTAAATTACCCTTTGGTTTTCTTTAGATAAGAAAGCCAATTCCTATGTAATATTTAGCGCGATTTAAGATTTTTCTTTTTTCTCCTCTTTAAATTAATGTATAATTTCCTTCGGAATATAAAATGTTAACACCTTTTATCGCAATTAGCTTAGTGTGTGCACGTGTTTACACACACGTATATATAATGTTAAGTTATTTTTACTTTGGTGCATGTTTAATTTAACATAACATTTATTGGCACGGCAAAGTTAAAAATATTTTACTTTGGGAGCAGTAAAATTCAATTAGGATAAAAAGCAATATATTTGGGAGAGAAAATATGTTTATTTATCTGTGTCACGAATTTGTGGCTTCCTGGTGTAGGATGATGATCGGCCGCAGAGGATCGGCCTCCTCCTGGTGGTTTCCGAGTCTTGATGGTGGTAGCAGCTAATTAAAATCTGGATGGTGGTTGCAGCCTCGTAGCCAGCAGAGATTTAACACGCGTTGCCGATTAAAATATTTGAAGCGCACACTTTTTATTTACTACTTTAAATAATATTTATATAACCGCGTCAATATATATTTATATCGTTTGGTTATACCATTAAACGTGGTTTTGAACTCATGATTATGTTGGCGTGTCTCTGCTGGTCTTACCTCCTTACACGTTCGTTCCCAAAAAAGAAAAGAAAGAAGTTTTTCCGGAAACTCAAGTGGGCAATTTTTGAAGGCTGGCAAATCAGCTGTTTCATGAATGTCATTGAAGGAAGTGTTCGGAATGACACAACTTTTAGTACAAATTGGGTTAATTGACAAGGGGAAAATGATATATACCCTATCGTAAGTTGTGTGGTTTTTTTCGGAATAATCATTATGACGAATATGTTTTTTTTTTCTCAGGCACGTACGCCAGTACACACCCCCCCACCTAGAGTGTTGGTGCGTTGTTTTTGGCTTCCAAAATGTCTTTTCGATGGTATATTCCTCGTTTTCCACTCGAATCGTCTTCAAGGTCATACATGCAGTTTCCTTTTAGTGCCACCGCCTTAGCTTTGATGAATTTTGGTGCAAGTTTTGCACAGAACTTCTTTGCTGCATCACTTTGTGCAAAATTTCGCCTATAAACCATGTCTCCTACATTAAAGTTTTTGGTGGAGCTACGCAGGTTATACCGTTTAGCTGAGTTTTCAAACGCCAGTCTAATTTTATCAACTAAAGACGTTCGGATCAGTTTAAGCCTGTCTGTTCTATCTATTTGCTGGTCATCTAGTACCTGGAGTGTTCGCAAAAGAGGATAGTCCTCGCTATGGGATAGCATTTGTTGACCAAACAGTGCATAGTATGGTGAGCATCCTATTGACTGATGGTAAGCACTTCTTAACGCTTCACCTATGTCAAGGAGATGTTTGTCCCAGAGCGTCTGATCATCCTTCAAGTACGCTCGGATGCCTTGTAGTATCGACCGATTCACCCGCTCGCTAGCATTAGCTTGAGGGCTGTATAAAGCTGTATATACATGTTTTACTCCCCGTTCCTTAAGCAAGTTATTAAATTGCGAAGATTTAAACTGTTTTCCATTATCACTAAGGATTATTTCTGGGGTTCCGAAAATGCTGAAAACTTGCTCTCTCATGAAATTACAAATGCCGGACGTATTAAAATTTCTAACTGGTTTGAGTAATGGGAATTTAGTTAAATGATCAAGAACAATTAAAATGCCGATATTGCCTTGTCGGGATCGTGGATATGGGCCAAGTAAATCTATATACAATTTTTGGAATGGACGTTGAACAGCATACTGGGTGGACATTGGAGGTCGCAGGATTACATTAGGCGCTTTGCTTTGACGACAAATGTCGCACTTTTGTACGTAGTCTTTTACATTAGCGACCATGTTTGGCCAATAAAAATTCACGCGTAGACGCTCCAATGTCTTTGCTATGCCTGCGTGGCCTTTATTTGGCGGAGAGTGTGCGTCTTGGATAACTCTCTCGACTAAAGTTTTTGGGATCCACAATTTCCAGTTAAATGCTTCTCGAGACGGGTCTCCGTCAGGGTGTTCAGTTCGTTTATATAAATGACCATCTACTATTTGCAGATCAGGTAGTTGGCTTTCATTATTACGAACTTGACGTATTAACTTTGTGTACTCATCGGACGAAAACTCGGACGGCATGAGATCTATAGACGGACGGACTTGTAACTCACTAATATCTTCGAAATTCTGCCGTGATAAACTATCGGGTACTACGTTTTGGGAACCTTTTCTATGCTCAATTGTAAATCGATATTTCTGGAGCTTAAGTGACCATCGGGCTAGTCGGCTAGAGAGATCTGACTGGCGCATCAACCATTGCAAGCTGGCGTGATCTGTGACGATGGTGAAATCTTGCCCTTCTACGTAGGCTCTAAACTTCTTCAAGCTAAGCATAGCTGCAAGACACTCTAGCTCTGTAACGCTATAGTTGCTCTGAGCCTTGTTTAGCTTTTGCGAGAAATAGGCAATTGGTACTTCGACTCCATCGTCATTTTTCTGCAATAAAACAGCACCAACACCAAACTTACAGGCATCGCATTGTATTATGAACGGTTTTTCATAGTTGGGACTCGTCAAGACTGGGGCACTACATAGTTTTTGTTTAAGGCTTTCAAACGCTGATTGTGCCACATCGTTCCAGCTGAAGTGTTTACTTTTCTTTAACAAGTTGGTCAGTGGAGTGGTAACAGTGGCAAAATTATCGACAAATCGTCTATACCACCCTGCCATACCTAGGAAGCGTCTTAGCTGTTTTATGTTAGATGGGACTGGATAGTTTGTTACAGCAGAAATTTTATCGGGATCCGTTCTAAGAGTGCCATCACCAACAATGTAACCAAGATAACGTACTTCCTTGATACAAAATTTGCTTTTTTCGACATTGATTGTTAAACCGGCTTTCCTTAGGCAGTGAGCAACATCGGACAAAACGGACATATGTGTGTCGAAATCTTCCGACACTATCAAAAGGTCATCTAGGTAGACAAATACTTGGTTCTTTAACTGGGGAGGAATAACACGATCCATCAAGCGACAGAGAGCTTGTGGGGCGTTGCACAGGCCGAAGGGCATCACGCGGTATCGGTAAAGCGGACGATTTGGGACTGTAAAACAGGTGTAATCTCTGGAGTTTTCTGCTAAGGGAATTTGCCAAAAGGCGCGTCGCAGATCAAGGGAACTAATGAATTTAGCCTTTGGTATTCTACTTAATATACCTTCTATATGTGGGAGGGGATAAGCGTCCTTTATTGTGACACTATTTACTTTTCTGGAGTATAAACACAGACGGACTTTATTCGGCTTTTTCACTAGAACAATCGGACTGGACCATGGACTATTTGGAGACTCCTCGATTACACCTAACTTAAGCATCTCATCAATTTCTGCATGGACAAGCTTTTCCACTGCAGGAGAGATTGGAAAATACCTTTGCTTAATCGGACGGACGTTCGGTTGGAGCTCAATAACATACTCCATTAACGAGGTTTTTCCCAAGCCTTCTTTCTCGAAGTTTGGGAATCGGCTTTTAACTTTTTCAAGACGACGTTTTTGCTCAAAACTTAAGGGAAGAAGGTTTTCTTCTTCTTTCCATGGGGAAGGTGATATCTCGGCAACTATGTGGGGTGCGATTTGGAACTTGGCCCAAAAGTCAACTCCTAGTATAACTTTTTGAGACAAGCTAGGTATTATAAAAAATTTTATTTTCTCACTTCTACCTTCAAATTTGACGTCAAGTTCTACTGTGCCATAAACAACTTGCATTTTGCCATCGGCTGTACAAACTGCTGTTGTATGTTTGCGCAGTTTAGTTTTCGTACTAATCTCTTCAGCTAAATTCGAACCTAAACAAGAGACCTGTGCTCCACTATCGAGTAGGGCTAAATATTCTATTCCAAAGATATGTATTTTCGCGTAAGGCCTCACATCAAAGTTTTTATGTTCAATAGAACAGATAGTGCTATTAAGCTGTTTTCGATTCTCCTTAACTTTTTTCCAAAATTCTACTGCAGGTGCTGACGATCGAACTAAACGGCAGTTTGTTTTCGCATAATCAGTGTTGAATATTTTGCTTCTAATTTCATTATAATTTTGCATGCGAACTTTATATGGTATAATCGTATGAACGAAAGGGTTTAGTTTATTATCATCGCTAATATTATTATTATTTTTCCTCTCAAGTACTTTTAGACAATCCTCGCTTTGCGACTGATGTGCAAATGTAGATTTATTATTTACGATTTGTTCTTCTGATCGTGGCGAGGGGTCTGTTTCAAACCCTCGCCCGATTTCACGTTTCCCGGGTTACAGTTTTTACATGCAGGTCTGTATACATTACTGGCACCGCAACCGTAACAAAATTCACTTCTTTCCTCCAGACAGTCGAAATACCGATGTCCTTCATTTTTGCAGTTCCAGCAAATAGATTTTGGTTTATTTAGATTTGTTGAAATTCCATCAATCTCGTATTCTATGTTTCCTGCTGAATCTTCTTCAGGGATCAACTCATTCACAAAACGTCGCTGTGGTGGTCGTTGATTGGTGGCAGATACTGTGGTGCTACACTTCGCAAGTTCATTCAGAAGGCTTTCACCTTTAAGACAAAGTCTTCGCAATTCAGCCATTGAACCTATAGGCAAGTATAAGAGTTGTTGGCGCACGCGGGGTCTCAGATTATGTTGCAATATTTCCACCAGCTCAGGTTCAGGCAAGGGAGTTTGTAAAGATTCTGCAATTTTCAGAACAGCATTTCGATAGTCATCGAATGTTTCGTTTGGCCCTTGCTTCCTACTGCGAATTGATTCTTTATTTCAAAATCACTTTTGTGTTGTTGAAAGTTGGTTCGCAAAGCCTGGCAGAGAGAAGGCCAAGTGACACGCTCAACAGATCGCCGGTATCGCCAATACCAATCCCTTGCTTCGCTTACAAATAGGATTTGGACATGGTCACATAATAAACTGAAATTGCCGCCTAAGGTATCGACAACCTGACTTTCTATTCTATATATAAAGCTATCAACTGAAAGACTAGTGGAACCATCAAATTTAATATTCCAGTTTGATATAAGCTGGGCTATTCTTCCCGAGTTTGGAATATTGGTACTATCACTAAACCGTATTTGGTCTATATTTCTATGAAAATTCTGATTCTGAGAATCATACGCTAACTGAGGAATATCAATAGGCCACGAAGGAGTTGATACATTTGGTCGTACCGTGCGAGGTGGATTAACATGTGACGGGCTGTTGTTTACAACAGGTTGCGCCGACTGTGCATTTATATTTAGTCTCTCTACTAAGTTGGCTATGACACCATCGAGTTTTTGCTCTAGAATTTGGGTAACGCGATTTTCTAAATCGTCAAAAATTGTTGCCTGCCTGGCAGATATCACTGCCGAAACTATGTTTTGGACTCGGTTGTCCTCTTCAGCATTGATGTTGATTGCACCTTGCTGTTGAAGTAGAGGTAAACTCGCTGCTCCTTGCGATTGGTGCTCAGGTAAACTACCTGCTCCTTGCTCTAGCGATTCTCGATGTTGGAAACTCGCGTTTAATCTCCGTCTCTCGTTAGGAGGATTTCCTGTCTGGGCAGCTAGACGCAATCTAGTATTCGGGCCTGGTTTCTGGGTAAATTCCTTGCTACAGCAATTCGCGTTGCATTGGGGACATGAGCTCTTCTTTTTGAGCCAAGTCAACAAGCACGTTCGGTGAAAACGGTGGGAGCAGACTGTTGTCAAAAGCTGATCGTTTTCATGGAAACTTGTCCTACAGATCGTACATCCGTTCTCCATTTTCAAAAGAATTTTGAAAAAAAATGAACAAAATAAAAATATGGATAACTAGCTATACTGACTTTTTCCCGTCGTAATATTAACTAGTCTCGAGTAAAAGGGTATTTTTGTTTTAGCAAGCTTCGAAAGGATGCCGCAAAATCGAGTTCAGAAAATATATTATAATATTCTTATAATATTAGTATTATTAGGGCGATTTAAAAGAAAACACAAAAAAATATATTGATATCTAATATTGGTCTGTCACAATATAGAATAGTTCCACAAAATTAAACCAAATTTCATAAAAAAATCAAAATATGATAAGTATAGAAAAATCTTCCAAAAAAACTGATAATTATCTATAATCAAAAAATGTTGTTCTGATTCTCCAGTCGTAGGGGTGTCAGAACTGGGTGATATCAGGCTAATGTAAGTACGCTGCAATCGTAAGGCATGGGTCAAGAGAAAGAAATAATCCACAAATTTAAATAGGTGGAGTAAACAATATTTCAAATTCTTAACAAAACTCAAACGAGTTGGATATCAAATCTTATCTTGCTTATAAAATTACACAAATTGTTGGGTACTGTCGGCAAGCCAGTTAGCATTTAGCTATACTGCAACTTAATTCCTCACAATTGAACAAAATGCAACTAACAAGAAGAAAATGTTTATTTCGAAAATTAAAGATATATAATTTATAAGATCGTCTACATACTTGGTGATTCGCGGTCAATTCCCAAGGCATATAACCCAAAAGAGTTGCAATTCCAGCAAATACTTGAGCACATAAACGCGAAAAAAAATTTATAAGAAAAAATTTTATTCCTTGGCAATTCCTCTTTGCATGAAAAGCTGGTCAAATCCGTAGGCATTAAGCTACATGGATTGCATTCCAAGAAATTTTTCGCTCAAAGATTTTTACATCACCAAAGAACTATGGCCGGACGGACAATAACGTATTCCAAAAGGGAATAAATACTACAGGCCAAAGAATGCTACTTATATAATCTCTCGGGCCCCACACTTGGACGCCATTTTCTGTTATGGTACCTGTGAAAAGGGTGCTATGAAACGTTTGAGTATCGTTCAGAAGGTCTTGTGAGATGCCTCCTGTAGCTGCCGCGTGTGCACTGGCTTGTTCCCGGAGCTTCAGCCTGGGGCGGGGTAGTTCAAACAGCTACAGGACCAAGATACCTTCTCCCTATTCTACAGTCCTAACAAGAAATATTTATACTTGCACACTAAACGTAAAGAAAACTATCACCTGAATCTTACTTCTACAAGCGTACTTACGTGTTCAACCCTTATCACCTTGCAGCACATATATAGGTTTCGGCTGCTCTAAACCCACCCTACCTTGGCCTTTAAGATGGTTATAAGGCCCCATTAGACCACCCCCACTTCCTTCGATCAGACCAAACTAATTATTTTAGCAATCCATTATAAAAACTATATTTATTTACATTCAAGGCATAATTATGTGCTTATGGTACTTAGGATTCTAAGAGAAGAAACTCAACTTTCAAATTTCACATATGCTTCTATCACTTAATTACTAACACATTTTTTTGATGGGTCTTATACAAAAAGACAATAACTAACCTACCTCAACAGCTGGTATCGTATTTGGTCATTGCTCTATATTCTTAAAGTATGTAATTTTCATGTTCTAATTACATACCTACATACACATGCATTGGTTTTCGCAAAGAAACAGGAAAGGAGCAAACCAAGAACTAGGGAAGAGTGGGAGAACAGAGTCTACCACGTTTGGTTCTCAAATAAAAACAATGTTGGCAGAAAGTTTGAGTGAATCAAAAAAAAATGAAATTCTTTGTATTATGAATGAATTCCAGTTCTTTCATGATCTTTGCATAGTTGTGTATGTATGTAGATCAACAAACTAAGCTCCTCCATATGTACGTATCATCGTATGTATGATCACTTAGAAGAGAAGATCAGGATAGTAAACCAAACGTAAAAGAAATTTAAGTACACTAATTCTGCGTGTACAACCGCACTTGTGTATATACACACGTATATAGGTACATATGGATGAAAAAAAATTGTTTTTATAATTAGCGAAAAACAATAATTCAATATCACTTACATTGGTGTCAATAAAGCAGTCCCACGTAGCGAAGAGGCCTCCTTGCTGTGTGCGCTGAAATCTTAGGTTTATGTTTGTTTCATATATGCATATGTTATTTATTTTCCTATCCACCCTAATAAGTATTCATATTTTTAGTTATTGTAAGAAATTAAATGAAACAAATCGACAAGAATTTCAATTGAAAAGCAGAAGAATAGTAAGGGAGGGATCACTAAATGTGATGATCTCCTAAATCACGTGACAGCATGCATGTGTATAAATATGTAAAATGTAGGTGTGCATTGAAATCGAGACTTTAAGATAAAACTAAACGGAGAAAACCAACTCTTGTTGAGGGAGACTAATGCTTATTTTGGCCCTCAGAAATGCCAAAATGACACTCTTATTTTAATCATTATTTAACAAGTATTATCGTTCTAATTAGATTTTATTTTCATTGACCTAATTAAGTTAGGTTAACAATAAGTTAAAAGGGGTAACTCTTTACTAAATTACCCTTTGGTTTTCTTTAGATAAGAAAGCCAATTCCTATGTAATATTTAGCGCGATTTAAGATTTTTCTTTTTTCTCCTCTTTAAATTAATGTATAATTTCCTTCGGAATATAAAATGTTAACACCTTTTATCGCAATTAGCTTAGTGTGTGCACGTGTTTACACACACGTATATATAATGTTAAGTTATTTTTACTTTGGTGCACGTTTAATTTAACATAACATTTATTGGCACGGCAAAGTTAAAAATATTTTACTTTGGGAGCAGTAAAATTCAATTAGGATAAAAAGCAATATATTTGGAAGAGAAAATATGTTTATTTATCTGTGTCACGAATTTGTGGCTTCCTGGTGTAGGATGATGATGCTGATTCGCAGAGGATCGGCCTCCTCCTGGTGGTTTCCGAGTCTTGATGGTGGTAGCAGCTAATTAAAATCTGGATGGTGGTTGCAGCCTCGTAGCCAGCAGAGATTTAACACGCGTTGCCGATTAAAATATTTGAAGCGCACACTTTTTATTTACTACTTTAAATAATATTTATATAACCGCGTCAATATATATTTATATCGTTTGGTTATACCATTAAACGTGGTTTTGAACTCATGATTATGTTGGCGTGTCTCTGCTGGTCTTACCTCCTTACACGTTCGTTCCCAAAAAAGAAAAGAAAGAAGTTTTTCCGGAAACTCAAGTGGGCAATTTTTGAAGGCTGGCAAATCAGCTGTTTCATGAATGTCATTGAAGGAAGTATTCGGAATGACACAACTTTTAGTACAAATTGGGTTAATTGACAAGGGGAAAATGATATATACCCTATCGTAAGTTGTGTGGTTTTTTTCGGAATAATCATTATGACGAATATGTTTTTTTTTTCTCAGGCACGTACGCCAGTACACTTCTTCTCAAAATGTAACTCTTGGACTGAAATTATAGGCCCGACACATAAGATTTTGTATGCATCATAGTAAGCTGACGGATGAGTGCATTTATACTCGAATTGCGCGGGGAGCGACAAATAGCCTAAAACTGTGACTACCATGCCCATTAAATAACTTACCTTACAAATTTATTATCTTTGCATCCAGCGCCTTGCTTGTGACTTTTTATCTAAAAAAAGAATACTTGAGTTGATGATATCTTATCCATATGTATATGTGATGAAACCTACAAGAGGATGATGGTACGTTTTCGACGTTGCTGAAGGATACGCGCTTTATTTCTTTTGGCGTGATCGTTATATTTATTGTCAAAGTTTACTGTATGTTAATTTAGTTAATAAGCAGGGAAATCAATAGTTTGCTGAATATGATTTGGAACCACCAAACAAAGCAAACTATTAATTTCCCTAATGCGTTCTATTTAAATTGAGTTAAAAAGTGCCATGTAACAATGGCAGCAATAATATGCTATCAATATGAGGGAGGCCTACTAGTTTACATTCTATTTCTTCAATAGGGTATTGGTTTTCCTCGTCTATGAGTGAGAAGTCGCCCACGCAAATACGAAGAGACATGGAGTCAATTGTTTCTAAAAAGAAACTTCTCAAATTTGCAAACTCTTTCCCTATTATAAAACGTCTGTCTTCTGAAAACCCTGTAATTTCTATTGGTTTGAATGGTTTATTAAGGCAGAAGCTATCTGGATTTTTAGAAGAAAAGACGCAATCCTCGAAAAAATAACACAAACCTCTGCCCCTCAAAGTTTTAAAGCCCTGATGCTTTTCCTTTGCTTACAACGTTTCATGACTGACTCGATTTATTAATTGTGGAAGAATTTGAGTTGGCTTTTTGACATACTTTTTTAATGCAATTTTCGAAATCGTAAGCTGAAAAACTTGATAACAGACCAATTCATTCAACACTCTCCGTTAGATGTAGTAAATGATGAACGTTATGAGTAACACTGGAATTCCCGAATATAGTTGAGAAATTTTCAACAAATAAAGATAGCATATTTTTTTGCAATTCACAAATTATCTAAATATGATTTGGGACAAGGGCCATCCTATACGCACAGAATAGAAGCAAACATTGATAATGTAAATCACCATGAACATTGGCTTTCAGAATAAGGACCCCTGTATATAACAGAAATTGGCGAAACTCAGTTGCCTTCCAATTTGAGATTTCATCGAACGATATGGGCTTACGGGCGAATTCCTTCATTATGAAAGGTGCTAGGGAGACTAAAAATTGTGACATATGTTTCTTTTTAAGCTTTTTGACTTTTATATTTATATCGTCTTGTATAATTATTTTTAAAAATTTCGCATTATCCCCAAATCCACCAAATGCATACTATCTATAGCTACTTGGCTTATCATTTTTACACCAATTATTTTTAGTGGAGTCTTTAAATTCCTAAATTTCGGTTCATGATGTGTTTTGTATCTTCTGGTTAAAAAGTCATTGTCAGTTACCAAATTTCCAGACAGAGAAGAATATACCATTACATGGTTTACCTTTACCCCGATTTGCGTACACTTGCTGCAACCATGAGAAGCTGAATGATAAGGTGTACCACAAACAAACGCTTTCGCGGGATTATCACATAGAATTGACCTTATCAGAACTTTTAACAATTTTTCACCTAGTTCAATACCATTTTCCAAGATATTCTCCATTTCCGTAACAAAGGGATTTAAAAATTCCGAAACATCGCTTGGCTTTTTATTTCCAATATATATACCGACGCGAAAAACATAAACTGAACTAAAATCAACTAGCCGCACCAATATTGACCACAATTGAATGCGAGAGCTTCTGAATAATGGCAACCCATCAATGTTGATGTCTATATAAACAGTGTCAATTTCTTTAAATATGTATGCAATTTTCTCCAATTGCTTGCTCAAACCAACATGGCAATAGAGTCCTGGTGGAACGGATTTAGTAACTGCGGTTTCTCTTCTTTTGGCATAGAGTGTTTCGGCGCTTCTTGGTACATCTAGATTTTCTTCTTGTAAAATACTAAAAATGCTCTCAAATGCTCTACGTGATGGTATAAAAGTAGTAAACCATTCCAGGATTTTTTCCTTAAAGGATCGCTGCAGTTTGCCTATAACTGAATTTTCACTATCTACATTAATAGCTCCATCAGAACAATCACTTTCCTCACATTCATACTTAGTAGGCAAATTCCCTATATCGCCAACTCCAATTATGCTAGTACCACATTCTTCCGCAGAGGATTTTGATGGCCCTGCTTCATCAATACTAGAAACTGGTCTAACCAAAGTCATAGCATACACTTCCCTTTGCTTCATTGTTGCATGCAATTTTCAACTCACCAAAACGCAAAACACCACAAAATTTATATTTTTAATTTTATTTTTTATTATTTTTATAAGGTACGAACAAAATTTTTCCACTTTTCCGTAACGCTTGATAATTTGGAATGTATACTGAAAAAATTAGATGTGTATACGCAAGCCGTTTATCGATTACTGCGATTGCCACCTATAGATCGAAAAAATGTAGTCGGCTGATGTGATCGTCCGTGCTCGTGTTATGTTTTTCAAAAACAGCTGTTGTTATATTACAACTATAACAAACTTTTTATGGAATGCCACAATATTTTGTTTTCCAAATAATATACATATAAAGCTTTACATGTAAAACCACCAATGCGGTAACGATAGATAGCAAATCGATGATATGTAGGTTGAATACAGCAGCAAAGGCACAAAGCCAAGCAACGCGAGCAAAAAAAATACATGGATCGCCTTTCTGCGTTGATTTTGAACTATGAAAGGTCTTGCTGCTTTAATACAAGCACAGATTTAGCTGCATCAGACTACGCGGCAAAATATTCTTTGCATGTATTCTTATGGGCAAAGTCCAAAAAGTGTAGCGCCGTTGCCGCTACATGTCGCGCATGTAAGTCCGCCTTTAATTTTATTGACGACATATCTGTACAGTTTTCACTATTCAACTTGAATCCATGCATAAAAATTACAATCGCCTTTTAAATGAAATTTCTATAAAAATTTTTGAACATCAAATTTTTTTCACTGAACTGGAACTAATTTACACAAAGTCGTATTCTTAAAATTTTGAACAGTATACTTTTACGGGAACCCAAAACTTAATGGTTCTAGGTAATATAAGGCAGCGCGTAAGATTTAGAAATGCTTACTTACATATATCGCACAAATAAACTAGCCAGATTGCGCATTCAAAATTGCTTCGTTCTGCGCATCTACGTCGGAGTTGCCTACTTAAGCGAATGAAAGAAAAAAACAAGAGCTAAAGGAAAATGATGTAATAATTGCCCATAAAAAACAGCAGAACTAATGTTTACATGCGCAATGCGCCACCTTCTATAATTCCATCATGCTTATATCGCTATATCAAAATCGATAGTTTCGTTTATCGATCATCTTTTGTCATCGTTGACATTTACATATATGTAAAGAAAAAAAGCCAATCTTCAACGAATTTAATGACAAAATTGAGTAATACCAATTCAATTTATAAAAAGGAAATTGACGATCTTACGCAACAACTAAATAAATCTAAAGCTTAAATTTTGTAATGAAAAGTTAAAGCTAATCGAAGAACAAGAAACGCTTATACGCGAGCTCCAAGCGAAAGCTGCACGTTCGAAGTATTTCAAAAGTCAAAGTAACACATCGGAATATAGTTCAGCTCCACCAAGACAGGCATCACCAAAGCAACAGGTTGCCAATGCTGCTGATAATAGTAAAGCTAAGGCCACACTGAGCTGCACTACACTGCGCTTCAAAATATTATTTGCATGTATTCTTATGGAACAATTCACACCTAGCGGCAGCAGCACTACGCGGCGTGGCCATGAGCGGCAATGTTGATCAAATAGGCAAAAAAGTGAAGCGCCGCTGCCGCTACACGTCGCGCCGCTTAGTGTGCACGCACCTTAATGGGCAAGAAAATAAGCACTTGCACACAACTGAGATAAAGCAAATTGAAGCGCGTGTACGCGATGAAATGTCCAAGTTATTTGCCATCGAAATTAAACGTTTTCAAATAAAACTTAATCAAACTGAAGAGAAAAATATTTGTTTACAACGTGGATATGAACTTGCGCGTAAAGTCCTACAACAGCGACAAACCGAAGTGGGGCTATTAAGGCAAGCTATCCTAGCTGAACGTGAACATATCGCAGAAGTACTAAACAATAAAGATGCTAAAGCGCATGCGATGATTGAAACTGCCATATTGCATAAATTTCGTGATGAATTATTAGCAAAAAATCAACATGCTGTTCAACTATCTAAAGAATTAGAAGAACGGCAAACACAAATCTAGGCCGAGCGTCAATCGATGAAAGCTGCAATGATGCAATGGGAGGAGCAAAGTAAACATGTCGATGCTATAGAGAGTGAATGGAAAGATAAGGTACAATCTTTGGAACGAGCGCACCGAAAGGCGTTGACAGAATGGCAAAAGAAATACAATTCACCAAAACATACAGCAGCGAATTATAAGCGTTACGCCGAAGATAAAAAAACACATATGTTGCGAGAATATGATCGACTTAAAACAGAATATGATGCTTCACTGACAAAGATCGAAACTCGTATGAAGGATACCCTGGAAAAACGGAATCGTGAGATGAGGGAAACTAAAGCTGCAATAGAGAAACATCATGATTTAGGTTATGACAAGGAAAATAGAAAATGAAATTAAGAGCTTCATTCTGTATTACGAACGATAGTTGAAACGATTGATTCGTCTCCAAACGATTGCGTCTAATAATGGTATTCTTCGCACTTTACGTTTCTCTCTTTATATCAAACAGGAAGGCGAAAGCAACTGTCAAATGATATGCTACCATCGTTTACAATAGTGAAAATATACTGGCGATTCGTCTCTGAGGCGAAACGAACGTTCCTTTTGTATATAGAATGGGGCCCTAAATAATTGTTTTAGACAGTGGATACGAAGGGCATTTATCGTACATTTATTTTAATGATATTAGTTTATAGTCTTGCTATTATCATAATGTTCAAATAAATTCTTTTTTATAAAAAGCTGAAATTAACGGGTAAATTTTTATGATCTTGAAATTTATTGGTATGTTCATCTTATACATTTGTAAATTTTAATGAGTTTTAGACGCCTTTCATAATAATTTGTTTACATTGATATCTTATTTTAATCTATTGCATCGAGCAAATAAAATAAACAATACATAAAAAATAAAATAAATAACATAAATTTCGATAGACACAAACTCTTTGACTTTATCTTCGGATTCGCCTTCCAAAACAAGTATTTTGA
Source organism: Eurosta solidaginis (assembly GCF_040869045.1). NCBI lineage: Eukaryota > Metazoa > Arthropoda > Insecta > Diptera > Tephritidae > Eurosta > Eurosta solidaginis. The sequence goes on from NC_090324.1 coordinate 104,828,277, forward strand.
TACCTCTCCAAAATTTTAGGACGTGTATTAAGGGTGTCTTGCGGCCTTATAGTAATACCTTTGTATGCAGATTACAATTAAGTTGATGTATATTGAACTAGAGAGATATTAAATTAGATAGATAATCAATCACTTTGTAAACTAATTTATCTATTGAGGTGCCACGGACTTTTGCCATTCTTATGCAGCTGTTGATTTTGAAGTTTCGTTCCTAAACTTTGCCGACTTTGGCCGACCAATCAAAAAGCTTGCACGCAATCTACTCAGCCAACGGAACGAAACAACACTTGGCGATTTTGTGATCGATCAGCGGAGACGGCGGAATATATCCTCCTGATATGTGACGCAATCTCAAGCCAAGAGAACTGTTAGGGTTCATCCTTGGATGAGGTGGTGTGAAGGAGGTCGCAGCACAATCAATAAATTATCTATCCATGTAATGGGGAAGGAACGAGCCAGTTGTTATTGTGTAGCAGTGCTTCGCCATATCCAATAGGTGCGACCAATCACAAGTTGTCATCAATGTCCTCTAACGAGAGTCCAAGGAAACTTGCTGTTTCAACAGTGGTGGACCACAATGAGACCCGTTGGTTCCACATTACAATTAAATAGATGGTTGGTGGCATGTGGGGACGCATTGTAAGCAGGACATACATTTTGTATTTCGGGGTTGATTCTGGATAGGTAAGAGTTTAACTTGTTACGGTATCCAGATCGAAGTTGAGCTGGAGTGACGCGCGTTTTCCTACGGATAGCGCGTTCCTCCTATGCTAGTTCTGAGTACTTTTCTTTGAGTACCGGATTTGCCGGGCAACTCCTGGCATAGAGGTTCGACGCCTATTTGTGGATATCACCCAGGAACTGCTTGTGCTTTTGGCATCATACAACTTTGTTCTCAGGTGCCGTATTTCCTCATAATGCTTACGGATATGACCTCTTATGGCCACTGGGTGGTATAGTATCATAAATCAGATGTCGGTTTGGATGCCCAGTTTGTGGGTATTTAAGAGAAACTGTTTGGTTAGCATTTTATTTCTCTCCCTAATGGGGAGTACTCTCGACTCGTAGTGTAAATGGTGTTCTGGGGTCATAAGAAGCCAGCCTGTAGCGGTTCTGAGGGCAGAATTTTGGAAGGCCTGTATTTTCTTCCAGTGAGTAACCTCTATTTAACCTTGGCGACCATATCGGGGACGCATATCATGCCGGCCAATTGCTTTGTAAGTGAAAAAGCGTTTCTTTATCTTTACCCCAAGTGTTGCCGGCAAGAGATTTGAGGATTTTATTACGGCTGTTACGGTTTTCGGTACAAATGCGGCTGCATGTAGAACCTGACCGAACGTCATTCCCAAGATTTTAGGGTATAAGACAGTCGGTAGCGTAGTGCCATCGACGTGGATATTCACAATGGTCGACATTTGGGACGTCCATGTTGTAAAGAAGGTCGCGGAGGATTAAGTCGGTGATAATGCCAGATTTCGCGAGGCGAAAAAAGTGGAGAGATCAGTGAGGTAGCTTATTCTGTTGCAAGTCTCATGTTGTTGTTGTTGTTGTAGCGATAAGGTTGCTCCCCGAAGGATATGGGGAGTGTTATTGATGTAATGGTCCTTTGCCGGATACAGATCCGGTACGCTCCGGTACCACAGCACCATTAAGGTGCTAGCCCGACCATTTCGGGAACGATTTATGTGGCCACATTAAACCTTCAGACCATTCCCTCCCTCCCCACCCCCAAGTTCCATGAGGAGCTTGGGGTCGCCAGAGCCTCGTATGTTAGTGAAACAGGATTCGCCGCGGGTAGGTGAGGTTGACAATTGAGTTTGGAGAAGCTATATATTGCGCTGGCAACCTGAAGGGTTGCGCGACACAGCCCCTTGAATCTGGTATTTTAGTCGCCTCTTACGACAGGCATACCTACCGCGGGAATATTCTGACCCCCTAACCCGATAGTCGATCTGTGCGCCTGGACCCGTGGCCATTATTTTGCAGTCATCGGCGTAGGAAGCGATAGTGACTCCTTCTGGTGGTGATATGAAGAAGTTAATCAAAAGTGGCACCCCTTGTATAATAATTATCTGGTTTGATGTTACTTTCCTGAATTGCACCGATGCTTGCTGATCAGACTTGGGGGAAGGGGAGACCCTTCTTGGTCTTCCATTAACGTGCCGTGGTTGACCGTATCAAAAGCTTTTGAACGAGCCAGTCGTGGTTGACAGGCCAAGCAGCACCAGCACCGTCCTATGATGAGTGTTAATGGAGTTCAGTAGTGATATGCACTTTACGGAAGTCTGGATAACCGAAGAATTTCGTTTAAATAAGTTACTGACTAAAGGGATAATATCGGTAGATACTGGTTGGGTTTCCGGTTTTTGGTAGGGGGTTCTCCGCTATTTTGGAATGGCAAGTGCTATTAACGATAAGTAGAAAAAATGTGCGAGGCTGCAGATGCCCTCATGGTCAAGGTGTTTTGGCTTCGGCATAGGTATTCCGTCTGGGACCAAATTCTAGTCGATTAAATCATTCAAATACTAACTAGAATGAATAACATCACAAAGTTATAGTCAATTAACTATTCTAAAACTGACTAGTATGATGAATGCCATGAAATTCTAGTCAGTTACCTACTCATACACTAACTACTATGAATCACACCACAAAATTATAGTCAATTAACTACTTAAAAGCTGACTAGTATGATGAACGCCACACAATTCTAGTCAGTTAACTACTCATACACTGACTAGTATGAATAACGCCACAAAATTCTAGTCAATGAATTAGGATGTTCGCTGACTACTTTGGCTTTTGACTGCAGGGTAACCGTGGTTTTCATTTAATCGTCGCCTTCACGGCATTCATCACCATATCTATTACTGCTTTTGTTTTATTTTAACACTAAAAAGTATTACAATAAAGTTTTACTGTAAGAATGGATACAAAGCATAAACTAAATTAATTCAAACTATTCTATGAAAAAAAATCAGTAAATTTTATTTTAATGCTTTTCACTATATTTAGCTATTCGTTTAAAGGTTCCAGGTACTCCGTTATACCTACGCTACATATTTATAGGTGTTACTAAAAAAATTATTATTTGTGGACAATTTTCTATATACTCGCTTACCACAAGCCCATATATCTACCGATTTCCCATATGGTTCCTTTTTCAGCACCTCCGGGGACAGGTATCCAGGTGTTCCGGCAAAACCAAACCATGCCTGATGGTCGCCCTGCACTTCAATTGCCAAACCGAAGTCAGCGAGTTTTACTGCTGCGCCCTTTGCTTTACTAGCTAAAAGTAAATTTTCTGGCTTTAGATCACGATGAACCACACCATTCTGATGGCAGTGATTAACCGACTCCAGAATTTGTTGTATGCAATGCGATGCATCCGCCTCTGAATAAAACTCTCGAGCTACAATATCCTCGAATAATTCACCACCGGTCACTCTGTAATTAAAAATTTAAAAAAGTTTATTCATGTGTGAAAGGCAGCCAAAGAAAAAAATTATATTCAAAAAATTTAAAAACACTCTTCAACCAAACCAATAATCAGTAACTTTTCAATTAATATTTTACAATTTTTGTTGTTATCGTCCTATTTCATTTGTAATTTAATGGGTTCGAATAAGAGATAGATCAGAAGGTGAGGTTATTTCGAATTATAATTAGGAAGAACACATATACCTATACATAAGTACATATGTAAAAATATTTTTATATTCAGCTGAGCAGAGCTCACAGAGTATATTAACTTTGTACTCATAACGGCAATCCGGAACGGCATAAATTAATCGAGATAGATATAGACTTATATATATCAAAATGATCTGGGCGAAAAAGGAAATTCATTTAGCCATGTCCGTCCGTCCGTAAAAACGATAACTTGAGTAAATTTTGGGGTATCTTTATGAAATTTGGTATATGGATTCCTAAGCGCTCATCTCAGACCGCTATTTAAAACGAACGAAATCTGACTGCAACCACGCCCACTTTTTCGATATCGAAAATTTCGAAAACAGAAAAAGTGCGATAATCCATTACCAAAGACGGGTAAAGCGATGAAACTTGGTAGGTTCGTTGACCTTAGGACGCAGAATAGAAAATTAGTAAAATTTTGGATTTGATAGCTTTACAGTATATACATAAATAAATTATGCCAAAATTCAACTCCAGTAATGATATGGTGCAACAAAAAACAAAAATAAAAGAAAATTTTAAAAACGAACTAAAAAGTAAAAAATAAAAATAAAGAAAAAAACTTTTTTAAAAATAAACTTTTATAATTGGTTAATAAAATTAACTAAAAAGTAAAAATGAAATGACTGTAAAGAAATATAACACTTTATAAGTTCATTGTAACTTTTAACAATAATTAGGCTTTTTCGTCTGCGACAAAAAAATTCCATATTGTACATAATTTTAAGTTTATATCACAGTCCTAATTTTTTTAATAAAAGCGTGTTAAATATTGATGGTATAATTAAGAACATTTAGGACCTCCTTTTCTTGCTATCACAATGTAACACGCTTCAATTAGAAATTTTAGGACTGTGATATAAACTGTAAGATTTAATAATTTAGGTGTAAAGTTTTAATTGAAATTAGAGAAAAATTGTAAGTTTACAAACGGCGATGGTTACTAGGACATGTTTCTGAATTTCACTTCTTCATCAGCTAGCTTTTCGGGAGCTGAGCGTTGAACTCGAATCTCTCTAATATCAATTACAAAAACCATTGTATAAAGCAATATGAGCAAAGCTCGCTAATTAAATACATATGATCGTAAAGTTTTAATGCTAAAAATATATAATTTTATAAAATAATGATTTTTTTTGTCGCAGACGAAAAAGCCTTATAAAGTGTTATATTCCTTTACAGTCAATTTATTTTTTACTTTTAAGTTAATTTTATTAACCAATAATAAAAGCTTATTTCTAACAAAGTTTTTTTTCTTTAATTTTATTTTTTAATTTTTAGTTCGGTTTATTAACAAGTAATAAAATCTTGTTCTTAGAAAACCTTTTTTCTTAAATGTAATTTAAATATGAATTTTTTTAATTTTTAGTAGAAGGTAAAATATTGTTTAAATTAGTTATGTAATCTTTACTTAGTTATTTGTAACGTTTCTCATCCTATCCATTTCTTTTAATGCATCAACATTACAAGGTTTCTTCGAAATCAACTTTGAATATTCAAGTTCTTCTATTCGAGTGTTAGCTAACTTAAAATCATATTTTATTGTGACTTTGCCTATGTCGCGTTCAGTTTACAACTATTCATTGCAGATCTCTGCTCTGTGGGTTGAATCTGTTTTAAAATAAAATTCCAACTTTCGCTTAGTTAAAATTCCATCGCCAAAAATCTGTAAAACAAAACCAAGTGCGCAGAAAAGTATGCAACACCTAGCGATAACAGCCTAACCGCGTTAGCGTTCGTTGTATCAGAGAATTTTTACACATGAAAATAACGGCTGTTATTTTTGCAAGGTCGCATTCGTTATCGCGTTTACACCATGAAAGATGCGCGTAAATTTATACAAATTTTGTAAATGATTTTTTATACAAATTTTTTTACGCACTACACCTTTTCCAGTTTATAATGAGAATATATAACTTTGTATTGAGAAATATAAGTTTATATTGAGAAAACGCAAATCGATAATGGGAAATCCAACTTTATAATGAGAAAATAATAAATGATAATGAGAATCGTATCTTCTTATTTAGAAAATCTAAATTGATAGTGAGAAATGTTACTTCATATTGAGAATACATAATTGATTATGAGAAATATGAATTGATAATGAGAAAAGATAATTTAATAATAAGAAAATATAAAATTTTAAGAATGAAAAGTTGCAATTATCTGATCCGGAATCGATGAGCCAATTCTGCAACATTTCGGGGATACAGCATAAAGACAATTAAAATACAGCGTTGTTTGAAGCACTCGGAAGCATTTTAAAAGCTTGACGTAAAATACGGAAATTATATTGTACAGAGTTTTTGGGTGGCGGTGTTACTGGAATGCATAAGATTGCGTTGAACGCAACTAAATGAAAAACTTCACTGTACATTCAAGTCTCTACTTGCATATCAACTAAAATAAAACATCTGTTTAAAATGTAGGTATCTGCGGTATTGCTCCCGCACATTCCCATCCCGTTAAAACATTTTTTGGTGCATCTACTGCTCTTTCATAGTACCTTGTTTGCTCCATTACTTAAGTAAGATGTTTTAAATTATAACCACTACCGTCGATTTCGCCATCCACAACAGACATTTTTAAGCTATGAATGCCTTTCAATACAAGTCCACTTAAGTAAAAACAGGTACAAATAAAACATTAATATTTTTGTTTCTCATTATGAACTTACATTTTCTCATTACCAACTTATTTTTTCTCAATATAAAGTACGGTTTCCCATTATCAATTTATATTTTCTCAATATGAAGTTAGATTTCTCATTATCAATTTATATATTCTTATTATAAAATTACATTCAACATTATGAATTTTTATTTTCTCAATATAAACTCATATTTCTCATTATCAATTTATATTTTCTCAATGTAAACTTGCATTCTCTCGTTATAAACTTGAAAAGGTGTAATTAAATTTATACGTTTACACACTTTATAAGGCATTTACAAATGAGGAGTTCTTTTGACATCCACTGCTTACCATCCATTTGAATGTGAAACGTCTTGCGACTCACCATGTTTCCCCGAATGCATGTTAACATGCGCAAGGCGTTACGGAAAATCATATTAAAACATAAAACATGCAAACATTTTGCTACAAATAATAAAATTTTAATATATTAATCCTAATAAATACCTATATTCCCACAAAGAAATCATCTTAAGAGAAAAAAATAAAAAAATTTTAACACCAGTTGAAACTGTTAACAGGTTAACATTTAAATTGGAAGGTGTGTGGTGAGTCGCGAGACGTGTTCACATGCAAAAAAGTTGGAATCTAGCAAAAACTCCTTGTCGCAACATTGAGGAATAACAACCTAACTTCTACGTTCGTTGTATACACAAACAATGCGAGGTTACCACGTTCTTGAGCCGCTGTAGGTTATTCAGCATCCATCTAAACAAAGGACTTAGGCTTTTATTCCTTTGTGAACAAAAATCTTTACCGATAACTCTGTTATCGATTAATTTATCGAATTCTCGCAAAGTAATATTGCATTGTCATCGGAGTTATATATGTGTACAAAATGTCAGCTCAATCGGACATCGGAAAGTGTATCAAATTTAACTTGCAAGATTTCATTACATACAACAGCCAAGTGAAACTAAATCTAATATATAAAATTCTTCTGTCACGGTTTTAGAGGCTGAACTCCTCCGAAACGGCTGAACCGATTCTCATGAAATTTTGTGAGCATATTGGGTAGGTCTGAGAATCGGCCAACGTCTACCTTTTTTTTCGCTACGTGTCTAGGGTCTTGAGATCAAAACGTGGACCCGGGTACCCCTATAATGAGTTTATACAATATGGATATCAAATGAAAGCTGTTGATGAGTGCTATAGTACAGGATAATTTTCATACCCCTGGGTGACTAGGGTCTCGAGATATAGGCCAAAACGTGGACCCGGATACCCCTAGAATGTGTTTATACAGTATGGATGTCAAATGAAAGCTGTTGATGAGTGCTATAGTACAGGATAATTTTCATACAACTGGGAGGCTAGGGTCTTGAGATATAGCCTAAAACGTGGACCCGGGTACCCCTAGAATGTACTTATATAATATGGATATCAAATGAAAGCTGTTGATGAGTGCTATATTACAGGATAATTTTCATACAACTTAGAGGCTATGGTCTCGAGATATAGCCCAAAACGTGGACCCGGGTACCCCTAGAATGTGTTTATACAATATGGATATCAAATGAAAGCTGTCGATGAATGCTATAGTACAGGATTATTTTCATACAACTGGGAGGCTAGGGTCTCGATATATGTATAGCCCAAAACGTGGAGCCGGGTACCCCTAGAATGTGTTTATACAATATGGATATCAAATGAAAACTGTGGATGAGTGCTATAGTACAGGATAATTTTCATACAACTGGGAGGCTAGGGTCTCGAGATATAGCCCAAAACGTGCACCCGGGTACCCCTAGAATGTGTTTATACCATATGGATATCAAATGAAAGCTGTTGATGAGTGCTATAGTACAGGATAATTTTCATTGCAACTGGGAGGCTAGGGTCTCGAGATATAGGCCAAAACGTGGACCCGGATACCCCTAGAATGTGTTTATACAGTATGGATGTCAAATGAAAGCTGTTGACGAGTGCTATAGTACAGGATAATTTTCATACAACTGGGAGGCTAGGGTCTTGAGATATAGCCCAAAACGTGGACCCGGGTACCCCTAGAATATGCTTATACAATATGGATATCAAATGAAAGCTGTTGATGAGTGCTATATTACAGGATAATTTTCATACAACTGAGAGGCTAGGGTCTAGAGATATAGCACAAAACGTGGACCCGGGCACCCCTAGAATGTGTTTATACAATATGGATATCAAATGAAAGCTGTCGATGAGTGCTATAGTGCAGGATAATTTTCATACAACTGGGAGGCTAGGGTGTCGATATATAGCTCAAAACGTGGACCCGGGTACCCCTAGAATATGTTTATACAATATGGATATAAAATGAAAACTGTGGATGAGTGCTATAGTACAGGATAATTTTCATACAACTGGGAGGCTAGGGTCTCGAGATATATCCCAAAACGTGGACCTGGGTACACGTAGAATGTGTTTATACAATATGGATATCAAATGAAAGCTGTTGATGAGTGCTATAGTACAGGATAATTTTCATGCAAATGGGAGGCTAGGGTCTCGAGATATAGCCCAAAACGTGGACCCGGGTACCCCTAGAATGTGTTTATACAATATGGATATCAAATGAAAGCTGTTGATGAGTGCTATAGTACACAATAATTTTCATACAACTGCGTTGCTAGGGCCTCGAGATATAGCCCAAAACGTGGACCCTGGTACCCCTAGAATGTGTTTATACAATATGGATATCAAATGAAAGCTTTTGATGAGTGCTGTAGTGCAGGATACTTTTCATACAACTGGGAGGATAGTGTCTCGAGATATAGCCCAAAACGCAGACCCGGATACACCTAGAATATGTTTTTAAATTATGTTGATACCCATAATGTGTGCTTTTGATGTGTTTTATAATACAGAGCACGTTTTACACCGCTGAGTGACTAAGGTCTCGAAATATAGGCCAAACCATGGACCGGATACCGCTAGAATATGTGTGTATTATGGATATCAAATGAAAGCTGTTGCTGAGAGCTCTGAAGTTCATTGTGATATTTGATTTAGTCGCATCAACCTGGCAAAACTAATAAATATGCATGCGAAGCCGAAATAAATACATGAATTAATAATACCCACATACTTATTTCCATACGTCCTATTCGATTTGCCTGAAATTTCGTATATAAATTTGCCTATATAAGTATTTACGATGCTTTTTTCCGGGAATTATAATAGAGACGGACCGGGACTGGGATTAGAACTAGGACTGGGACTGAGATTCGGAGTGGGACTGGAACAAAATACATGCCACCCTCTGGGACTGGCAATAAGAGATGAAGAAGAAGGAGAAAAACTTGAGAGAAGAGAAAAGAGAGAAGGATACTGAGAAAGAGATAGAATGAGGCGAAGATGGGATGAAGCGAAAAAGACTGAGGGAGGAGTGAATAAAGAGATTAGGAAAAAGTGTAGAGGGATAGGGCAGAGTTAGAAGGAAAAAGCTTATTAAAATGTATGCAGATAGGCCAAATTTAGGGCAGAACAACGTCTGCCGGGTCTGCTAGTAAAAGCTTAAGAAAAGGGATGAAACATGGTAATTGGATTGGTTTATTGACGCAAAATATAACTTTAGAAAAAACTTTGTAAAATGGGTGTGACACCTACCATATTAAGTATGTAGGATGCCAACATTTGTTCAACGAAATATTTTATTCTGATTTTTCAGTTTTCATTTTTTAAATTCAAAAGTACAACTCTTTTACATATTTTTTTCAACGAGTCACGTACACTTATTTCCCTTTCAAAAATATGTAATGAGTTCAACAGGTGTAAGCCCTCTCGAAAACATTCATACAAACATAAATATTTTATAAATTGAAAATATACATAATGACACACATTTAAATATTTTTCTTAAACATAAACATACAAATATTTTGGAAAATGTTAACTTCATTATTGATTATTTGAAACAAAGCTTTCTGACGCAAAATATAACTTTAGAAAAAACTTTGTAAAATGGGTGTGACACCTACCATATTAATTATGTAGGAACCCAACGTTGTTCAACGAAATATTTTATTCTGATTTTTCAGTTTTCATTTTTTAAATTCAAAAGTACAACTCTTTTACATATTTTTTTCAACGAGTCACGTACACTTATTTCCCTTTCAAAAATATGTAATGAGTTCAACAGGTGTAAGCCCTCTCGAAAACATTCATACAAACATAAATATTTTATAAATTGAAAATATACATAATGACATACATTTAAATATTTTTCATAAACATAAACATACAAATATTTTGGAAAATGTTAACGTCATTATTGATTATTTGAAACAAAGCTTTCTGCTTTAAATATGAACCCAAAAAGTGTAACACAGTACATATATACACAAGTATACATGCTACAATTCGACCATCCTGACAATTGAGATCACCTGATCTCCAATTCAATCTGTCACAATAAAAACTAATTACAACAATGTATTTACAACAAAAAATGCTACAATAATTCGACCGTCCTGACATCCTAGATCTCCTGATCTTCTGTCTTATCCCAATTTTTCTCATTCCCGAAAACCACGGACGCATATTACTGATTGCCCACACCCCAACATAAGGTATTCTAGACTGTTGAAAAGCTTCAACATCTTTCACTACATAACGATAATTTTTAAGTACTTTATCTATCATATATGGTCCTTTAAATTTCGGAATAAGTTTTTTATGTACACCTACACTAGAATCAAAATTTTTAAGCATTACGTTGTCTCCTTCTCGAAATATAGTTGGAGCTTTTCTCTTATTATTCACATATTCTTCATTATACTTTTGCAACTTTTTCAATTTTCTGCAGCACTATTTCTAATAACACAAAGAGATCTTGGCTCCTGAATTTGTTCCAACTCAATTAAATTCTCTTTCAAAACATCTAACACATTGCCTCGTTGTTTAACCCCAAACAACATTACACTAGGATATCCTGTTATAGTCCTATGTAATGTGTTATTCAACGCAAATTCTACAGTTTGTATAACATTATCCCAGTAAACATTTTTATCCGAACTAGACAATTTTGAATCATCGGACCTAAACTTCTATTTATCCTCTCAACTTGACGGTTTGCTTATGGCGAGCCTGTAGCTATCTTAACATGATTAACATTCTCTTCCTCCAAAAAATTAGAAAACTCACCAGAAGTAAAACAACTACCCCTAACAGACACAATCGTTTTAGGACGACTATACCATCGAAAATAAATTTTTAAAGCAGAAATAACTTCTTTGGTGTTGGTTGTTTTCGTTGGATATAACTTTACAAACTTTGTAAACGCATCTACCACAACTAACAAATGTTTTACTAGTCTTGAATTATCAACTGGGCCAAAATGATCTATATGTACTTTTTCAAAAGGTATACTCTCTTTAGGAATACTATGTAAAAATCCCTCTTCGCGACCATGTTTAGCTGAAAACGTTATACACTGCAAAGAATTCTGAATATGAATAATAACTTTTTGTTTCATTTGAGGAAACCAATAACATTTCGAAATAACATCCATTGTTTTATCTATACCCAAATGGCCCATATCATTATGATATTTAAATAACACATGATTTTCCATATTTTCTGGAACATAAAATAAAACCAAACCTTTTTGGTTTTTTCTATAAACTACACCGTTACGCATTTCGTATAAGTTATGCTCTTTTTTCTCTAAAAAATTACGCAACTCCTTTTTTGGGAAATAATTATATTATCTTCAAACGTATTTGTTTCTATTACTAAAATATTATTACAACGACTTAATGCATCTACATGTTGCATGCGACTTCCAGAATGATGCTCCAGTACATAATCATAATTTTGAAGCTGTAATGCCCACCTTGCTATCCTTGGATTTAATCCTTTTTTATTCAAAGTTAACGTTAACGAATTACAATCTGTAACTATTTTGAATTTCAAACCTTGCAAATAAACTCTAAATCTTTTAAGAGCATAAATGATTGCAAGAGTTTCAAGTTCAAAACTATGATATTTTGATTCAGCCTCACTTGTTCGTTTAGAAAAATAAAATACTGGATGAAAATCCCGTCTTTTTTTCGCTGCATTAGAATCGCTCCGAAACCTGCACTACTTGCATCACAATGCAACTCTGTCTCATCATTAGGATCATACAAAGCTAAAATAGGCGACTCTGTACAGATTGTAACTTTGTTGGAATTGGAAAATTTTTGATTGCTTCTAATTCCTTATTGTCTGCTCGTATACCATCCTTTGTAATAGTATATCCTAAATACTTTATTTGACTTGCTAAAAATTCACACTTATCTAACCTAAGCATTAAATTATTTTCACAAGATTTCGAAAAACTTCCGATAAAATTTCTGAATGTTCTTCTATAGTTTCTGTAGCTATCATTATACCATCCAAATATATAACAACCTTACCCTGTTTGATCATATCTGCAAAGACTTTGTTTACAGATCTTTGAAATGTTGACGGAGCATTCCTTAACCCAAACGGCATTTTTAAAAATTCGAACTGTCCAAGTGGAGTAACAAACGACGAAAACTTAATTGAATCTGGATCCATATAAACATGGAAAATCCATTTTTTAAATCTAACTTTATAAAAATCTTTTTATTTACCAACCTATCAAGTAAATCATTAATCAAAGGTATTGGATAATTATCCTTAGCTGTCACTTTATTAATTGTCCTAAAGTCAACACACATCCTTAGATCCCCAGTTTTCTTTCGGACCAATACTATAGGTGACACAAAGTCAGACTCACTTGGATTGCTAATATTTTGCTCTAAATAATCGTCTAATAATTTCTGTAGCTCATTTTTTTTCACTGTAAGACAAACGTCGAGGTGAACAACTAAACGGCTTAACACTACTTAACGCCAATTTCATCAGACATTTCACCTTTGGTTCCATCGGTCGTGGCCAACTCACATAATATTATTTAAATAAACCAATAAGTTTTGTTTGATCCGTAAATTTAACGTCATCTCCCACCTTAAGATTTATACCATCGTTATCATTTGGAGAAATTGCCAACAATACTGTATCAAACAAAACTTCATTATTATATTTCTTTTCAAAATTAGACACCATTTTATTCATATCTTCACTTCTAAAATTCTTCGACAAATTATCATCATTCTTCCCATTATAATTTATACTAATATCACAAATATCATCTTTACAATTATCAGCACATATTTTATCATTTTTATTCATAACTCCTAATACCGCGTTATTCTGAAAATTTATTTTAACTTCACGTTTTTCCCTTCATTCCGCAACCATAACAAGCTCCCTTCTCTATCTTAGGCTTTCGGCACTCTGAAGCATAGCGACCCATTTAGTTACAATTGTAACATCTTACATTTGCTTTATTTGTAGAAGCTGAGTACAAAAATTTTCCTACAACTTCTCGTTGTTTAACTTTTGAAAATGCCTGCAGCAACTGTGCTTTACTATTATAACATTGCAAATATGCCTGAATGCCTAACTGCTCGTCCATTATACCATCTATGAGATACTCAATTAACTCTTCTTCTTCCAAATTCAACGAGTTTGCTAACATAATTTTATCATATAATATTCTGCAAAACTTTCTGTTCGCTGCCATTTACGTTTTTCAAATTTCTTGCCTAAAATCAATTTACTATGAGTAGTACCAAAAACTACTTTCAACTCCTCTACCAGTTGCATAAAACTTTCAGCTACAAAATTTGGCTTTGAATGTAGCCATTGCTGAGATTTGCCCTTTAATTTGCCTAATAACAACAACCTCATAGTGTTTTCGTTAACGCTATATATGGAGTATTCCATCCCATTTCGACCAATTAGGACCCGACCCCTTTAGAATTGGCTGAAAGTTTTTCTTCTTTTTCTAGCTTGTGAAAGACGTTTTTCAGAATTTTTTCAAATTTTTTCATCAAACTCAAAAAAAGTTATGAATTTTTAAAAAAAACACCGTTTTTGTTTTCATAATGCTATAACTTTTTCAAAAATTGACCGTTTGGGATCTTTTTTTTTTTTAATTTTTTTTAAATGTACTTTTCGGAAAAAATACAAAAAATTTTTTAAAGTTTTTTTACAATTAAATAAAAAAAAAATAATCGGCCCACTCCGGGATTAGTGGGGATGATTTCAGAATTAATTGAAGTTTTTTATGAGAAAAAAAAAAATGGCGAAATTCGAAAAATCTCGAAAAACTGAAAAATTACAAAAAAAAAATTTAAAAATTTTTTTGTATTTTTTCCGAAAAGTACATTTAAAAACAAATTTAAAAAAAAAGATCCCAAACGGTCAATTTTTGAAAAAGTTATAGCATTTTGAAAACAAAATCGGTGTTTTTTTTTAAATTCATAACTTTTTTTGAGTTGGATGAAAAAATTCTGAAAAACGTCTTTCGTAAGCTAGAAAAAGAAGAAAAACTTTCAGCCAATTCTAAAGGGGTCGGGTTCAAAATTGGTCGAAATGGGATGGAATACCCCATATGCTTTTTATACTTTCTATCTGCAACACCCATGTATATACATCACCACTACCATCATAATCCGGTACTAATCCTCTTAAATTTTCGTAATTAATTTTTACAGTATCTGATACATGATTCGGTAATCCTGTATCCCTACAGACGCCAAGACTTGAGATTTGCTTTAAAAATTTATTTTCCTTTTAAAGTAACTCTTTTTCTCGTCTCAATAAGTCAGCTTCCTTCTGAATACCCAAAAATTCAACTCCTGCTGCATCACAACAACCAGTATGTGTATCATTTACTTGCTGCTTAGAAACAAAAT
Organism: Eurosta solidaginis; assembly: GCF_040869045.1. Lineage (NCBI taxonomy): Eukaryota > Metazoa > Arthropoda > Insecta > Diptera > Tephritidae > Eurosta > Eurosta solidaginis. The sequence goes on from NC_090324.1 coordinate 104,843,423, forward strand.
TCAAACCTTCCTCTTCCATAAAGTCATCTGATTCAGCGTCAATAGGGCAAACTCCACGCTGATCAAAATGAACTTCATTGATTCGCAAAGAAAGGGTAGCCTTGGACCCTGATGTAGGTAATTTCAATTGCCTAAGCCACTCACGCAATTGAGTGATTGTATAGTCTTTTGCGCAAATTGTATTCTCCATGAAGACAACCTCGTTAAAATAATCAACAATGAAAATAACAAGAATAATCAAAATAAAACCAAAACAATAATAACAAAAACAAAAAAAAATGTTTAGCTTATGGCGTTTTTTTTATATATATATTTTTTTTAAAAGCCTTTTTTGTTTTATGCCTTTTCTTCTTTTTAAAAAAAAAAAATTTATATTACGTCTTCGTTGCCACTTCTCTTCTGTTTTAAATGTTAGATATCTTAATTACTTCCACCCTGTTCTTTTCTTAATCACCACAATAATTAGTGTTCAACCATTCAGTCTTGCGAGTAAATTTGCTCCAATATTACCAAATTGTCAACCATTATTAATATCCTCAAATATCCTCGTGCATACCACCAATATGTTCAACTGCCAATTAATCGTTTTCTCCAAATTTCTTTTGAAAGTCACCAATTTTTATTCCAAAAATATCAAGCTCCTCATGATATCTTCAAATGTTACAAATATAGCCAACATCACCACAAACGACCAACCATTATAATAAATCAAAAGATCAATTCTCAATTGCTCCACAGAATAAGTATTTCCTTCTATTTTTCTAAAAACTTCCTTCGATCTCGATATACAGGACACTTGGATATATGTATGTATGCAGCTTCACAATATAATACTGTGCATCAGTATATGTATCTAGGTATATTTCATCCAGTAATTATTTTTAAATATGTAAATTCCTTTATGATTATTTCTTAAATTGATTATTTTAAATCGAAAATGTTAACTTCATTATTGATTATTTGAAACAAAGCTTTCTGCTTTAAATATGAACCCAAAAAGTGTAACACAGTACATTTATACACAAGTATACATGTTACAATTCGACCATCCTGACAATTGAGATCACCTGTTCTGCAATTCAATTTATCACAATAAAAACTAATTAAAACAATGTGTTTACAACAAAAAATGCTACAATAATTCGACCATCCTGACATCTTAGATCTCCTGATCTTCTGTCTTATCCCAATTTTTCTCATTCCCCGAAAACCACGGACGCATATTACTGATTGCCGACACCCCAACTACAACAACATCTTTCACTACATAACGATCATTTTTAAGTACTTTATCTATCATATATGGTCCTTTATATTTCGGAATAAGTTTTTTATGTACACCTACGCTAGAATCAAAATTTTTAAGCATTACGTTATCTCCTTCTCGAAATATAGTTGGAGCTTTTCTCTTACTATTCACATCTTCTTCATTACATTATACTTTTGCAACTTTTTTCATTTTCTGCAGCACTATTTCTAATAACACAAAGAGATCTTGGCTCCTAAATTTGTTCCAACTCAATTAAATTCTCCTTCAAAACATCTAACATATTGCCTTGTTGTTTAACCTCAAACAACATTACACTAGGATATTCTTTTATAGTCCTATGTAATGTGTTATTCAACGCAAATTCTACAGTTTCTATAACATTATCCCAGTAAACATTTTTATCCGAACTAGACAATTTGGAATCATCGGACCTAAACTTCTATTTATCCTCTCAACTTGACCGTTTGCTTATGGCGAGCCTGTAGCTATCTAACATGATTAACATTATCTTCCTCCAAAAAATTGGAAAACTCACCAGAAGTAAAACAACTACCCCTATCAGACACAATCGTTTTAGGACGACTATACCATCGAAAATAAATTTTTAAAGCAGAAATAACTTCTTTGGTGTTGGTTGTTTTCGTTGGATATAACTTTACAAACTTTGTAAACGCATCTACCACAACTAACAAATGTTTTACTAGTCTTGAATTATCAACTGGGCCAAAATGATCTATATGTAGTTTTTCAAAAGGTATACTCTCTTTAGGAATACTATGTAAAAATCCCTCTTCGCGACCATGTTTAGCTGAAAACGTTATACACTGCAAACAATTTTGAATATGAATAATAACTTTTTGTTTCATTTGAGGAAACCAATAACTTTTCGAAATAACATCCATTGTTTTATCTATACCCAAATGCCCCATATCATTATGATATTTAAATAACACATGATTTTCCATACTTTCTGGAACATAAAATAAAACCAAACCTTTTTGATTTTTTCTATAAACTACACCGTTACGCATTTTGTATAAGTTATGCTCTTTTTTCTCTAAAAAATTACGCAACTCCTTTTTTGGCAAATAATTATATTATCTTCAAACGTATTTGTTTCTATTACTAAAATATTATTATAACGACTTAATGCATTTACATGTTGCATGCGACTTCCAGAACGATGCTCCAGTACATAATCATAATTTAGAAGTTGTAATTCCCACCTTGCTATCCTTGGATTTAATTCTTTAAAATCTGTAACTATTTTGAATTTCAAACCTTGCAAATAAACTCTAAATCTTTTAAGAGCATAAATGATTGCAAGAGTTTCAAGTTCAAAACTATGATATTTTGATTCAGCCTCACTTGTTCGTTTAGAAAAAAAATACTGGATGCAGTTTCCCGTCTTTTTTTCGCTGCATTAGAATCGCTCCGAAACCTGCACTACTTGCATCACAATGCAAACCTGTCTCATCATTAGGATCATACAAAGCTAAAATAGGCGACGCCAACAACTTTTCTTTGAGATTTTCAAAACATAACAACTCATTTTCCCCAAACTAAAACTTCTTATCTTTTCTTGTTAAATCATACAATGGCTTTGCGGAAGAAAAGTCTTTAACAAACCTGCGGAAATACGAACATAGTCCAAGAAAACTCTGTACAGATTGTAACTTTGTTGGAATTGGAAAATTTTTGATTGCTTCTAATTCCTTATTGTCTGCTCGTATACCATCCTTTGTAATAGTATATCCTAAATACTTTATTTGACTTGCTAAAAATTCACACTTATCTAACCTAAGCATCAAATTATTTTCACAAGATTTCGAAAAACTTCCGATAAAATTTCTGAATGTTCTTCTATAGTTTCTGTAACTATCACTATACCATCCAAATATATAATAACCTTACCCTGTTTGATCATATCTGCAAAGACTTTGTTTACAGATCTTTGAAATGTTGACGGAGCATTCCTTAACCCAAACGGCATTCTTAAAAATTCGAACTGTCCAAGTGGAGTAACAAACGACGTAAACTTAATTGAATCAGGATCCATATATACATTGAAAAATCCATTTTTTAAATCTAACTTTATAAAAATATTTTTATTTACCAACCTATAAAGTAAATCATCAATCAAAGGTATTGGATAATTATCCTTAGCTGTCACTTTATTAATTGTCCTAAAGTCAACACACATCCTTAGATCCCCAGTTTTCTTTCGGACCAATACTATAGGTGACACAAACTCAGACTCACTTGGCCTGATAATATTTTGTTCTAAATAATCGTCTAATAATTTCTGTAGCTCACTTTTTTCACTGTAAGACAAACGTCGAGGTGAACAACTAAACGGCTTAACACTACTTAACGCCAATTTCATCAGACATTTCACCTTTGGTTCCATCGGTCGTGGCCAACTCACATAATATTATTTAAATAAACCAATAAGTCTTGTTTGATCCGTAAATTTAACGTCATCTCCCACCTTAAGATTTATACCATCGTTATCATTTGGAGAAATTGCCAACAATACTGTATCAAACAAAACTTCATTATTATTTTTCTTTTCAAAATTAGACACCATTTTATTCACATCTTTACTACTAAAATTCTTCGACAAATTATCATCATTCTTCCCATTATAATTTATACTAATATCACAAATATCATCTTTACAATTATCAGCACATATTTTATCATTTTTATTTATAACTCCTAATACCGCGTTATTCTGAAAATTTATTTTAACTTCACGTTTTTCCCTTAAAATTTTAAACCCTCCAATTTTCAAAAAATCTCTACCCAATACTGCATCATATCCCATTGTCCTATCAGCAACCACAAAAAGAGTTATATTAAACTCCTCTTCATCCAACAAAATAGAACACAAAAGCTTTCCATAAGTTTGAACTCTTGTTTTATTTAATCCATAAAATTCAGAATTAAAATTTAAAAATAAACTAACATCAACTCCACTGGGAATGTTAGACTTCCGAATGAAACTAATTGGACTTCCGGAATCTATCAGGCAATCTACAGAAAAATAAAAATTACCAAAATTTCGAACTATGAACGAAAAATACCTTACATATTCATCTCCCTCTACAAGATGTACTGTCTCATTACGATCTGGACATTCATTGATCCGATGAGTTTTGCTTCCGCAACCATAACAAGCTCCCTTCTCTATCTTAGGCTTTCGGCACTCTGAAGCATAATAACCCATTGAGTTACAATTGTAACATCTTATATTTGCTTTATTTGTAGAAGCTGAGTTCAAAAATTTTCCTACAACTTCTCGTTGTTTAACTTTTGAAAATGCCTGCAGCAACTGTGCTTTACTATTATAACATTGCAAATATGCCTGAATGCCTAACTGCTCGTCCATTATACCATCTATGACATACTCAATTAACTTTTCTTCTTCCAAATTCAACGAGTTTGCTAACATAATTTTATCATTATAATATTCTGCAAAACTTTCTGTTTGCTTCCATTTACGTTTTTCAAATTCCTTGCGTAAAATTAATTTACTATGAGTAGTACCAAACACTACTTTCAACTCCTCTACCAGTTGCATAAAACTTTCAGCTTCAAAATTTGGCTTTGAATGTAGCCATTGCTGAGGTTTGCCCTTTAATTTGCCTAATAACAACAACCTCATAGTGTTTTCGTTAACACTATATATGGAGTATTCCATCCCATTTCGACCAATTTGGACCGACCCCTTTAGAGTTGGCTAAAAGTTTTTCTTCTTTTTCTAGCTTACGAAAGACGTTTTTCAGAATGTTTTCAAATTTTTTCATCCAACTCAAAAAAAGTTATGAATTTTTAAAAAAACACCGTTTTTGTTTTCAAAATGCTATAACTTTTTCAAAAATTGACCGTTAGGGATCTTTTTTTTTTTTAATTTTTTTAAATGTACTTTTCGGAAAAAATACAAAAAAATTTTTAAAGTTTTCTTTGTAATTTTTCAGTTTTTCGAGATTTTTTGAATTTCGCCATTTTTTTTTCTCATAAAAAACTTCAATCAATTCTGCAATCAGCCCCACTAATCCCGGAGTGGTCCGATTATTATTTTTTTTTAATTAATTGAAATTTTTTTGTATTTTTTCTGAAAAGTACACTTAAAAACAAATTTAAAAAAAAAAAGATCCCAAACGGTCAATTTTTGAAAAAGTTATAGCAACTTTTTTTGAGTTGGATGAAAAAATTTGAAAAAATTCTGAAAAACGTCCTTCGTAAGCTAGAAAAAGAATAAAAACTTTCAGCCAATTCTAAAGGGGTCGGGTTCAAAATTGGTCGAAATGGGATGGAATACCCCATATGCTTTTGATACTTTCTATCTGCATCACCCATGTATCTACATCACCACTACCATCATAATCCGGTACTAATCCTCTTAAATTTTCGTAATTCATTTTTACAGTATCTGATACAGGATTCGGTAATCCTGTATCCCTACAGACGCCAAGACTTGAGATTTGCTTTGAAAATTCCTTTTCCTTTTCAAGTAACCCTTTTTCTCGTCTCAATAAGTCAGCTTCCTTCTGAATACCCAAAAATTCAACTCCTGCTGCATCACAAGAACCAGTATGTGTATCATTTGCTTGCTGCTTAGAAACAAAATTAAAACCTTCCTCTTCCATAAAGTCATCTGATTCAGCGTCAATAGGGCAAACTCTACGCTGATCAAAAGGTACTTCATTGATTCGCAAAGCAAGGGTAGCCTTGGACCCTGATGTAGGTAATTTCAATTGCCTAAGCCACTCACGCAATTGAGTGACTGTATAGTCTTTTGCACAAATTGTATTCTCGTTAAAATAATCAACAATGAAAATAACAAGAATAATCAAAATAAAAACAAAACAATAATAACAAAAACAAAAAAAAAATGTTTAACTTATGGCGTTTTTTATATATATATTTTTTTAAAGTCTTTTTTGTTTTTTACCTTTTCTTCTTTTTAAAAAAAAAAAACTTAATATTACGTCTTCGTTACCACTTCTCTTCGGTTTTAAATGTTAGATATCTTAATTACTTCCACCCTGTTCTTTTCTTTATCACTACAATAACTAGTGTTCAACCATTCAGTCTTGCAAGTATATTTGCTCCAATATTACCAAATTGTCAACCATTATAAATATCCTCAAATATCCTCGTGCATGCCACCAATATGTTCAACAGCCAATTAAATGTTTTCTCCAAATTTCTTTTGAAAGTCACCAATTTTTATTCCAAAAATATCAAGCTCCTCATGATTTCTTCAAATGTTACAAATATAGCCAACATCACCACAAACGACCAACCATTATAATAAATCAAAAGATCAATTCTCAATTGCTCCACAGAATAAGTATTTCCTTCTATTTTTCTAAAAACTTCCATCGATCTCGATATACAGGACACCTTTGGATATATGTATGTATGCAGCTTCACAATGTAATACTGCGCATCAGTATGTGTATCTAGGTATATTTCATCCAGTAATTATTTTTAAATATGTAAATTCCTTTATGATTATTTCTTAAATTGATTATTTTAAATCGAAGGATATTAAAATTGAAAATAAGGCCGGGCACCACTTCTGAAAATTGTAGGATGCCAACGTCTTGTTTGTTCAAAATATTTTATTCTGATTTTTCAGTTTTCATTTTTTAAATTCAAAAGTAAAATTCTTTTACATATTTTTTTCAACGAGTCACGCAAACTTATTTCCCTTTCAAAAATATGTAACGAGTTCAACAAGTGTAGGCCCTCTCGAAAACATTCATACAAATATAAATATTTTATGTTGAACTTTAGCTGGCTCGAGGTCAATAAAAATACGTTGAATAAAACCACAGGTTTTTTAACTAATTTATTCCAATATATTTCGGTTATTCCGCGATAACCGTTCTCAAGGATCTGTGTATAAATGTGATATAAACAATTTTCTTATTACCAAAAACAGTCAAAACATAAACAATATTTGTATATATGTACATACATTTCTTTTCACGTCTTTATAACTTGACGCGGAGCTTAACACTGTCTATTTGATCGTTAGTAAATGACGAAACAAGTGAGCAACGCCATCGGTATCCGTTTTGTAGTTTAGCCGAATGTCTGGTGGAGTGTATAATTAACATTTCTAGTGAAATCGTTTGTTGTAGTGTTGTTCTTGTTGTAATATTGTTACTTTTTCGTAGTTGGGGGAGTGGCCGCTACTTGCACAGTGTGCCATAAGTGCAGTTTTTTGTGTATTTGAATGATGGCACTGTTTAACGTCGCATTTGTGTTGTGCTAGTCTGGTTTTTAACTTTGATTTCGTTGTGCCAATATACATACTTTTGCAAGGTTCTTGGTTATTGCCGTTACATGGAATTTTATAAATTACATTACTTTTTTCTAATTGAGGTATTTTTGACTTAGTTTTGTTGAACATGGTTTTCAGAGTGTTGGTTGGCTTATGGGACCTGTGGTTTTATTCAACGTATTTTTATTGACCTCGAGCCAGCTAAAGTTCAACATATTTACATATAAAAAGGTCGCTAAAAACATTCAGTTTATAAATATTTTATAAATTGAAAATGTACATAATGACATACATTTAAATATTTTTCATAAACATAAACATACAAAATGATCTATATGTACTTTTTCAAAAGGTATACTCTCTTTAGGAATACTATGTAAAAATCCCTCTTCGCGACCATGTTTAGCTGAAAACGTTATACACTGCAAACAATTTTGAATATGAATAATAACTTTTTGTTTCATTTGAGGAAACCAATAACTTTTCGAAATAACATCCATTGTTTTATCTATACCCAAATGCCCCATATCATTATGAAATTTAAATAACACATGATTTTCCATACTTTCTGGAACATAAAATAAAACCAAACCTTTTTGATTTTTTCTATAAACTACACCGTTACGCATTTCGTATAAGTTTTGCTCTTTTTCCTCTAAAAAATTACGCAACTCCTTTTTTTGGCAAATAATTATATTATCTTCAAACGTATTTGTTTCTATTACTAAAATATTATTATAACGACTTAATGTATCTACATGTTGCATGCGACTTCCCGAACGATGCTCGAGTACATAATCATAATTTTGAAGTTGTAATGCCCACCTTGCTATCCCTGGATTTAATTCTTTACAATCTGTAACAATTTTGAATTTCAAACCTTGCAAATAAACTCTAAATCTTTTAAGAGCATAAATGATTGCAAGAGTTTCAAGCTCAAACCTATGATATTTTGATTCAGCCTCACTTGTTCGTTTAGAAAAATAAAATACTGGATGCAGTTTCTCGTCTTTTTTTCGCTGCATTAGAATCGCTCCGAAATCTGCACTACTTGCATCACACTGCAACTGTGTCTCATCATTAGGATCATACAAAGCTAAAATAGGCGACGCCAACAACTTTTCTTTGAGATTTTCAAAACTTAACAACTCATTTTCCCCAAACTGAAACTTCTTATCTTTTCTTGTTAAATCATACAATGGCTTTGCAAGCGAAGAGAATTCTTTAACAAACCTGCGGAAATACGAACATAGTCCAAGAAAACTCAGTACAGATTGTAACTTTGTTGGAATTGGAATATTTTTGATTGCTGCTAATCCTTATTATCTGCTCGTATACCATCCTTTGTAATAGTATATCCTAAATACTTTATTTGACTTGCTAAAAATTCACACTTCTCTAACCTAAGCATCAAGTTATTTTCAACAAGATTTCGAAAAACTTCCGATAAAATTTCCGAATGTTCTTCTATAGTTTCTGTAGCTATCATTATACCATCCAAATATATAACAACCTTACCCTGTTTGATCATATCTGCAAAGACTTTGTTTACAGATCTTTGCAATGTTGACGGAGCATTCCTTAACCCAAACGTCATTTTTTAAAAATTCGAACTGTCCAAGTGGAGTAACACACGACGTAAACTTAATTGAATCTGGATCCATATAAACATGGAAAATCCATTTTTTAAATCTAACTTTATAAAAATCTTTTTATTTACCAACCTATCAAGTAAATCATTAATCAAAGGTATTGGATAATTATCCTTAGCTGTCACTTTATTAATTGTCCTAAAGTCAACACACATCCTTAGATCCCCAGTTTTTTTCGGACCAATACTATAGGTGACACAAAGTCAGACTCACTTGGATTGATAATATTTTGCTCTAAATAATCGTCTAATAATTTCTGTAGCTCATTTTTTTCACTGTAAGACAAACGTCGAGGTGAACATCTAAACGGCTTAACACTACTGTTTAAGCGACTTAAACTATGAACATTTTTCGTTCGTTTATTTCAGTAGCCATTGAGTGTGCTTGTAATTCTCAACTGGTTAGTGAAATATTCTAAAGACATAGTTTGAGGTTTTTAATTAAAATCGAGGTTCTTCGGATGGTGTGCTAATACATCAGAGCCCAGCGCTCGCCTCCATATCACACTTTGAAGGGGTTCTTCAAATAGAAGATGAGGTGGCTCATTAGAGCGAAACCTCAGAGTGCCCAACTCTCGCCCCAAATTAAATAAATAGAGGTTTTTCTTGTAGAAAATGGGGTGCCAATACCTCAGAGCCGTCCCGTGCTCGCCTCCATATCCCATTTTAAAGGGTTCTTCAAATAGAGGATGAGGTGGCTCAGTAGAGCGAAGCCTCAGAGCCCCCCAGTGCTCGCCCCCACATTAAATAAATAAAGGTGTACTGATGCTATGCATCCTCCCATGACTTAAATACACCAATAACACTAAAACTACCCAACTCAATAAATGGAATACATTAAATCAAAAACCCCATAAACTCAATACAGTCCATTAATAATAATAATTTATAAATTTAAAAAAAGGAATGCTTGGTGGGAGTTGAACCCGCAACCCCGGGCGTTTGGTCGGGTACGTCAGCCACTGTGCCACGACTCATATGCTTACAAGCACATAAAATTACTCATTTATAACTCTTATTAAACTGCTCGCCCTCAATTGCCCAAAGCTTAGACATGGTCCTTCTAGCCGGATCACTGGCTCGTATGGAAGTTTCATTAGACGACTAAGCCGTCTAAGGGGGGAGTATGTTTAAGCGACTTAAACTATGAACATTTTTCGTTCGTTTATTTCAGTAGCCATTGAGTGTGCTTGTAATTCTCAACTGGTTAGTGAAATATTCTAAAGACATAGTTTGAGGTTTTTAATTAAAATCGAGGTTCTTCGGATGGTGTGCTAATACATCAGAGCCCAGTGCTCGCCTCCATATCACACTTTGAAGGGGTTCTTCAAATAGAAGATGAGGTGGCTCATTAGGGCGAAACCTCAGAGTGCCCAACTCTCGCCCCAAATTAAATAAATAGAGGTTTTTCTTGTAGAAAATGGGGTGCCAATACCTCAGAGCCGTCCCGTGCTCGCCTCCATATCCCATTTTAAAGGGTTCTTCAAATAGAGGATGAGGTGGCTCAGTAGAGCGAAGCCTCAGAGCCCCCCAGTGCTCGCCCCCACATTAAATAAATAAAGGTGTACTGATGCTATGCATCCTCCCATGACTTAAATACACCAATAACACTAAAACTACCCAACTCAATAAATGGAATACATTAAATCAAAAACCCCATAAACTCAATACAGTCCATTAATAATAATAATTTATAAATTTAAAAAAAGGAATGCTTGGTGGGAGTTGAACCCGCAACCCCGGGCGTTTGGTCGGGTACGTCAGCCACTGTGCCACGACTCATACGCTTACAAGCACATAAAATTACTCATTTATAACTCTTATTAAACTGCTCGCCCTCAATTGCCCAAAGCTTAGACAACTACTTAACGCCAATTTCATCAGACATTTCACCTTTGGTTCCATCGGTCGTGGCCAACTCACATAATATTATTTAAATAAACCAATAAGTTTTGTTTGATCCGTAAATTTAACGTCATCTCCCACCTTAAGATGTATACCATCGTTATCATTTGGAGAAATTGCCAACAATACTGTATCAAACAAAACTTCATTATTATTTTTCTTTTTAAAATTAGACACCATTTTATTCACATCTTCACTACTAAAATTCTTCGACAAATTATCGTCATTCTTCCCATTATAATTTATACTAATATCACAAATATCATCTTTACAATTATCAGCACATATTTTATCATTTTTATTTATAACTCCTAATACCGCGTTATTCTGAAAATTTATTTTAACTTCACGTTTTTCCCTTAACATTTTAAACCCTCCAATTTTCAAAAACTCTCTACCCAATACTGCATCATATCCCATTGTCCTATCAGCAACCACAAAAAGAGTTATATTAAACTCCTCTTCATCCAACAAAATAGAACGCGAAAGCTTTCCATAAGTTTGAACTCTTGTTTTATTTAATCCATAAAATTCAGAATTAAAATTTAAAAATAAACTAACATCAACTCCACTGGGAATGTTAGACTTCCGAATGAAACTAATTGGACTTCCGGAATCTATCAGGCAATCTACAGAAAAATAAAAATTACCAAAATGTCGAACTATGAACGAAAAAGACCTTACATATTCATCTCCCTCTACAAGATGTACTGTCTCATTACGATCTGGACATTCCTTGATCCGATGAGCTTTGCTTCCGAAACCATAACAAGCTCCCTTCTCTATCTTAGGCTTTCGGTACTCTGAAGCATAGTGACCCATTGAGTTACAATTGTAACATCTTATATTTGCTTTATTTGTAGAAGCTGAGTTCAAAAATTTTCCTACAACTTCTCGTTGTTTAACTTTTGAAAATGCCTGCAGCAACTGTGCTTTACTATTATAACATTGCAAATATGCCTGAATGCCTAACTGCTCGTCCATTATACCATCTATGACATACTCAATTAACTTTTCTTCTTCCAAATTCAACGAGTTTGCTAACATAATTTTATCATTATAATATCCTGCAAAACTTTCTGTTTGCTTCCATTTACGTTTTTCAAATTCCTTGCGTAAAATTAATTTACTATGAGTAGTACCAAACACTACTTTCAACTCCTCTACCAGTTGCATAAAACTTTCAGCTTCAAAATTTGGCTTTGAATGTAGCCATTGCTGAGGTTTGCCCTTTAATTTGCCTAATAACAACAACCTCATAGTGTTTTCGTTAACACTATATATGGAGTATTCCATCCCATTTCGACCAATTTGGACCGACCCCTTTAGAGTTGGCTAAAAGTTTTTCTTCTTTTTCTAGCTTACGAAAGACGTTTTTCAGAATGTTTTCAAATTTTTTCATCCAACTCAAAAAAAGTTATGAATTTTTAAAAAAACACCGTTTTTGTTTTCAAAATGCTATAACTTTTTCAAAAATTGACCGTTAGGGATCTTTTTATTAATTTTTTTAAATGTACTTTTCCGAAAAAATACAAAAAAATTTTTAAAGTTTTTTTTTGTAATTTTTCAGTTTTTCGAGATTTTTCGAATTTCGCCATTTTTTTTCTCATAAAAAACTTCAATCAATTCTGCAATCATCCCTACTAATACCGGAGTGGTCCGATTATTTATTTTTTTTTTATTTAATTGAAAAAAAAAAACTTTAAAAAATTTTTTGTATTTTTTCCGAAAAGTACATTTAAAAACAAATTCAAAAAAAAGAAGATCCCAAACGGTCAATTTTTGAAAAAGTTATAGCATTTTGAAAACAAAAACGGTGTCCAACTCAAAATAAGTTATGAATTAAAAAAAAACGGTGTTTTTTTTTCAAAATGCTATATATAACCTTTTCAAAAATTGAACGTTTGGGATCTTTTTTTTTTAAATTTGTTTTTAAATGTACTTTTCGGAAAAAATACAAAAAAATGTTTAAAGTTTTTTTTCAATTAAATAAAAAAAAATATTAATCGGCCCACTCCGGGATTAGTGGGGATGATTGCAGAATTGATTGAAGTTGTTTATGAGAAAAAAAATGGCAAAATTCGAAAAATCTCGAAAAACTGAAAAATTACAAAAAAAACTTTAAAAATGTTTTTGTATTTTTTCCGAAAAGTACATCACCACCAGTACCATCATAATCCGGTACTAATCCTCTTAAATTTTCGTAATTCATTTTTACAGTATCTGATACAGGATTCGGTAATCCTGTAGCCCTATAGACGCCAAGAATTGAGATTTGCTTTAAAATTTCCTTATCCTTTTCAAGTAACCCTTTTTCTCGTGTCAATAAGTCAGCTTCCTTCTGAATACCCAAAAGTTCAACTCCTGCTGCATCACAAGAACCAGTATGTGTATCATTTACTTGCTGCTTAGAAACAAAATTCAAACCTTCCTCTTCCATAAAGTCATCTGGGTCAGCGTCAATAGGGGAAACTCCACGCTGATCAAAAGGTACTTCGTTGGTTCGCAAAGCAAGGGAAGCCTTGGGCCCTGATGTAGGTAATTTCAATTGCCTAAGCCACTCACGCAATTGAGTGACTATATAGTCTTTTGCACAAATTGTATTCTCCATGAAGGCAACCTCGTTAAAATAATTAACAATGAAAATAACAAGAATAATCAAAATAAAAACAAAACAATAATAACAAAAAAAAAAAAAAAATGTTTAGCTTATGGCGTTTTTTTTATATATATATTTTTTTAAAGCCTATTTTGTTTTATGCCTTTTCTTCTTTAAAAAAAAAAAAATTAATATTACGTCTTCGTTACCACTTCTCTTCGGTTTTAAATGTTAGATATCTTAATTACTTCCACCCTGCTCGTTTCTTTATCACCACAATAACTAGTGTTCAACCATTCAGTCTTGCGAGTAAATTTGCTCCAATATTACCAAATTGTCAACCATTATAATATCCTCAAATATCCTCGTGCCTACCACCAATATGTTCAACTGCCAATTAATCGTTTTCTCCAAATTTCTTTTGAAAGTCACCAATTTTTATTCCAAAAATATCAAGCTCCTCATGATTTCGTCAAATGTTACAAATATAGCCAACATCACCAAAAACGACCAACCATTATAATAAATCAAAAGATCAATTCTCAATTGCTCCACAGAATAAGTATTTCCTTCTATTTTTCTAAAAACTTCCTTCGATCTCGATATACAGGACACCTTTGGATATATGTATGTATGCAGCTTCACAATGTAATACTGCGCATCAGTATATGTATCTAGGTATATTTCATCCAGTAATTATTTTTAAATATGTAAATTCCTTTATGATTATTTCTTAAATTGATTGTTTTAAATCGAAGGATATTAAAATTGAAAATAAGATCGGGCACCACTTCTGAAAATTGTAGGATGCCAACGTCTTGTTTGTTCAAAATATTTTATTCTGATATTTCAGTTTTCATTTTTTAAATTCAAAAGTACAACTCTTTTACATATTTTTTTCAACGAGTCACGTACACTTATTTCCCTTTCAAAAATATGTAACGAGTTCAACAAGTGTACGCTCTCTCGAAAACATTCATACAAACATAAATATTTTATAAATTGAAAATATACATAATGACATACATTTAAATATTTTTCATAAACATAAACATACAAATATTTTGGAAAATGTTAACTTCACTTCTACTTCTCCTTTTAACACATCTAACACTTTGCCTCGTTGTTTAACCCCAAACAAAATTACACTAGGATATTCTTTTATAGTCCTATGTAATGTATTATTCAACGCAAATTCTACAGTTTCTATAACATTATCCCAGTAAACATTTTTATCCGAACTAGACAATTTTGAATCATCGGACCTAAACTTCTATTTATCCTTTCAACTTGACCGTTTGCTTATGGCGAGCCTGTAGCTATCCTAACATGATTAACATTCTCTTCCTCCAAAAAATTAGAAAACTCACCAGAAGTAAAACAACTACCCTATCAGACACAATCGTTTTAGGACGACTATAGCATCGAAAATAAATTTTTAAAGCAGAAATAATTTCTTTGGTGTTGGTTGTTTTCGTTGGATATAACTTTACAAACTTTATAAACGCATCTACCACAACTAACAAATGTTTTACTAGTCTTGAATTATCAACTGGTAATTTACTTTTTCAAAAGGTGTACTCTCTTTAGGAATACTATGTAAAAATCCCTCATCGCGACCATGTTTAGCTGAAAACGTTATACACTGCAAACAATTCTGAATATGAATAATAACTTTTTGTTTCATTTGAGGAAACCAATAACATTTCGAAATAACATCCATTGTTTTATCTATACCCAAATGGCCCATATCATTATGATATTTAAATAACACATGATTTTCCATATTTTCTGGAACATAAAATAAAACCAAACCTTTTTGATTTTTTCTATAAACTACACTGTTACGCATTTCGTATAAGTTATGCTCTTTTTTCTCTAAGAAATTACGCAACTCCTTTTTTGGCAAATAATTATATTATCTTTAAACGTATTTGTTTCTATTACTAAAATATTATTACAACGACTTAATGCATCTACATGTTGCATGCGACTTCCATAACGATGCTCCAGTACATAATCATAATTTTGAAGCTGTAATGGCCACCTTGCTATCTTTGGATTTAATTCTTTTTTATTTAAAGTTAACGTTAACGAATTACAATCTGTAACTATTTTGAATTTCAAACCTTGCAAATAAACTCTAAATCTTTTAAGAGCATAAATGATTGAATTGTTTCAAGTTCAAAACTATGATATTTTGATTCAGCCTCACTTGTTCGTTTAGAAAAATAAAATACTGGATGCAGTTTTCCGTCTTTTTTCGCTGCATTATAATCGCTCCGAAACCTGCACTACTTGCATCACAATGCAACTCTGTCTCATCATTAGGATCATACAAAGCTAAAATAGGCGACGCCAACAACTTTTCTTTGAGATTTTCAAAACATAACAACTCATTTTCCCCAAACTGAAACTTCTTATCTTTTCTTGTTAAATCATACAATGGCTTTGCCGAACATACGAACATAGTCCAAGAAAACTCTGTACAGATTGTAACTTTGTTGGAATTGGAAAATGTTTGATTGCTGCTAATCCCTTATTGTCTGCTCGTATACCATCCTTTGTAATAGTATATCCTAAATACTTTATTTGACTTGCTAAAAATTCACACTTATCTAACATAAGCATCAAATTATTTTCAACAAGATTTCAAAAAACTTCCGATAAAATTTCTGAATGTTCTTCTATAGTTTCTGTAGCTATCATTATACCTTACCCTGTTTGATCATATCTGCAATCTTTGAAATGTTGACGGAGCATTCCTTAACCCAAACGGCATTCTTAAAAATTCGAACTGTCCAAGTGGAGTAACAAACGACGTAAACTTAATTGAATCTGGATCCATATAAACATGGAAAAATCCATTTTTTAAATCTAACTTTATAAAAATCTTTTTATTTACCAACCTATCAAGTAAATCATTTATCAAAGGTATTGTATAATTACCCTTAGCTGTCACTTTATTAATTGTCCTAAAGTCAACACACATCCTTAGATCCCCAGTTTTCTTTCGGACCATACTATAGGTGACACAAACTCAGACTCACTTGGCCTGATAATATTTTGCTCTAAATAATCGTCTAATAATTTCTGTAGCTCATTTTTTTCACTGTAAGACAAACGTCGAGGTGAACAACTAAACGGTTTAACACTACTTAACGCCAATTTCATCAGACATTTCACCTTTGGTTCCATCGGTCGTGGCCAACTCACATAATATTATTTAAATAAACCAATAAGTTTTGTTTGATCCGTAAATTTAACGTCATCTCCCACCTTAAGATTTATACCATCGTTATCATTTGGAGAATTGCCAACAATACTGTATCAAACAAAACTTCATTATTATTTTTCTTTTCAAAATTAGACACCATTTTTTTCACGTCTTCACTACTAAAATTCTTCGACAAATTATCATCATTCTTCCCATTATAATTTATACTAATATCACAAATATCATCTTTACAATTATCAGCACATATTTTATCATTTTTATACTCAGTTGAGCAGAGCTCACAGAGTATATTAACTTTGATTGGATAACGGTTGGTTGTACAGGTATAAAGGAATCGAGATAGATATAGACTTCCATATATCAAAATCATCAGTATCGAAAAAAAATTCGATTGAGCCATGTCCGTCCGTCTGTCCGTTAACACGATAACTTGAGTAAATTTCGAGGTATCTTGATGAAATTTGGTATGTAGGTTCCTAAGCACTCATCTCAAAACATCTTAAAATAAACGATATCGGACAATAACCAAGCCCACTTTTTCGATATCGAAAATTTCGAAAAATCGAAAAAGTGCGATAATTCATTACCAAATACGGATTAAGCGATGAAACTTGGTAGGTGAGTTGAACCTATGACGCAGAATAGAAAACTAGTAAAATTTTGGACAATTGGCGTGGCACCGCCCACTTTTAAAAGAAGGTAATTTAGAAGTTTTGCAAGCTGTAATTTGGCAGTCGTTGAAGATATCATGATGAAATTTGGCAGGAACGTTACTCTTATTACTATATGTCTGCTTAATAAAAATTAGCAAAATCGGAGAACGACCACGCCCACTTTTTAAAAAAAATTTTTTTTTAATTCAAATTTTAAAAGAAAAGTTAATATCTTTACAGTATATAAGTAAATTATGTCAACATTCAACTCCAGTAATGATATGTTGCAACAAAATACAAAAATAAAAGAAAATTTCAAAATGGGCGTGGCTCCGCCCTTTTTCATTTGATTTGTCTAGGACAATTTTAATGCCATAAGTCGAACAAAAAGTTACCAATCCTTGTGAAATTTGGTAGAGGCTTAGATTCTAGGACGATAACTGTTTTCTGTGAAAAAGGGCGAAATGTATAATGTATTTCTTTATTACGGCTTTCCTAAGCCTAACTTAAATCTATTTTACATGTTTATAATTGTCTTCTGGACTATGCAATCTAGAATAGTTACATCTATGTCCTACCTTGGAGTACTATGGATGGGAGACTTCCAGATCATGCGAACAAAGCGTTGCGATTATGTAGTATGTAGGCATTTTACGCATGTTAGTAAAGCGCGAAGGCAACATCTGCACGGCGATGCACTGAGTTAATCGAGTGATGCGTTTCAGTATGTGCTTCGGCAGCCTTTTTTGTATGCGCACAAGAGCTTGGAAGTCTTGGCGCTACACAGCAGTATAGTTTCGCTGCACTTCTATCGATGCTATGGAAGTCCGCCTGTCCAGCACTAAATTGGTAGTGTTCTGCAATAATTGTACAATTTTTGTTTAAATTTATTGGAATGACATGATTTAATATCAATCGGTAGTTCATTATATGATTTAAGACCTTTATAATACAGATTACATTTGTCTGCTTCAGTTTTATAAGCCGGCAGATTAAAATCATTTTTATTACGAGTATTTACAGAGTGCACATCTTTTACATATTTTATATTAGTCCTCAAATACGCAGGCAAAGTTCCTTCTATTATGTTTTTAATAAATTTTATGGTATAATAAAAAAGTTGCTGTCTAATGCTAAGCCAATTAAGAGAGCATAGCATGTCTCTGATAGGTGTGTCATACCGTTTTTTGAGAATGAATCTCATAGCGCGGTTCTGTTGCTTTTGTAGCTTGTATATCTGACTATCTCGCAAGATGAAAAATATAGTTGGGCAATAAATAAAATTAGGTTCGATTATAGATCTGTAGACGATGATTTTATACCTTCTATTTAAATATTTGCAGGTTCGTTGTGTAAAATATAACTTTTTCGCTATTTTTCCTACCGTATAATCCACGTGCTCGTTGAAATTCAGCTTATCATCTATTTTTATTCCCAAGTATTTTATAATGCTGACTTTTTCAATTAGTTCGTTATTTATATTTAAGTTTTGTAGCTCATTGTTTTGAAAATTGCGTCTAGATATAACCATAAATTTCGTTTTATTGACATTCACTTTTAGTCTGTTTACGCATAACCAACCATATACGCTGTTAAGATCTTCTTGTAGCTTAGCATATATTTCAATAATATTGTTCCCACTTATCATCAGCAATGTATCATCAGCAAACAATTTTATTTCACAGTGCTTAATGGAGCTAGTTGTATCATTAATATATATATTGAACATTATGGGTGCCAGCACAGACCCTTGAGGTAGACCAACAGGTACCTCCCTTTTATCCGATACGGACGTTCCAATCACTGTTCTTTGGTATCTGTTAATTAGGAAGTCTTGAAACCATTTTAGTTCTATACCAGAAACGCCAATGCAAGAAAGCTTTTTCAGCATTAATTTTTGGTCGATCGTCTCGAATGCACGCTTTAAATCCAAAAACACAGCTAATATGTGTTTTTTCCTGCTTAAGTCTTCTTTCCAGTTAGCTAAAACCAAATTCAAAGCACTTTCACATGAATGTTTTTTTCGAAAACCAGATTGTTGAGGTATAATAATTACATTATCTTCTAAATATTTTACCAGCTGATTTTTTACCACTGTTTCCAAAATTTTTTCATCACATTGTAACGTGTTAATAGGTCTTATCTCCTCAGCTTTGATGGTATTTTTCACTTTTTCTAATGGCACAACTATAGAAGATTTCCATAAACTAGGAAGGAGACCTTTATCTAAGCTCTCATTAACAAGCTGAGAATAGAAAAAACCTGTATACGTTATGGAATCTTTAACGACTCCTTCCGAAACAAGTTTCTTCCCTCCAATTTTATTTTTAAACTTACTTACTATATCAACTATCTCTGAAGTGGAAACTTTCTGAAACTTAAAAACATTACGGCCATTTTGCTCATCTATAGTACCTTCATTACTAAAATAAGTAGGAATATTCATGCTAATCTCCAATATACTATCAATGAAATAGTCATTCAAAGACTGCGCTATTTCATTTTCCTCTGTGTAGAGTTGGTCGTTTATTTTAATTTTTTTAATACCATTATTTTCTTTAGCCATGCTTATGGAATTTTTCAAGTTTTTCCACATGACCTTACTATCACCAGCACTATGGTTGATTTTGTTTTCCATGTACTTGGCTTTTTTATCTTAATTAGCCGTTTATATTGGCGTTTCGCAATATAATATTCACACCATTCTCCAGTGGATAGGCTGATCTTGTAAAGATTTAGCTTACGTTTATTTAAGTTAGCCAGCTCAAAATCATACCACTTGTTCATAAGTTTGACACTGACTTCTTTAGAGTATGTCAGGGTGGTCACTGCGCTTGATAGCGTATTACATAGGAATGTTGCCTTATTTTCGATGCTCAGATTTTCAAAGTCAGTGTAGTTAAGCTGTCGTAATTCATTAACAAGGCTGTCGCTTGTATAATTTTCCCAGGAAATTATTGTTCTCTTCGTTCTCATCTGAAATAGCTTATGTAATTTGATTTTGAATTTAATCGTTTCATGATCTGAAATCTGAAACTCTTCTAATTTTAAACATGATATAGAGCTACTATCTGTAAATAACAAGTCGATCAATGTATCTGTCTTATCGCCCTTTCGTGTATAAAAATCTATTTTTTGCTCCATAGCAAAGGATCGAAATAAGTCAACTAACTGTTTACTATAAGTTGTGCTCTTGTAAAGGTTTATATTGAAATCGCCCACGAAGATAATATTATCCTGTGTTACGCAGTTATTATTTAAAATGTCGTATAAGTACGTTATAAATTCTGCATCACTTGAGCTCGGTGAGTGATATATCAGAGCTATTTGATATTGGGGGAAAATATTTTTAACTTTTAGTATGATACACCAGATGTTCTTGTTTAATGTTCTGTTGTAACTTATTGAGTATTCAATTGTTTCATTTATATATATTAGCACACCGCCTGTGTGCCTGCTGTGGGAATCGCACCGTACAAGTTTATATGTTTGTATCTGTAGCTCTTGATTCGTTATTTCTTCAGTCGAACAAGTCTCCGAACAAAATATTAAATGTGGTTTATGTACATCTATCAGACGCTCTAGTTCAGCTTTATTGGCGACGATACTACAAATATTTAAATATATACAACTTAGCTCCTCTGGTATTCGTTGCTAAACTCGTGCCTTATTTCTTGGCTGCGAATATTTTTTATACGCAGGACAATCTTTGCTGAAAGCGTAATGGCTAACATCGACGTCAATAACTTTTTTTTGAACAAGTTCGCTACAGTTTACACATTTAACAATGTTAGATGTGCACTCTTTGCTATCATGGGGTCCAGCACATTTGCTGCAAGCTACTTTATTCGTGCACTCAGCTGCTTTGTGCTTATATCCCAGACATTTAAAACACCTCAAAACACTTATATGCTCGTAAGCGACGCAAGTATCCCACTCTATATATAGTTTCTTTTGTTGCAACACATTATCGAATGTTACTGCATCTGTTTCCACTAACGCAATATAGCTTACTTCTCTACGATTGGTATTTTCATACAGTTTTAACACTTTAAAATCCTTTCCGTTACATGAGTCATTTTGCTTAGTTAAGCATTCTACCAAACGCTCATTGCTAACTTTTTCAGTTAAACCAACAATTTTTATTTTCTTTTTTATTTCATCCTTATTTTTTGTTTTCTCTGCTTCGTAATCGTTTCCAATACCTTTTCTTACCTTTAGCTAAACTTTTTCACAGGCGTCTTTATTTTTACATTCTACAATAATGGCACCACTATTTACTTCTTTAACATTTTTAACAAGGCCTTCGGTATGTTCGACAACTTTTTTTAGAGCTTCCTTGGTTTCCTTAGCTTTTTTGCCCTTCTTTTTCGGTTTAATGACAATTTTATTCTCATTTACAGAAGCGACCTGAGCATAAGATAGTTTTTCTGGCTGATCATTTGCCACGCGTAAATCGCTAAGCAATTCATCGGTTGAAACCACGCCCAGTTGTTATACACAGTCGACCGTCTGTCCTTCCGCTCGGCCGTTAAGACGATAACTTGAGCAGAAATCGATATATCTTTCACGTACTTATCTGAACTCACTATTGGTGTAAAAAATGGCCGAAATCCGGCTATGAACACGCCCACTTTTTCGATATCGAAAATTACGAAAAATGAAAAAAATGCCATAATTATATACCAAATACGACAAAAGGATGAAACATGGTAATTGTATTGGTTTATTGACGCAAACTGTAACTTTAGGAAAAAACTTGGTAAAATGGGTGTGACACCTACCATATTAACTAGAAGAAAATGAAAAAGTTTTGCAGGACGAAATCAAAAGCCCTTGGAATCTTGGAAGGAGTACTGTTCGTGGTATTACATATATAAATAAATTAGCGGTACCCGACAGATTATGTTCTGGGTCACCCTGGTTCACATTTTGGTCAATATCTCGAAAACGCCTTCACATATACAACTAAGGGCCACTCCCTTTTAAGACCCTCATTAATACATTTAATTTGATACCCATATCGTACAAACACATTCTAGAGTCACGCC
The DNA here is from genome assembly GCF_040869045.1 of Eurosta solidaginis. NCBI lineage: Eukaryota > Metazoa > Arthropoda > Insecta > Diptera > Tephritidae > Eurosta > Eurosta solidaginis. Next base: position 104,866,094 of record NC_090324.1, read on the forward strand.
TGGTCCACGTTTATGGCGATATCTCGAAAAGGCGTCCACATATAGAACTAAGGCTCATTAACACCTTTCATTTGATACCCATATCGTACAAAAAAATTCTAGAGTCACACCTGGCCCACCTTTATGGCGATATCTCGAAAAGGCATCCACCTATAGAACTAAGGCCCACTCCCTTTTAAAATACTCATTAACACCTTTCATTTGATACCCATATCGTACAAACAAATTCTAGAGTCACCCCTGGTCCACCTTTATGGCGATATCTTGAAAAGGCGTCCACCTATAAAACTAAGGCCCACGCCCTTTTAAAATACTCATTAACACCTTTCATTTGATACCCATATCGTACAAACAAATTGTAGAGTCACCCCTGGTCCACCTTTATGGCGATATCTCGAAAAGGCGTCCGCCTATAGAACTAAGGCCCATGCCCTTTTAAAATACTCATTAACACCTTTAATTTGATACCCATATTGTACAAACGCATTCTGGAGTCACCCCTGGTCCACGTTTATGGCGATATCCCGAAAAGGCGTCCACCCATACAACTAAGGCCCACTCCCCTTTAAAACACTTATTAACACCTTTCGTTTGATACCCATATTGTACAAACGCATTCTAGAGTCAACCCTGGTCCAATTTTATAACGATATTCCGAAAAGGCGTCCACCTATAGGACTAAGGCCCACTCCCTTTTAAAACACTCATTAACATCTTTCATTTGATACCCATATAGTACAGACAAATTCTATAATCACCCCTGGTCCACCTTTATGGCGATATCTCGAAAAGGCGTCCACATATAGAACTGAGGCCCACGCCCTCTTAAAATACTCATTAACACCTTTCATTTGATACTCACATCGTACAAACAAATTCTAGAGTCACCCCTGGTCCATCTGTATGGCGATATCTCGAAAAGGCGTCCATCTATAGAACTTAGGCCCACACCCTTTTAAAATACTCATTAATACCTTTCATTTGATACCCATATCGTACAAAATAAATTCTAGAGTCACACCTGGTTCACCTTTATGGCGATATCTCGAAAAGGCGTCCACCTATAGAACTTAGGCCCACTTCCTTTTAAAATTATCATTAACACATTTCATTTGATACCCATATCGTTCAAACAAATTCTAGAGTCAGGCCTGGTCCACCTTTATGGCGATATCCCTAAATGGCGTCCACCTATAGAACTATGGCCCACTTCCTTTAAAATACTCTTTAATACCTTCCATTTGATACACATGTCATACAAACACATTCCAGGGTTACCCTAGGTTCTTTTTACAACATGGTGATTTTCCCTTACTTTGTCTTCACAGTTCTCAACTGAGTATGTAATGTTCGGTTACACCCGAACTTAGCCTTCCTTACTTGTTATTTATAACCCCTAATACCGCGTTATTCTGAAAATTTATTTTAACTTCACGTTTTTCCCTTAAAATTTTAAACCCTCCAATTTTCAAAAAATCTCTACCCAATACTGCATGATATCCCATTGTCCTATCAGCAACCACAAAAAGAGTTATATTAAACTCCTCTTCATGCAACAAAATAGAGCACAAAAGGTTTCCATAAGTTTGAACTTTTGTTTTATTTAATCCATAAAATTCAGAATTAAAATTTAAAAATAAACTAACATCAACTCCACTGGGAATGTTGGACTTCCGAATGAAACGAATTGGACTTCCGGAATCTATCAGGCAATCTAAAGAAAAATGAAATTACCAAAATTTCGAACTATGAACGAAAAAGACCTTACATATTCATCTCCCTCTGCATGATGTACTGTCTCATTACGATCTGGACATTCATTGATCCGATGAGCTTTGCTTCCGCAACCATAACAAGCTCCCTTCTCTATCTTAGGCTTTCGGCACTCTGAAGCATAGCGACCCATTGAGTTACAATTGTAACATCTTATATTTGCTTTATTGGTTGTTGTTGTTGTTGTTGTTGTAGCAATGCTCGCCCCACCTAATAGCCGCGACCGATCACAAATTGTTATCAATATCCTGTAACGGGAGTCCAAGGAAACTTGCCGTTTCAACAGGGGTGGGCCACAAGGAAAGGGGTGTTAGAGGCGTTGGTTCCACATTACAATTAAAGAGATGGTTGGTGTCATGTGGGGACACATTGCAAGCGGGGCATACATTTTGTATGTCGGGGTTGATTCTGGATAGGTAAGAGTTTAACCTGTTACAGTATCCAGAACGAAGTTGAGCAAGAGTGACACGCGTTTCCCTGAGGAGTATGCGTTCCTCTTCCGCGAGTTCTGGATATTTTTCTTCAAGTACTGGATTCACCGGGCAATTCCCGACATAAAGGTCCGACGCCTGTCTATGGAGTTCACCAAGGACCTGCTTGTGTTTTTTCGCTTCATGCGGCTGGGTTCTCAGGTGCCGTATTTCCTCAAAATGCTTACGGAGATGACTCCTTAGGCCCCTAGGCGGTGCTGGTTCGTCAATCAGATGTCTGTTGGGATGCCCAGGTTTCTGGGTATTCAACAGAAACTGTTTGGTCAGCATCTCGTTTCTCTCCCTGATGGGGAGTATTCTCGCCTCATTATGCAGATAGTGTTCTGGGGACATAAGAATACAGCCCGTGGCGATTCTGAGAGCAGTATTTTGACAGGCCTGTAGTTTCTTCCAGTGGGTATTTTTTAGGCTTGGCGACCATATGGGTGACGCGTAGCACGTAATCGGCTGGCTAATTGCTTTGTATGTGGTCATGAGCGTTTCTTTATCTTTTCCCCAGGTACTGCCAGCAAGGGATTTGAGGATTTTATTACGGCTCTGAATTCTCGGAACAATTGCGGTTGCGTGCGCACCAAAATGTAGATCCTGATCAAACGTCACACCCAAGATTTTGGGGTGTAGGCCAGTCGGTAGCGTAGTGCCATCGACGTGGATGTTCAATATGGTCGACATTTGGGGCGTCCATGTTGTAAATAAGGTCGCGGAAGATTCAGTCGGTGACAATGCCAGGTTTCGTGAGGCGAAAAAACTGGAGAGATCAGGGAGATAGCCGTTTATTTTATTGCATAGCTCATCGATCTCTGGGCCTGGGCCTGTGGCCATTATTGTGCAGTCATCGGCGTAGGAAACGATTGTGACTCCTTCCGGAGGTGAAGGTAGCTTGGATATGTAGATATTAAACAAAAGTGGGGAGAGGACACCACCCTGTGGCACCCCTTGTTTAATTCTCCTTGGTTTTGATGTTTCGTTTCTGAATTGCACCGATGCCTGCCGACCACCCAGATAATTTGCGGTCCACCTTTTAAGACATGGGGGAAGGGTAGACCCCTCCAGGTCTTGCAGTAACGAGCCATGGTTGACCGTATCAAAGGCTTTTGATAGGTCTAGCGCTACGAGTACTTTTCTATGGTGGGGGTATTGATTCAAACCGCAATTTATCTGGGTGCCAATGACATTTAGCGCGGAGGTAGTGCTATGGAGTTTTCTGAAGCCATGCTGATGAGGGGCTAGCTGCAAATGTGCTTGGAAATAAGAGAGCAAAATGGCTTCAAGCGTCTTTGCCACTGGCGATAGGACAGATATTGGACGATATGACTCACCTATGTTAGCTGGTTTCCCAGGCTTTAGTAGCGGGACCACCTTGGCCATTTTCCATTTCTCGGGTATGACAAAGGTGGAAAGAGACAGGTTGAAGACATGCGCTAGATATTTGAAACCCTCTTTCCCTAGGTTTTTAAGCATCGGCATGGCTATGCCGTCTGGGCTCACTGCTTTGGATGGTTTAGCGCGACCAATGGCGTCCTCAACCTCTCTAGCGGTGATGTTGATTGGTGACGCGCTGAATTTGTGTTTATGTGCGTGTCTATTGGCTCTCCGTCTATCTTTGTCAACCATAGGATGAATTATATATTGTCGGCAGAAAGCGCTCGCGCATTTTTTCGCATCCGACAGCACCTTATCGCCAAAGGCGATGGAAACTTTGTCTTTGTGCTTAGTCGGATTCGATAGGGACTTTACGGTGGACCAAAGTTTACCTACACCGATAGAGAGGTTACAACCTCTTAGGTGCTTTTCCCATTTCGCCCGCTTGTGTTCGTAAACAAGCAATCTGATGCGTTGGTTTATATCCCTTATTTGGGGGTCGCCTGGATCAAGCTGTCTTGTAAGGTCGCGTTCCCTCGCTAAGCTCGCGGCCTCCGCCGGGAAGTGGGGCCGGATTTCGGGAATTCTCCCGGCGGGAATGAAATGTGGCGAGGCGGATTCAATGACCTTACGGAAGGCACGCTCCCCTTGGCGGGCGTCAGTCGGGATAGGGAGGGCAGCAAAGCTGCTGTCTGTTGCAGATTTATATTCTTCCCACTTTCCTTTTTTGAAGTTTATGAAAGTGCGTTTTTCAGTGACGATGAAGTCGGCGGTACGCTCAAGCGAAATAAGTATGGGCAGGTGGTCGGATGCCAATGTTACCATCGGCTGCCAGTTGACGCAGTTTACGAGTTCTGCGCTCACGATTGAGATATCTGGCGAGCTGTGACAGCTTCCTACCATACGTGTGGGGGCGTCTCCGTTTATTGTGCTGAACGTCGTTTCTTCTATTTGATCTGCCAACATCTCACCCCTACTGTCCGAGCGCAAGTTTGAATGCCATAGATGATGATGGGCATTGAAATCACCTAAGATAATGCGATTGTTGCCAGTGAGTAAGGCCTCGATATTAGGGCGGTATCCACTGGGGCAACAGGTGACAGGAGGGATGTAGATGTTGATGATTTCTAGATTTGCATCGCCTGACCGAACAGATAGGCCTTGACGTTCTAAGACATTGTCCCTGCGGTTGATGCCAGGATCAAATATATAATATTGCACAGAGTGGTGTATAATAAACGCGAGGCCGCCTCCATTTCCGCTCTCGCGGTCTTTCCTGTGGACATTATACCCAGAGCAGGTCTGCAATGGAGATCTTGCTGTGAGTTTAGTCTCTTGAATCGCAGCAATGCGGATGTTGTGCCGCTTCATGAAATGGACTATCTCCGTAATCTTCCCAGTTAGTCCATTACAGTTTAACTGCAGAATTCTGAAGTGCATGAAGGGTGACGCCGCCACTCTAGGGGTAAGTGACGGGTGACTACGCCTAGGTTGTGGAAGGCCAGGACGCAATTGCTGTTGTGGCCTTGGGACTGGGCGCCCTTGGGCAAGCATTGGGGTACCCGGATGATTTGGGTTTGCGACCTGGCAACATGGCGCGATGAAACCCGTCGAGGGGTTGCCGTCGCGGAGACCAGAACATCTAGGAAAGTGGCACCACCCAAGGCAGGACACTGAACAGAGTATGACCGTCCTAAAAAGATTCTTTTCTGGCAAATGCAGCAAAACCATTTCTCAGGACCGGGGTCAGGAGACGGACCCGGATTGTGTTCGATACCTTCCCGGAGTAAGAGAATATGTAGCAGTCCTGCTGCAAGGAGCTGCTGGGAGGATGACAATTTGTGGGAGGGACGAAACAAATTAAATGGGGTCAGGTGAGTTCAAAAATTTTCCTACAACTTCTCGTTGTTTAACTTTTGACAATGCCTGCAGCAACTGTGCTTTACTATTATAACTTTGCAAATATGCCTGAATGCGTAACTGCACTTCCATTATACCATCTATGAGATACTCAATTAACTATTCTTCTTCCAAATTCAACGAGTTTGCTAACATAATTTTATCATTATAATATTCCGCAAAACTTTCTGTTTGCTTCCATTTACGTTTTTCAAATTTCTTGCGTAAAATCAATTGACTATGAGTAGTACCAGACACTACTTTCAACTCCTCTACCAGTTGCATAAAACTTTCAGCTACAAAATTTGGCTTTGAATGTAGCCATTGCTGAGATTTGCCCTTTAATTTACCTAATAACAACAACCTCATAGTGTTTTCGTTAACACTATATATGGAGTATTCCATCCCATTTCGACCAATTTGGAGCCGACCCCTTTAGAATTGGCTGAATGTTTTTCTTCTTTTTCTAGCTTACGAAAGACGTTTTTCAGAATTTTTTCAAATTTTTTCATCCAACTCAAAAAAAGTTATGAATTTTAAAAAAACACACAAACACCTACCGAAACAAAACAATACCACAGCATCACCTACATACCAAAGTTCACAGAAAAAGTTCACGCAAACATAAGAGAACAAAAACGAAATATTTCTCTAGCATACAAATCCAACTGCACTCTCTCCACTATATTTACCAAGACAAAAAGCCCAGTAGAACCACACCAACAAAACAATGTAATCTACCAAGTACAATGCAAAGGTAGAGAAAACACACAATGCGACAAAATATACATAGGGACGACGAAAAGAAAATTGGGAGTTCGACTAACAGAGCACGAAGCGGACAAAAACAAAAAGAAAATCGGCACGGCACTTGCTCAACATATTCTAACACATGGACACACCGCTGATTTACAAAATACAAAAATAATAGACACAGAGAGGAAAGAGAAAAAGCGGTACACACTAGAGAGTCTTCACATACTAAAAAATAGAGAGAAAACAGTAAATAGACGAGAAGATACTGATCAAATTGCGGCAGCATATCTATTATGCTTATGATTTGAAATTAGTTTTGACAAATATACCAAACATGCATGGTATTATATACTCCTATGAGTTTTGTGAATTTTATTTTAATTATTATTTCATGTGAGTTTCTTTTTTTCCGCATTTAATGTTTGTGTCATGATTTAACAATGTTTATGTTCCAACTTGTTTTTACAAATTTGTCTTTGTTATTGTTATTGTTTTTAGATAAAGATGTCCAGCCCCTGAGAATGCCAAGGAGCTTGACGAAACGTCGGGTTTATAAGTGAAGTTTAATCTTGCACTGTTCAAATATCTGACCATACAAGCCTAAAATAATTCTGAATTTAAAAAAACACCGTTTTTGTTTTCATAATGCTATAACTTTTTCAAAAATTGACCGTTTGGGATCTTTTTTTTTTAAATTTGTTTTTAAATGTACTTTTCGGAAAAAATACAAACAAATTTTTAAAGTTTTTTTTTTCAATTAAATAAAAAAAAATAATCGGCCCACTCCGGGATTAGTGGGGATTATTGCAGAATTGATGGAAGTTTTTTTATGAGAAAAAAAATGGCGAAATTCGAAAAATCTCGAAAAACTGAAAAATTACAAAAAAAACTTTAAAATTTTTTTTGCATTTTTTCCGAAAAGTAGATTTAAAAAAAATTAAAAAAATAAAAAGATCCCAAACGGTCAATTTTGAAAAAGTTATATCATTTTGAAAACAAAAACGGTGTTTTTTTTAAAAATTCATAACTTTTTTTGAGTTGGATGAAAAAATTCTGAAAAACGTCTTTCGTAAGCTAGAAAAAGAAGAAAAACTTTCAGCCAATTCTAAAGGGGTCGGGTTCAAAATTGGTCGAAATGGGATGGAATACCCCATATGCTTCCTTCTGAATACCCAAAAATTCAACTCCTGCTGCATCACAAGAACCAGTATGTGTATCATTTACTTGCTGCTTAGAAACAAAATTCAAACCTTCCTCTTCCATAAAGTCATCTGATTCAGCGTCAATAGGGCAAACTCCACGCTGATCAAAAGGTACTTCATTGATTCGCAAAGCAAGCGTAGCCTTGGACCCTGATGTAGGTAATTTCAATTGCCTAAGCCACTCACGCAATTGAGTGACTGTATAATCTTTTGCACAAATTGTATTCTCCATGAAGGCAACCTCGTTAAAATAATCAACAATGAAAATAACAAGAATAATCAAAATAAAACCAAAACAATAATAACAAAAACAAAAAAAAAATGTTTAGCTTATGACGTTTTTTTATATATATATTTTTTTTTAAAGCCTTTTTTGTTTTATGTCTTTTCTTCTTAAAAAAAAAAAATTTAATATAACGTCTTCGTTACCAATTCTCTTCGGTTTTAAATGTTAGATATCTTAATTACTTCCACCCTGTTCCTTTCTTTATCACCACAATAATTAGTGTTCAACCATCCAGTTTTGCGAGTAAATTTGCTCCAATATTACCAACTTGTCAAACAATATAAATATCCTCAAATATCCTCGTGCATACCACCAATATATTCAACTGCCAATTAATCGTTTTCTCCAAATTTCTTTTGAAAGGCACCAATTTTTATTCCAAAAATATCAAGCTCCTCATGATTTCTTCAAATGTTACAAATATAGCCAACATCACCACAAACGACCAACCATTATAATAAATCAAAAGATCAATTCTCAAGTGCTCCACAGAATAAGTGTTTCCTTCTATTTTTCTAAAAACTTCCTTCGAACTCGATA